>NW_021939063.1:11604316-12052780 GCF_001715985.3 Manacus vitellinus | reverse complement strand
GGGGAGAGAATATTTTTGGAAGGGGGGAGGGGCTCTGCTTCCCCCTCCCCATCCTTGCACCGCTGGGAAAAGAACCCTGCCGGGAGCCGGTCCGGCAGGCAGCGCACCCCGGGCTGCCGAGCCGCTAACCCTCCCGTCTCTCCCTACAGGTGCTGCCCTGGCGCTTCCCCGGACCTGCCTACGCTACCCGCCTGTTGACAGAGGGACACGCTGACTTCGGGGGTCCTCCCCCCGTCCCCTCAGAGGGTGCGCTCCAGTCACCCGGCGGTTCTTTTTCTAAGAAAAGCTACCCCATCTCCTAAAACCAGCCAGCAGAGCCAAAAGCCACCCCACGAGCAGCACCCCCACCCCCACCGAGCGCCACTAGCTCCTGGCCCGGGGGTGGGCGGGAGGGGAGGCCCGAGGGCATGGAGGTGGCCACGGACCAGCCTCGCTGGATGGCCCACCACGCCGTGCTCAACGGGCAGCACCCCGAGAGCCACCACCCCGGACTGGCTCACAACTACATGGAACCAGCGCAGCTCCTACCTCCGGATGAAGTCGACGTCTTCTTCAACCACCTGGACTCACAGGGCAACCCTTACTACGCCAATTCCGCCCATGCCCGGGCCAGGGTCTCCTACAGCCAGGCACACGGTAAATCAGCACCCTCGGCCCCTTCCCCGCCGTCTCCTCCAGGGCTCCGGGCCCCTCCGTACTGGCAGCGGGCGTCCTGTGCAGGGGCAAGAAGTTTCACTCGGGGCCGCTTCGGTGTGTCGGATCCAGGGAAAAGGAGATCTAAAACAGGACAGAAAGGGAGGCATGGGTGGATTTTAACCCTAGGGATAACCAAGGACTGGAGGAGGGGAGGGAAAGAACGGGGGGAGTGAGAGAGGAAGGGGAAATAGTGTGCGCACAGGCAAAAACTTCTCAGACACGGCTACTTCCCGGATGCAAAATACAAACCGATTCAAACAGGCGACGGATTTGGGAGTGTTTTTAGGAACCGAAGAGAGTGCGTTATGAGAGCTCAGAAGATAAAGCAGAAAGGGGTTTGCTGCCTATTCCCAGGGGTGGGGTGGGTGGGAGGAAAGGGGGTGCTTGGGTCCCCCTCCTGCTCCCATTGCTCCTTCTCGCCAGGCTGGCTGATATGTCCCTCGGCTGGGACAGGGTGAAGGGGCTGCCGCGTCAGCCTGGCTGCTCTCCCCCGGGTTGAGAAGTCTCTCCCGTGGCCGGCTGTCCTTCGGCTGCCCGCAGACTGAGGAGCTGCCCAGCCACGGGGAGCTGGGGAACTTCTGGGAGCCGCTCCGGGCTGAGCTGCCTCACGCTGATCCTAATCGCTCTTGTGTTTCTACAGCCCGCCTGACCGGGAGTCAAATGTGCCGGCCTCATCTTATCCATAGCCCGGGGATCCCTTGGCTGGACAGCAGCAAGGCGGCACTGTCTGCCCATCACCACAACCCCTGGACCGTCAGCCCCTTCACCAAGACACCCCTGCACCCCTCGGCAGCCGGAGCGCCTGGGGCCATCTCGGTGTACCCGGGCAGCAGCACCTCCAGCACCGCCTCCGTGTCTTCGCTAACCCCGGCCTCACACTCCGGCTCCCACCTCTTCGGCTTCCCCCCGACCCCACCCAAGGAAGTGTCCCCGGACCCCAACTCCACCAGTGCCGCCTCCCCTTCCTCCTCTGCCGGGGCTCGGCAGGAGGACAAAGACAGCATCAAGTACCAAGTGTCGCTGTCGGAGGGGATGAAGATGGAGAGCGCCAGCCCGCTCAGAAGCAGCCTCACCAGCATGGGGGCCCAGCCCTCCACCCACCACCCCATCCCCACCTACCCCTCCTACGTGCCGGCAGCCCACGACTACAGCAGCAGCCTCTTCCACCCGGGCAGCTTCCTGGGGGGCCCCGCGTCCAGCTTCACCCCCAAGCCGCGGAGCAAGGCCAGGTCCTGTTCGGGTAAGTGTCGCAGCCCGTGGGTTCCCCGCCGCGCACCGGCCGGGTGTGGTTGGTGGGTGTCTGCGCTGGCTCTTGGGGTGAGGGTGCAGGCTGCTGCGAGGCTGGGTGCTTGTGTCGGCCCTTCGGGACGGAGGGGAGGGTGACTGCTTGGTCCCGCTCTTCTGGGTTTTTAAACTAGGAGATGGAGCTTGGACCAGGCTCCTACGGGTGCCAACGCACCCCGGCACCGGCCCCAGAGCGCTCGAAGGGGCCGCGGGGCACGGGGCCGGGGCGGTCTGAGCCAGCAGAGCTTTGTAGAAAGACAGATTGAGATGGGAAAAAAAGTTTTCCTCGAAGACAGGCAGGCCTCAGCTTCCCGAGGGGCTCAGGCCCGACACTGCTCCCCCAAATCAGGCAAACCCTTGCAGATGACATGTGGGGACTTCCCGGTGATGGGTATTTCTCCCTCCATAATTTCCATATCTCTTCACTAACGCCACCCTAGGCCCCAGCGCAGGATGAAAGCGAAACTTCCCTGGCCGGTCCCCTTCAGATCGCAAAGGCCTTCTTTCCTGCACATTTTACAAGAGTAAAAGTTCAAATATAGTTTACATACCAGCGCAAAAGACTGAGGTGTCCAGTCATTGCTTACTCCAGCCTAACTTTAACTAGAAAATACTCTTTTTTTCCCCCTGCCCCTGAACCAGACATATCTTTGCTTACAAACGACTGCCTGCAAACCTTTCCCGTGTTCACAACTACTCCTTGCATTTCGTCCTAAAAGTGCAGTCCTAAATCAGCAAATTAGGCGATGGACCAAGTTTTGATCCCACTTTGAAATCACAGTAGTTATACAACTGGACAGATGAATTAAGACAATTTGTGTAATTCTTCTGACCTCCCTTGTTTGACATCCTCATCAATGGAAGGAGATTAACTAAAATATATCGAGACTGAATTTAAACAACACTTTAAAATACATGGCTCTTATAGGTGTTTGTGCATGTATTCCATTGCACATATTTGCTTGTGAGTACACTACATGTTTTTATTTAAGTAGACAATAATTTAGAAATGTGAACTCTTAAGAGTTTTGCAACAAAAATACCAGCTATTTTACAAGCTCATCAGCTCTGTTTCAAATGGCTCCTTTGAGAGGAAAAATGCACTCTTTCTTTGCCACTCTTTAAAGGCAGTTGCTGCTGTGTGTATCTATTTTTTGGTAGTGCAGAGAGTAGAAAATAAAGGCAACTGGCAGCCTGAACGTCCTGAGTTTAGAAACTAATTCAAGACCCAGGTCTCTGAAGATAGATGGATCTTGAGTAGCTTTTTTATTTTTGTCCTGTAGCCGCCAATAATTTTTAGATGAGGGAAGCAAGGAGCTTTTTTTGTTTTGTTTTACAGTTGCCTTTATTTTTTTTTTTCTTCTGTAAGGGAGCTCCCAGTGCAAGGAACTGGGGAAAGTTCGTGACCACTCAGTGTTTTTGTAGGAAAACTAAGACTCACGACACAACGACTCCTGCAGCTTCCTGCCCTAGGAGGGACAAAAGCTACAAATGCAGCGCCGCAGAGCTCCCCTCATTTTTCACTCTAGACTGTGTTGTTTAAAAGCTACCCACTCCCTAGATTAAAGGAGACACAAGCCCTGCTGAACTCAACATGGCCTGCTTCAGTTATTAGCAAAAAGAATTTCCTATCCAGTTAAATACTGTAGGATTTGCATAAACTATATTAAGAGAGATTTCTATATTAAGCAGACCTGCCCTCGAACCATCCAAGGCAAATGAACTTTTAGCAGAGAGCTTTCGCAGGCAGAAACAGATATCTAGAAGTTGTATGTTGGGTTTTATTTAAAACAGCCTTCTACAATGCTGTGTTTAGCAAGCTGTGCTACTAAAACTAATAACGAGGCAGTAATAAGGTAAACTGCTCCCTACCAAATCCAAACTGGATTGTTGAAAAGTCACAGAAAAAGAAAAGTGCTTTTGTTTTTCAAAGCCTGTTTTTTTACAGTAATTTCCAGAGTGCTTGTTGAAACTGAACTTTCCCAAAGATCAGCATTAACAGCGTTTTTCTGCTTTTAGAACAAAAATAATAACTGAGCCTCTGGCATTCTGTATCCATTCCCAGTCTGCTCGGCTCTACTTTCTCATCCTGTAGCATTTGCAACAAAAAAGAAAGCCCAGAATAGGAGGTCTTTTTGCTTAGATTTAATCCCAGAAAACCTCTTCCTTTGACTCTCACTTTAACATGTTGTGGGTTTGCAGGTGTATGTGTGTTTGTGTACACGTGTACGTGTGTATTTGTGGCAGGAGAACACAGGATCTAACCACCGGAGTGCAATAGATACGGGAGGGGAGCGGTGCCCAGTGCAGACTAAGGGAGTTCTTGTTACTGAAACGATAACTTCCATCTGACACAATAAGAGTGTCACTCTTTCTCACCTTGCAGAGAGTGCTGCCCGTTTCTGATCATGACATAAAATACTCACCGGAGTCTGGGAGTTCTCGAAACACTGAGCTCCTTGCTGCATGTGCTGTAGATGTCACTGCTGTCTGAATGTGCTTGAATTAACACACTGTTTTGACTTCTGAAAAATACCTAAAGGACAATGCAAAAAGCTTTTGTGAATTTGTTTTTAAAGAAAGAAATCCGGTTTCTTCGTGTTTCCATTTAGAAGGCAGAGAGTGTGTGAACTGCGGAGCAACTGCTACCCCTCTCTGGAGAAGAGACGGCACCGGGCATTACCTGTGTAACGCCTGCGGGCTCTACCACAAAATGAACGGTCAAAACCGACCTCTCATTAAACCTAAGCGGAGGCTGGTAGGTGTCTCTATTTCTCCTGGGTTTGGGGATAAATAAGGCAAAGGGACCACACACAGGCACAAGTCAAACGAGTCTCATCTCTGCTCAGCCCCTGCGTGGAGCCGAGCTGTACTGTACACGGGGGTCAGTCACGGCGAGGTCACTGCCGTGCCTCGGGGCAGATCTCCCCCCTCCACCCCCATCCCGGCTCAGACCACCGCGCCGGGAGCGCCTCTGTCCCGAGCCTTCCTGCCGCTCACAATGCACGCGGGATATCGGGTATCCGTCTCCCCGTTTATCCTCGGATGACAGCTTTTAATTTAATTCCTCATTTATTTGGCCTCTTGGGACGTTTTGGGCACATACCGGGAGCGAAAGGGTTATGAGCGTGAATGTCCTCCACCGTGTACTAAAAAAAAAAAGTTCCAGCTCCAAAAAAGCAAAACAAATCAGATGAGTCAAAGCTACTGCTCCTTACTTAATAATTATTTGTATAAAAGCCATGAAGTAATTTTCACTCTTATATTCCCTGGCAATACTAATATTGGTTCCCTCCCCAGACAATCCCCTACTGTTAAAAAAAAATTCCTATTATTTTTCCATGGAGTCACTTATACTTTGTATTTTCATTTGAGCGATTTAAAAAAAAAAAAAGTCCTTTCTAAGCTCCTGGTAGTAGTTTCCTATCCGGATATCTGTACGTTAAAGATAAGGAAACTTTGTGTATCTGTTTCCTGACTCTAAAAGCTTTTGAGAGTTTCTATAGGCAAGCCTTGCCAGTCATGCTTGCTGTTTTGAAATTTCTAATACACTCTACTCCACAAATAATGCGTAAAATGCTAAGAATAATAAATATATTTTTTGGAGCTTTGTGATTTATGGTGCCTAAGTCTCTTAGCTATTCGTGGGCACGTTTCAATGAGGTTTGGAGAGCAGAAAATTGGCATTACTGCCCTAACACTGGGATAGGATACAGAAGATTTCTGTCGTGAGTCAGAATTTCAACTATGCAAGCTTCTTAATGACTTGCCTTCTAAAGTGACTGACATATAGAAAAATGTTAAGACAACAGTGTAACATTATCGTCTCTCAGGCTCAAGTGCTTTCCAGACTGAATGGGACAGGCCATAGAGTTAAGCAGCATAGTTGAGTATCAGTAAGCCATCTCAAATATGCAAACATAGGTCTCCACCTTGTGTGTTGGGAGACTGTTATACTTAGCTCACTGTGCAGGGTTTGGGGGGCACTAAGGAGGTTTTCTTTTAGTGTAGTTGTTTTAATGTTTTCTTTTGTTTTAATTGATTTACAGCTTTGTTTATTGCCCCTTTTTCCACTGTAGTTTGCTTGTTTGCGGGGGAGAGGAGATGGCCATCTTTGGGAATTTGTTCATCTGCCATGCAATAGCAAAGTGATCATATTAATAATGTCAGCGTTTGGATGTCTGGCATTAATTGTGTTTGGGTTGCATGAGTGCATTTGCAGTAGGGGGTACCCCCTCTTTCTGCCTTTGGCCTGTTCTCACGGGTGAGTAAGGGACTGTAATATATGAGTCTCCGAGGGCCTGAGTCTTGCCTAAAGCTCCTAAACTGTCCATCAGCTTTGGGAAAGTTGCAGAGGGCCATGGTGTAAATCAGGAGCAAGTGAGAACAGAACCCTGGGCTCCTCTTTGGCGAGAGGGTCGGGCTGTGCTTCCAGCGGCGCCAGCTCCCCACCGGGGCCGGCAGGCAGGGAAGTGCTCAGAGTTCTCTGGGAAACCCACTGCCCCAGGACTCGGCTCTGTGCTCATGGAGATGCCCTGTGCTATCTATGTGAGCTTTGCTGCTGCTTCACCCCACGGCTCTCTGTGGCTAATTGCAGAAATATCCAGGGAGCAAGGCCCCCAGGGAATGACCATGATTGATACACTTGTGGAAGTAAACTCTTAATTTAAGAAAATACTGAGTCCTTAGCATTAATTCAGTAGCACAAAATGGACTGTATTCTGACCACTTACAGAGGCAGGGCTGAAGCTTTCTAATACAAAGTTATTTCCCAAAATACGGGGTGCAGTTAGTCCGTCCATAACACTTTATACCTCACCATCCATGCACAAAGAATGCATTATTGTGGGGTCTGCTAGACAAGGGCCCATCCAGGAATCACTAGCTGCCTGCTGTTCTACTTTTCCTGTTCTTGTTTTGGGTGAAAGTTTGGGCATTTTTCTTTCCCCTCACCTTGGTTTCGGCAGAACAATAGTTTTAGGAAAGGGTGCTGGATTTTTGGTGGTTTTATTTTCTTTTAAGACAGTTGTTTGAGGGCTTGTCAGTCAAGGAACTGAGCAGGGACAGAGGCTTCGGGTCAGCGGAATCATTGCTGCAAGGCATGAAATTTGGTTTGCTAAATATTTAAAGAAAGTTTTTGTTTTCTCCCTTTCACTTGTAAATGCAAACTGAATTTTCAGTGATGGCTCTGATAAATACTGCACCCAGCTAAGTAATGTGGTTGGTTTTCTTTTGTGTCCACCTTTCAAGGGCCAGAGTAGGGGTAAAAATCACATTCTTTAAGATCATTCCCTGTTTTCAAACCCAGTCCCAACACTGGCACAAACCAAATCGGTCATTAAAGAAAAAGAGAAAAGTCAAATGCATTTTCATGATGCATTCTAGAATCCTGCAAGGGGAAAATCACATTACTTTTCCTCCCTCTAAAATTTTTGTTAGAGATTCATTGTTTCTCTCCTTACTTCCTCTGCACACACAGTGCCACTGGGCTTGAAAATGCAGCACGCATAGGAGAATATTTAAATTTAAACAAAAACCTAACGGCTATAAAATGTAAAACTGACAGCAGCTTTCCTCCAGCCCCGATGCTCTGTCAAATCTTAGTAACTAGTTCTTCCCAACCTAAATATTGAGTCCAATTTGACCTTTCTCATGATCTCCCTCCTCCTGGCGATACATTTTAATTTTCTTTTTCTTTTGGTTAGTCAGCGGCCAGGAGAGCAGGGACTTGTTGTGCCAACTGTCAGACAACCACCACGACCTTATGGCGACGTAATGCAAACGGGGACCCAGTTTGTAATGCCTGCGGACTCTACTATAAATTGCACAATGTGAGTATTTACTCATCTCATGTGTCGCTGCTTGCCTGGCCGGGATTGATGTCTTAACTGCATGGTGTACACTAGGCTTTTATTGGTTTCAGGGGTTTGGTTGTTGTTTTATTCCTTCCCCGTCTCTAAGGTTCCCTTGGGAAGTGACAGCCGTTCTTTGTCAGCATAGTGATGCTAAGTTCAGTGACATTACAATGTATTAGCTTGGCTTCTAACGCTTGGGCAAACCAGGCAAAATAGAGCTACCACACTTGGTTTTAACTATGTTTTGTGTGCCGTTTCCCTCCAGAAAGAGAGGCCATTTGGAATGGGCTCCGTGCAAAAATTAATCCTGATGGGCTATCTGCATTCTGACTTTGTAAAAATAATTATATCTAAGGCTTTGTTGTATTTATTTGGGTTTTTTTTTTAAGAAATTATTCCTAAGAAGGAATTGCTTGACATGTTGGAACGTTATTTAAACTGTAAGTAACAGAGGTTACTGGTACAAGATCGTTCATGTTTTAGGACTGAATTTGGGTCAGCATGTGCCTCCTGGTTTGATCTTCTATTAGGAAATGTATGAGGACTGAGGGTTAGCCTACGGGAAAGAGAGTCATCAGCTGCCAAATTCAGTTCAATTTGTTTTTCATGTCTGGGGGTTTTTTGTGTGTGTGGTTTTATTAAACAAATCAATATAAACAAGTTCTGCAGAGAGAAACACCATTTTTTTTGGCCAGAAAAAGGTCTCCATCCAGGAAAAACACATGGGGGCTGTCCAAATATTTTCATTTTTGCACAATAAGGTCATTTTGTCTGCATGAGCCTGATTTTCTCATTTCTTGCAGGTGAACAGGCCTCTGACCATGAAAAAGGAAGGAATTCAGACCAGGAATAGGAAAATGTCCAACAAATCAAAGAAAAGCAAGAAAGGCTCTGAGTGTTTTGAAGAACTGTCCAAGTGCATGCAGGAGAAGTCATCTCCCTTCAGCGCTGCTGCCCTTGCCAGTCACATGGCACCCATGGGGCATTTGCCCCCTTTCAGCCACTCTGGACACATCCTACCGACACCTACCCCCATCCACCCATCCTCCAGCATCTCATTTGGACATCCACACCCATCCAGCATGGTTACAGCCATGGGATAAAACCTGATGACCAAGAGACCCACCCAGAGATTGAGAACATGGGGCTTTGCCTAAGATGACACCAAGTAAGAAAACATTCTGCCGAGAGGAGAATGTAGGGATGGAAAAAGGGCATCTTTGCTCCCATGTGGTTTTAACTGTTAATGCTGGACTAAAACCTTGCAAATGATGGGTCTTCTGCAGAAATGTGTAGTGGTGCCTGTAATGCACTTTGCCCCCTCAGGTATAAGAAAAAAGAACTCACCTGTTCGATACTCAATGGTCCAGCAGGAAGCAAAAGGTGGCAGAAGCTGAAGGAAAAAGCTTGGAACTGGCTTTCCTTTCTCTCTTTGTTATTACTGTGAATATTGTAAAGAGATGTAAGCAGCCTCCCAGGATGGAATTGGCTCACTGGAAGCCACACATGCTGGATTTCTATCATGGACTCTGTTTGGGATGGGGAAGAAAAGAAGAAAAAGAAAATGAAAAAAAAAAATAAAAGGACATCTTTATAAAACCGTAATTTTTAAAATCAGACACAAAGTCATATTTATTTTGTTTGCCACAAAAAGCCTCAACCCCTCTGATTGCATGTTTTTGTGCTGTCGTTTGCAATGGCTACCCTGTAGGAAAATCTGCCTTTAAAACAAGGAGGAGAGGGGAAACATACTCAACAGCCCTCTTGGATTAGCTCCATCTATCTTCCATACCAAAATTACTAGTAAGGGGGAAAAGATTTCGAGGGGAAGGAACAAAGGAAAAACATATCTGTAATATGGGATTTTAATGTGCCCAAGATGGTGATTATTTTGACACGATTTCTTCATTCTTTTCCCTAACATGAAAGATTGCTTTAAAAAAACAGCCCCTCTTCCAACTACCCTGTTGCTCCTCAAAACAGACACCTAGATGGGACAAACTGCTGGGGGGAAAAAAAACTCTTGGGAAGGCAATCCTGCACTAGCAAGGGGTGAGATACAGGCGTTTACCAAACCGCGCTGCAGCTAACTTCTAGCGCAGCCGAAACCATCACAGGGCATAAAAAACATCCAACTCACAGACTTCAGAGGTTGAAGCATTTTTGTTCCGTTGTGTTGGCAGCTGTCGCTTAAAAATGCAGATTAGCTGCTTGGGTAAACTTCGGGCAGTGTGGCCACCAGGTCCACACGCAGGCGGCCGGCGCGTGTGCTGTCTCAGGCATCCAGGCCCCGGTGGACTTCACAGGGAGGAAGGGCAGAAATGGGGTTGAGATCACTGTAGAGGGGGAAAAAGAGAGACAATCAGTTTGAGCTTCACACATCCGTCAAATCCCAGACACAGAGACAGCTGATGAGACGAGGGAAAGCATCGTTCTGTAAGGGGAACGTCTGTTTTTCCGTGGTGGATTTTATATGAAAAAAAAAAAAAAGAAAAAAAAGAAATTTAAACCTCCCATTATGAAACCATATTGTACGTAAATGACCGAAAACAAAGCTATTGCCAATGTGAAGTGTATTCTATTGATTGTTATGATCTGATGCCTCTCGTGAACACAAGCTCCAGTATAACATACAGTGTACATATTTAGCTATACTTCTGATGAAAATGCCCCAATGAACGGAGGGGTTTGATAATGTAAACCACGTAAGCTTAACTCTGTGACAAGCTTTTTATTTTATTTTTTTAAATTTTAACTATTTTGTTGTTGGGTTTTTCTTTTTTTTTTTTTTTTTTTTGGATCAAGCCAAATTGTATCTTTACTGCAAAAGTCCTGCTTTAAAGAAAAAAAAACAGAATGAAACAAAAATGGATGTATGTTAATTTTTTTCTAAACATGTAATTCTAGTATTTTATAATTAAGAACCAAGCAGCCATGAAAATCCTGCTTTCCTCCTTTTTTTTTTGGTCTGCATAGGCATATAGGTGCACTTTGTAAAGAAGTGGAAATAAATGGGAAAACTAAATTGGTTGGGAGAAATCATAAGAATTTTTAATCTACTGAGGTAAAGAATTAGGTCCTTTTTACTTTTTACCTTTTACAATGGTACAGTTGTACATTATTTGTACCCAACTCAATTCTGTAGGATTTGAGCGGAGGGGAAGGGATGTGGGTGGAAGACAGGGATTACTGATACAGTTGACAAAGTGCAATATATTGTCAGTCACTGCAGCATAGACAACGGCAGTCGAGATTTAAATTATTTTGTACTTGTATCAGCATAAAAAAAAAAATTCTTCAGTATTTTCTGGTTTTATTTTTAATTTTTATTTTGCTTATTTTTGGATTAGTGAACTAAGTTATTGTTAATTATGTACAACATGTTTATATATTGTCTGTAAAAAGTGTATGCTTTCCTCATATTCCTTCAAGGTGAATATTGCTAAGAATAATAAAATACCTTTTTTGTGAAACTATCTGTGCCCAGCTTCATGTCATAAAAGCTGCTTGTAATAGGGAGAGAGGGAAAATTATCGTCGTCATTGTTGCCAGTAGAATTACTAGCTTAAACTTTATGCAGAGTAGTCTATGATATTTCGAAAACCTACCAGGGTAGGACAAAAAAAAAGTATTTGATGAATGATTCAATATTAAAAGCACAGGTACAAAAGCTCATTCTCTGGTGTTGTTTTGGGGTGATGAGGTCATGCATTTAAGTGTGCTAAAGTTTCTAAACCGGTTTAAAATCTGAGGTGGCAGCCACATTGCTGATGAGGAACTGTGGTTTCTCTGAGATTTTTTTTTTTTTAAGTGTTTGGAGAAAATACTTTTGAATTTAAAACACATTTTAAAAGCACCATAAACGCAGAAAAGCAGCCAGCTGCTTAATGGGGTTTCAAGGCAGGACCTGTATGAGACTAGGCAAAGCTCTCTGAAGGAACAGTCAACCTGGAAACCTGTTTCCCTCCTTTTGTCATCATCAGTGGCGTGAAGGGAGCACGGGGGATGGCCAGCTGGGAGCTGCTCAGTGCTGTCCCGGGAACAAGGGGTGCAGCTGTGGGTGCAGGGGGGTGTGCACATGGGCTGGCACGTGAGGATGGAGAGGAGTGCTCACCGGACGGGTCTCCCGTTGCCAAAACTTTGCGGCTGCTTTCATCACACAGTCGAGCCTGACCAGGAAAGTTCTTGGGGCCCTACAAAGTGAAGTGAAGCTTTGCAAAGCCCCCCTGCCATGTGTAAGGGTGGGCACTGCTCCTGCTGAAACAATATTTTTCAAGAAAACTGCTAATGAACTTCGGGTTTCCTCCTTTGACCCCCTGGGAGATGTGCCTCACTTCTGTGGAAACCAACCTGGGGATAACTCTTTACTCATTAAGGAAAAAATAACCCGAGTTCCCTTTTCAGCTGCATGTAAATTCGGTTCTGTGGGTAAATTCCAGGCCTTTCTATCAGTGCTTCTCTTTCCCCGTTGCAGCCTCCTGCCCAGCCCTGGTTGCAAGCCCTGCTCACGAATAACATGGAGCCACAGCAGCTCTAGATGTGCTGAAGGAAGAACACGCAACTGAGACGAGGCCTTCCCGCATCATTTCAGACGAGTTAATCATCTCTCTAACTTGTTTAGCAAGGCTTAGTGCAAACACCCATTAAAAAAAAAAAAAGGCAGTTTATAGCATACCATGCAAGCTTCATTTAAAAAGAAACATGTTCTTTTTCAGACAGGTTTAAAATGGGGTTATAACTAAACTCAGCCACTCTCTCTCCATCTTCAAATACCTGAGATGGGAGAACTAACAACATCGCTTTAAAATAATTTAAAATAACTGAGCTGTTTTCTTTGGTTGCACATTACACACTCGTTCAGGTTATGATGAGGGCTTACCTCAGAGTTGCTTCTGTGCAGGCATTTTGCTGGGTCGGTCCAATCTGCTCACGGAATCAGGGACATAATCCATTGGGTTGTCTGTCAGGAGGGGTGGTGCCTCCCCCAATGCCCGGAGGAGCGTGTCTCTCTGAGCAGGGGCTTCAGCAGTTCCTGCAACACAGATAATAAATAATCCCATATTTGTCAGGTGGCACTAATCTGTGAAAGATCAAACCATCTCTCTGCAATGTGTGTATCGTGTTTGTCTCCAGACATTTTGCATAGCAGAAGAAAAACAAACAGCAGGGAATGGAAATGGAGCAAGTGTGTAAAGTTCAACGTAAAGTGTAAGCACAGAGCAGATACTGAGGCAACAAATTGGGATTTATAGTCCTTTCACTACCACCAAACACTGGGGGACAGGCTTTTTGTGAGGGGGGAACCCTGACATTACTTGCCTTTGGTTCCCGTTGTTGGGATTATTGTTTTAAGCCGTGCTTAATTGTCATGTCTCCACGGCCACATCAAAAGCCAAGAAGATTAGGTTACAGGGAGTGTTTGATGTCAAAATACAAAATAAATAAAAGGAAAGCTGAAAAGGTGCTGTATTTTCCATGATGTCTAGTGAGGCTTTTGCCTCAAAAATCCCTTTTTTATTATTATTATTTTGCAAGGGTTGCACTTTATTTGACATGATTTCATTTACTTACTTTCAAACAACTCCACTACTTTCCTGCAACAGCTCGAAAGGGTTAATATCCCCTCTTTGATGGCAAACATGGTATAATTAACGCAAACTTCTTAAGTATCCTGGTGACCTGTAGATGGCCACATGAGAATTTTGTTATTTACTGACTTGCCAAACGTTTATTGCTTACAGCAGGACAAGTGGGAAGCAGGCATTAATTTTGATGCTGTTATCTGTGATTGCGTGTAAAGTTCATAGCAGAGAATGCCTATATGTCAGCTGCAATTAAACATTTTTCTATTTTCTTACAATTAATTTCACGCTGGTGGAAGGGGTTGGGCCGGCAGATTTGCAAACTGAAATCCTGCCCATCCGCAGAGCAGGCGTGACACAGCCAGACACAGGACAACTTCCCCTTACCTGCAGGCTGCAAAAGAAAACAGTCTGGCGCCACGGAGCATTTGATCCTTGGCTTCTCCGCAGAGACAGTCAAATCAGTACCAACTGTGGCAGGGCATAGAGGGAGATTTTGTGGTGTGACATCTCCCTTTGGAAATTAGCCTGAAAAACAACCAAAAATGAAGCCAAAAGTGGCTATCAGGTGAGTATGTTCATTTATCACCAACCTGGACTGGATTAGAATGCATGACCTAGAAGTAAAATGCTTTGTTTAGCCCAACTCCCTGGGCCATCTGGTCCTTGCAAGTAAACATTTCTAAGTGAGATTAAGTGACTGTTCTTTAAGCATGGTTATATGACTGAAAACCAGGCTGCTCTGGATCTAACAGATCAAACCTCAGCATCAGGGCAGACGAATGGTGCCAATTCAGAGACACCATTTGCTTGAACAGCTTTGGGTGCAATTCCCCACAGTGCCAGCTTTGCAGTCAATCCCGATTCAGTCAGATGCATCCCTGTCAGATCCAGAGCTCCTCCTAAATCCAGGGCTCAAATTGCACCAAAGTGCTGCTGGGAGGTCGAGGGCCCTCTCAGAGGAAACTTACTGGAGAGACTGCAGAACTGCCCAGTGTTTGCAGTAAGAACTAAGTTGCATTTCTGAGTATGGAAAACTCGGCTGAACAAAGTGCAACTGCAGGGTGAGAGATACAGCAGAGAAAACATCCAGCAGGTTGAATGACAAGGCAGAACTAAACCCTCCTTCAGAGAAAGGCTTCAGCATGCCACAGGGACGGAACTGCTACTGTTTGGTCTATAAAAACTGAATCAGGGAAGTATAATGTTAACCCAGCCTACACAGCAATGCCAAGCAGAGAACAGCTACCTGCCTGTATCCTGCTCCCATGCACCTCTCTCTGTGGTTCTGCACTCTGGGTTGCAGGGGGTTATTTGGAGGAAAGTTGACTCTGCTTCAGAGGGTCAAGAGTCTGTGTAATCATATGGAGTTGGGCCTATCAATGCCAGAGAGTGAACATGGACCCTTGTTTCTCCTAAACATTTCAGTCCTTCACCAGAGTCTTCCCCAGTGCTTTTATTTTGCTCTGGCTCTTGATTCAGCTTCTGCCTGCTCTCTGTCAGGCAGAGAGTACATAGCAGATTTCTTTACCTGGGACATTTTTTAACCTATTTTCGTTCTGATTTTTTTATCTCTGGTTCTTTAATTCACTCCCACCTGTCCACATTGGCATTCTGGTAGCAGGTTATACTGCTAGAGTGATTTCAAGGCACCCCTGAAAAATCCCTACTGGATTTTGCTGTAAAATTCAGATTAATTTACTGTCTCCTGCTGTATTTCAGCCCATCCATTATTTTTTCTTTTCTTTTTTGTTCATCCTTGTAAAATTTGGAAGTAGAAATACCCATTTTGAGAGTTAATCTGTTAGAATAGAACTAGATGAACAAAAAGGAACAGACCAAAATCATTCACATAACCTTTGAGCCCACGGGCACTCTGGACTGCACACTATTTTTCTCTTTCCAAGCATAACTCCCTCCACCACAGGGAAGTTCTTCATGAAAAAGCACATCTCTGGAGACAGACCACTGCCTGATAGGTGCCAGGACTCACCCCAATCCCTCGCACACTCACTTTCTGATAAAAAGCAAAGTTATAGCACTCTGTGCCTCAGTTTACCCTTGCAAAACCGGCATAAAAAAGACATGACCTGCCCTATCAGCTATGTACAAGTGTTGACTTGCTCCAGCCCAGCAAACTCTCGGGCAAGTTCTAACAAATGTCAGCGTGTGGTGTGTACTGATAGGCACAGGGAAAGGGCACAGCACTCTCTGGGTTGGAGGCTCCTCCCTGCCTTCGCTGTGGAGCTGTTGCACTGCCATTTGCCTCTCTGTACAGCTGTTTGTGGCAAAAGTGACACACTGGAGGGATTAGTCATTGGAGTGCATCACCCGGCTGATTCCAACCGCTGTCCGTGCACACACAGGGAGAGCCCCACGCACCGCCTCCAGCCCCGGCCCATTGTGAAGCAGCCCTTTCGCCATCTCCCATGCTGTTGGCCCCTGACCTTCCTTTCACATGCTCTAATGGTCACTAGAAAACTGCGAGAGAACACGGTTGCAGTATTAAATAGCCCTAATTTGTCTCCAGGCCTTTCCCCTCCTCCCCCTCACCTCGGTCTCCCGCGACTTAACGTTTAAACCAGCTGAAGTTTACAACAAATCAAAGCTCCCCATAGGCCCAGATTGTCTAAATACGGAAAACAGGAAGTGAGTAACCTTCAACGGGAAATTGTTCATCCGATGGAGGCCAAGACCCAAGGCCCGGCTCTTTCCAGTCCTGCCCCAGCCCAGCAGACACAGCGTGTACTGAACAGACACCCCGCGTTCCGCAGGAGGGAGTGGTTTGGGGAAACTTTTGCTTCTCTTGCCCTCATGTTGCGGCTGCTTCAAGAAAGGAGGTGGTGTTTGTGTCTCTAGAAGGGCAGTTTGGGAGGGCTATTTTAAATAAGATTGGGGATGGGATGGAGAAGGAGACAAAGGTCGGAAGGGAAAACAGAAGATGAGTGAATCCAAACTAAAACCGTCTCTTGCGTCCTATGAAAGTGAATATGTCAAGAGAGCGCTGCATTGGGCTGCTTCCAGAAGGGCGGGAAGAAATTCTGTGTGACAGCCCACTTCGTGATGAAAAGGAGAACACTTCATTTCCTAGGCAGTGAGAATAATAATTTATTTTTGTTGAGTAACTTGCCTGCTTCCCCCAGCCAGGAAAGATCCCAAATTATTTTACCGGCTGTTTATCTAAGGCTTATATTATTCACTCCTGAATTGCAACCATTAGTGGGGTGGAACACAGCAGCTGTTTAATGACTCAAAACAATGCCCCTTTTTTACGGAAGGTCATATTAAGATCCTCTCTAACTGAAGGTGAACTTCTTGCTACGTGACGCATCCACTGGAATAAAGCTTTGCTCACAATTACACTTCTGCCGGAATAAAGCTTTGCTCACAATTACACTTCTGCCAGAATCACAAAACTGCCAAAGAAACTAGGATGCACAAACATATCCAAGCATGCCTGAGTCCTTCCACTCCATCTCTGGACAGGGCTAATGAAGCATGTACCACAAAGGGGCCCCTGGGTCATAGGCAACTCTTCTGGTCCCCTTGGAGCCTGTACCTGTGCTCATATACCAGTTTTACTCTGGGCAGCTCATAGGATAAGCATCAGCAACCAAGCCTATGGTCTCTGATTTGAGAAATGGGCAGAGAAAAAGAAGGCACAGTTTGGTTTGGAGTTTGGCACCACTGTCGAGGAAATGTGGGTTGTTTGGTCCTGTCCAGGTTTCTTGCCCCAGGACTGGGAGTGTTACAGACAAAGGGCACTCCTGGGCACATGTGCACACATGGGACAGTCTCCAGAAGACATTCATACAGAAAGCACAGCTGTAATCAGACCTACCTGACTGGGATGCTGCACCTCTGTAAAGACTTGGGCAAGAGAGAAATCTACAGCAATGGTAACTGTTGTGTCTTGAGGAAGACAAGTTAGAGAAGAAGCTTCTAGTTAGATCTCTTTGCTGCAGCATTTAAAATATTGCACTGAAATTACCCTTTAAAAGTATCTTTTAAACACTGGGTTTAGGCATAAATATTTCCCCTCTTACTCATTACAGTCTTTTTTCTGCAATGATTTCCCCAGATTTCTCAAGGTTTACATAGGTGAGTAAAACTGGACTCATGGCACTGGCTTCAGATTTTCTCTCCTGCATAAAGATGAAGTTTAGTTGGTTGTTTTGCTGGCAAACCAGCTGGCTGGGAGAAAGATGCTCTCAATCAAACGGCCTCACTGCCTCTCTGGGGAGAACTCTGTCTTTTTTCCCATCACAACAGGTTTCTTCTTTGTTCTCTGGTGGGCAGGTGTTGTCCCTGTGGGACGTGAAAAAGGGCAGGCTCTGATCCCATTAAAGATAGCCCCATTGGTAATAGATCAGAGGGGCATCCCTAGGTTGTGGGAGAGTATGCCTGTCTTGCTTCACTGGCTGGTGAATAATAGAGCTGGCTCTCAATGATACTTGCAGGGTTTTTAACAAGAGTCCTGTTCTCCAGAGGGACAATGAAAGGGAAAGGAACCCAGAGAGTGATGGCTGTGTCTGGTATTGCCAGAAATCACAGCTGGTCCTGCAAGTGATGGGAACGGGGACAGTGCTTCTACCCAGGAAAGATGCAAAGAAATGCTCCCCTGCTGCATTATCTTCTTGCTTTACTCTTTTTCTCCACCAATTCTATAGCAGGCTGACTTTGAGGGATGTGGAAGTTAATTTTCTTCCAGTGGAAGGAAAGACATGGATAATCCCAGAGATGGAAACACTACTGTAACCCCTGGTCTCAGCCTTGGAAGGTCCTTTGATCTTCCATCTTGAGGGTTACAGCAGCTCTGATCTTACTTCCTGGGAAGAAAGTCTGGGTGTGTGGGCTAAAGGAGCTCCAGCCACATCCCTGGCATGGATGAGGTGGTCAGGGAACCAGGGCTGTGGCTTGCCCAGTGGAGCCTGTCTGCCTGCAGTCCAGACATAGCATGAAGTAGCTTTTCTTCTGCTGACCTTGTGCTCAGAAGAACTGAGATAGCAGCAGTGTATTTCCTTCTTCTGTGCTTTCTAAAGTCGTCTAGGAGGTGAGTCCACTGCGCAGGAGCTACAGACACCTGAGATCTAAAATAGGCTCTACACATGCTTAACCCAGAGTCCTAAGTATCTCTGCCTGCTTATTGAAGGCAGCATTTTTTCTACATCACATAGAGTTGTGGCAATCCATTAATCTGTGTTAGTGCAGGCCTTGGACATGGTCACATCCCAAAAATGGAAACTTGAAGCTGGATACATACAGCAGGCAAAATATGCAGTTCTGACTGCAAACTATACCATAGGCATGTTTGCACAGAATGCACCAGCACTGTGGGCCCAGAGGCTTGTCCAAATGAAGCAACAGCTCTTACAGACACTGTGTCCAAGCACAGGCTCTGTGAATTTCCTTTTTTTTTTTTTTTTGGCAAGATCCCTTTGGTCATTGTCATTCCAGCTCCACCAAAGCTGTCCATGAGGGACACACACCTGCTCAGTAAAGGTCTTGCATCCTTGAAAGAGTTAACCCTGAGCTCCTGACTCAATGCCCAGGAATGCAGCCACCTTGAGTAGTCTCACTGGGGCCAGCCTTGCACACTGCCTTCATGGGAGTCTGCACAACTCAGAACTGAAGGGTGGCTGCACTCGGTGGTGTCAGAACTGACAAGAACAGAGATGGTACCATTTTAGACAGCTGGCTACATTTTAACACACTCTTTTTACTTTCTTTTCCTATGTCCTTCCTTAGTACCACTTGGAAATTACACTCCTTTTGCCCTATGCACCCTGCACCAGTCGGACATCTTTTCATCTACACCCTCTTCCTTGCTGCTCTCTTTCTGATGTTTCACTCTTCCATTTACATCCTGGCTGAATTTACCTCTGTGGCTCATACACCAGCCAGAGTCCTTTACATCCAATGCACTAGGTCTTGGGAAGACTGGTCATTCTCCTTGTAAAGCCACCACTTTGGGCCACTCCACTCGATCCAGCCCTGCCAGAAATCACCACCCCTTCTCATTATTTCTGCAGGCTGCTTTCACTTTTAGCTCTGATGCTGAACAAACCCAGCTCTCTCTTCATATACATGCACATATGCATTTATACACATACCCCCCACCACAGAAAGAGACCAATTTTGCAAGGTTTAATATGCTCTGAGTTCTGCTGTGGACTCTTCCTCTTTTGTTGCAGCTGTGGTTTTAAGGCAGGCTTTGTGGGTTTGAGAGAGTCCTTGGATGCCTTGGGAAACATTCTGCAGAAGCTCACTTTCTCTCCATGCATTTTGCACTCCAGCCACCAGGTCCTGAAATCTCAGTGCACAGATTTCCCCTATTTAGATGAGCACAAAATCTACTTAACTTTCAGGCA
The DNA here is from genome assembly GCF_001715985.3 of Manacus vitellinus. Lineage (NCBI taxonomy): Eukaryota > Metazoa > Chordata > Aves > Passeriformes > Pipridae > Manacus > Manacus vitellinus. Next base: position 12,032,992 of record NW_021939063.1, on the reverse strand, counting down.
CTGAAATCAGTCAATCAAACTTTCAGGTCTGATGGAGTTTCCGATTGATACCACTCGTTTATGCCTGCAGTGTCAGGCAAAGAGACAGAAGAGGCAGCTGGATCCCCTCCTACGTCAGCAGTGGCTCTAACTGAGTCACAACACTGCATCAGGATGTTCTACATGGGCTAAGAAACACCATCTCACAGCCACAGCAGCCCTGGGGTGGCTGGTCTGAGCTGCTTTGTCGTAGCTCTATAGAGAATAAGATCTCACCCGTTATCCTTAATGTCTCTGCCCCTGACACAAGAGAAGCAATCTAGTCTATCTCATGGAAAGTAAGGGAGCGCCTGCAAGTGCCAAATAACTGAAACAGAAACACTGTCTGCCTCTCCTGTGCTTGTCATGAGGGAAAGTAACCCTGCCTTAGAAAAGCTGAGGATTAGCCTAACACACCTGCTGCTTTAGTGTCTCCAGCTCAAGAGTTTTGTGACAAGCTGGGTGCTTGACAGCAATACTCCTTTGAAATGGCAGGTATAGAGTTGACTGTTGGGAAAAGCCTTGCACCAGCACAGGGTAATTGTCAATATGCATGAAGACAAGCTTCCTGGGGTTGGCTGGGGGCAAGAAGGAGACAACCCAAGTGGAAAAAATGCTTAAACCACAGCACAAGGCATGCCTGTGCTCCTAACCAGCTACACAGCAACTTGGCCAGATAGAGTTAGAGCAGCCTTGAGGTCGCTCTGATAGGCAAAGCACACAAATGCTGTGATAAAAAACAACCCCCAAAGCAACAGAATGTCTCCCAAGGTTTAAAAGCACAGTTGTTCAGCCTTGCCTATTTGTATGGGAAGACGGAGCTGCAGCTCCTGAATGTGGAGCTGGCAGGCAGCATAGGAAAGGAGAGGGAGGCGAGATATGTAGCTGAGGAATTTGCAGCCTTTGAGTTCCCTCTCTCTCCCACCTCCTCCTCTTGCAGGAAATGAAAGAAGCCTCTTTTGTGGAAGAAGGATGGTAGGTGTGCATGCCTGAGTGTGTGCTGGGGAGCAGCCTGGCCTCAGGGTCCCCTTCCCAGCCTGGCACTGCGCTCGCCGTGTGCGTGGCGATGCCGGAGCGCTCGGGGCCGGCTCAGGGCTGTTTCTCAGAAGTCTCATCATGCGTGTCTGAAAAGGTGGATCAGGCAACGGAAGTGGCAAAACCACCAACATGCCCAGGCCTCAAAGGACTCCCTTTTCACTTTTTTTTTCTTTTTTTTCTTTTTTCGTAAAGTAACCTCCCCAACCTCTTCCTCCCTCCCTCCCCTGCTCTGCCCTGCTGAACGGCAGTGCTGGAGCATCAGAGCCTGAAACTGCAGGAGAGTAAAGGACAAAAAAGTGGCCATTGCAAGGGCCATTGCAAAGAGTCATGTCAGGGACCAAAGCTGGCAAGACTGGCCGTGGGCATGGCTGTCTGCAGCTGCTGCTGCCCTCACCTGGGACTGAGGATGGAGTGGAGTGGGCAGCCAGCCCTCTTCACCAAGGGGGTCTCTTTTAGCCTCTGTTTCCACAATAACAGGGACAAAAGAATGGGCTGTTCATCCCTGTTCCCACTCACTGAATTACAAGGTCTACCTACATGGCCTGGCAGCTTCTCCTTGGGGTGTCCTCGGGAGGGAGGGGAAAAGCATGGCTGGACATCTCGTTTCTGTTTATATCTCTTTGTTAGCAGTAAAATTTTCCTCTCACCGTGCTTGCTCCTGACGTAGGTATTATCAGCAGGCTGAGGAGCAAGAGGGTGGCTCAAGCCCCCTCCTTCTGCACCCTCCAGTGGCAGCCAGGACAGGCTGCCCCAGCACGGTGATGCTGAACACAACTGCACCATCCCTCGTGGGCTTTTACCACCTGACCCACAGCCACACAGTGTCAGCCTGGCCCCCAGCACCTTCCCCTCAGGTAAACATAACAGATCCCCAACATGTGGCTCAAATTTGTTCCTCTGAGTGTGGAGGAACACCCCACTTCCCAAACAAGCCCCGGCAGCGGGAGAGCAGCCCCCCCAGAGATATTGCTGTTGACACAAGACCTAAAATGCATGAGAAGAAAATAAAGCCCACTCAAAGTCATCATAGTAAAGGCAAACCCACCTGAGAGGAAGGATGGAAAAGCTGGGGAATGAGGCGAGTAAAGGGAATGGCTGTCTGGAGAAGAAGAATGGCTGTTGGGAAGAGATACCAGGATGCTATAAAGGCCCAAACTCTAAAGACAGTTTTGGAACCAAGAGCCAAAATTTCCACTTTCCAGGAGAGCACTAAGTCCAAATTCAGCCCTTCTAGTTTTCCAGGTCAAAAATAAACCCTGAATAAAAAACATTTTCTGAAAAAGGCATAATTTTTCCTTCACGTGTTTTCTGTAGAACAAAAGATATTGGGTGAAAGAAAGGAACTGCCTGAGAAGATGGGACTGTCCCAGGTGGAAAGCACAAATTCAACATTGCAAAAAAACTTGCATAGTGCCAAAGGAAAAAGGTGAAGGCATTGAAGGGAATTAAGAAATTGAGAAAGTAACATGCCATGTGAATTAGTCCCGAGATCTACCTGTGTGTAAGGCAGATGGGGTCCTTACACACACAATAAATAAGGTCGGAGAGGGAAAGAAGAGTAAATAAAGAAGAGTGCAAGAAATAAACCTGCTCAGAGATCTAAGGATTAAAAAGAAAACCTTTAGTAGAAATGGAAAACAGGGAGGCAACCAAACAAGAATATTCAGTCAGTTAAGGCTTGCAGGGAAAAGATAAGGGCAGCAAAAATGCAGAATGAGTTAATTATAGCCAAAGGGATTAAGGAGAATAAGAGGCCTTTTACAAATATATCAGGGGAAACAGAAACACTAGGTAGAAGGTGGGTCTGTTAATAATAGGTCAGAGTAGGGAAGGAAAATAATGAAACAAGGGGACAAATCATGCCAACAGCAGTGTGGGCATCTTCCTGTTACCAGCCAGTCTGAGACCTCCAAAACAGCAGGACAGGTCAACTGACGGCGACCACTTTCAACCCACAGACTCTCCATCCACAAGGACAGATCTGAGCTGCCATCACAATAGGGCTGGTGTGGAAATGAATCTCCCCATGCAGTGCCTGACACTTCACACAATAAATCAATATATTTTCAGTGATTTAATTGCCTCAGCCTGGCTTTTTGTTTTGTAAGAGGCTGGAGAAAGCACATGTACAGCAAGGTTAGGCCACACATGTGGTACAATGGCCTTGGAAGAAGACCTGGATAAAACACACCAGTGAGTGATAGACTAACTGACCAACTCAATATGGGCTTCTCATCAACTCTTGTCCCTTGGCTTGGTTATTTCCTCTCTGTCTGCCTCTCTTACCCCCCTGAAAGCAACAAGAATAAAACCCAGTAAATCCCTTTGGGTTGGAAGCAAGGATTGGCAATTCTTAGGACTTTGCAAAACTTGCATCTCACTGATTTACAGGTCAGATTCTCACCTCCTAAGAAATTTTCCACAAGAATTTAAAATATTTAAAATATGCACACATTCCTGACATCAGAATTTGGCTTTCTCCTTCTTCAGAAATAAAGTTTGGCTCCAAATCCCAGGTTTCCCTCTCAGTTCCTATAAAAACAAAAGGGTCGGTTAGGAAAACTACAGACTGCATATGTTTTCTCAGAGTCAAAAAAGAACCATCGGTACACAGAAACTGTTTTTCCCAGCTCTTTCACAGGAGGAAACCCATCCCTCTCCTGTCTGCCTGTGGGCGCGTTTTGCATACTGGAGCCTTTCCTTGAACAAGACCCCTCAGGCACCCTCCAGCCCCCATCTGCCAGGGAGTCACACAGCGAAACAAAGGGCCAGCTCCTTTGTCTGGGGACACAAGGTGCCAACCTGCCTGTCTCTGTTTACCAAAGGGAGGGACGTTAGCAGGGTGAGAATGGGGGCTGGGACCATTGCAGAGGTGGGGACCATTTGTCCTCTATTCCCGGCTCTCAGGCGCTTTCCCCACCCTGCTGTCTCCCTCTGATTTTCATGTCTTCCCAGCTTGGCTTTTTGAAATACTTTAAATAGTTATTTAGGAGGTTGCTGCTGATAGATAGATACATAGACAGATAGATAGGTAGTAGATTCTATTTCTGAAAGGAAAACCAGGGAACAGCCTCATAGCCCAAACTCCTGAGCTAATTCCCTACAACTCTGTTCACCAGTGATACAGAGTTCTTATTTCTTACACAGTTCTGATTCCATGGATAACCCATGGATGCACACAAACAACCCTTACCTTGTCCTTTATTCAGTGTTTGCCTTTTCCTGCATCCCTCTCACGTCGCCTGCTGAGAGTGGGTAGTGAGGAGATACTTGGGGACAAGTCCTAGAACACATGGCAGTTGTATCAGTAACTGAGCCATGCCAATAGACACTGCTTTGGGGATGACAGTTAAACGTAATGGGCAGTTTTCACTAGCATGATTTTCTAACAAAATGTATCCCTCATGGAACTGAATGAGAATAGTTTTGATGAGGCAGGAAGCTGGATGAAGGCTCTGGACTCACAGAGGCTGTCACCTAGAGTGCATTGGTGTGTGTACCAGCTGCACATCCATGACAGCAGTATGCTTTCCCCCAGCCACACATTTGCACATTTAACTGTGTCAGAAATGGACAAACCCAGCAAGCAAAATCCATGGGACACCAACACTAAAGACTTTCCTTCCATACTCATCTTACTTACCTCAGAGACCACACAAGAGACAAAAACCAGTCAGCCTTCCTCCCTTTTTACCTATCTTGCACCTTACAGGGTGAAGTCCGTGCTCCCTATCTCCCTGCTGTCTCTTTGCACTTTCAACTCAAATATGTAAAACTGCACAAGGAAGGAGAGGTTAAAATAACAGCACTCCATAATAAATGATATACTGTTCTTTATAGGTTTTCCTTTTACACCATTGGTTCTCTTACCAGCATGATCTCTGTTGGGTGTTATGTTAGAGGGAGTCTCCAGGAAGACACTAGGCAGGATATTAGATTTTGTAATAAATAAAAATATAGGTAGTTGCTTTGTATTGCACCCTCAACCTAAGGAACAGCACACACGTGATGCTTCTATAGGCATGTTTGCATATGTTTCCCCATCTCTTTCTATATTTGCCCAGCAGTATACACTGCTGGGACAACAGTATACACTGCTGACTGGAGAACAGGAGTCTTCACCCTTCTTCTGTCCACTCTGGCACTCAAGGACTCAAACAGGAGCAGCAGGATTGCAAAAGCACTGCTGTTTCCCTGGCTCAGTCCCTCCTGGAGTGGGGACCGAGTTTGCTGCCTCTCTGGACTCACACAGCCTGTTTCTCCCCTGCATGAAAACTTTGCTGCCACAGACCTAACCTGCATTTTATTTTTCTTCTCCTCCTGAGCACTCCTCCTTTGGCTCCCAGTTGCCCAAGAGATGGTTTGTAAAATCGGGCCCGGGGAGGTGGTGGTGTGGGGAGGGAAAAGGAGGTAGAGCCCAAGCACCAAAAGCAGCAGCCGCAGCGGAAGGCAGCGCTTTGCATGATCTCATGAATCAGCCACGACATTATCTACAGTGAAATGCCTGGGAAGGGGTTTCCCATGTCCTACCCTGACCTGGAAGGTTGAATCCATAGGGGCCTGAAGGGCATTTTGATTGCCAAAGACAAAGGCTAAATCAGAAGGAAATGATATTTTATTTAACCTCTGCATGGCGGTGGGGGCCTGAGGGGAGGGTAGAGGCAGGGGGATGGTGAAGAGGCATGGGGATAATGAGGGGGATTCAGAGCAGATAACTCAGTAACATATGGGCTCTCACTAAAGCAGTGAGTCCCACCGAAAAGCCAATTTCCCTTGACATGCTGTCAGCCACTGCTGGGGGAGGGCAGAGCCCTGCACAGGCAGCCCAGCCTGCTCTGCCAGGGCTGTGCTCTGCCATACTACCGTGCTGCTCAGTGCCAATATGGAACTTCCTTTCGGGAAAGGGCTGTGATAATTGTCTCTCTCTTTACACAGCTCTTTCCAGACATCATGCCCAATGCTGGAGCCCTTATAAAGGGAAAGCTCCCAGGGACACCCTGACTTGGCTTGGAAGCCAGCTGGGGCTCTGAGTACTCAGCATTATGGAGGATCAGGCTGAAGGACCCCAGACTTGTTGGTGCAGGGACCAGCTCTCCTTGTAGATGCCCCATTACCAAAGTGTGGCTTCTGGCCATTAAAAAAATCAACATCACAAGGGTTTTGGAGGGGTGGGGTGGGGTAAGCTTACCTCCTTGTTTACATGGCATTGTAGCTACAAAGGCTTTAGATGCTTTCCTGACATGACATTCCTGTAGGAAGTTGCTGTAGATGTCCTGAGGACTTCGGTGATCTGGTGGGTGGGTGGGGAAGGGCTATCTAGTAGGGAGGGACTGGGAGGGAAGGCAGGGAATGCAACAGTGCCTCCAGGGGAAGGTGAGGCCCATACCACCCTGGGTGGTGGGCTTTATGCAAGAATGCCCTGGAGGAGAGGTGGGGACCATAGCTTTGCAGAACAACCTGGGGTGCCAGCAAGGTGAGGCCTGGGTGGTGCAGTCCACTCTGGTCTTTCTCTGATGAGTCTGAGAGCCCTGCTCTTGATGCAGGGAAGATAACATGTGCATTTGAACATCTCTAATACTTCTGTGAAGCCCAGCCTTTCCAGGATTGTTCTCTCTCAAGATTTTAGCCAGCCCTAAAACACAAATAGGGTGGGGATCAGAGAACCAGAGGTGTGAGAAAGACTTTCACTCTTCATCACTTCCTTTGGTATTTCATCAGACCATGCAGGCCTACAATGCACTTTATCACCTCTTTTGGGAAGTAGTTTCCATACCTCTGATGCACCCAGGAATAGGTTGTGTTTTGCCAAATTTCTGTTTCACTCTAAGTAGAAAATAGTCATGGATGTCAATATGAGTTTTTACAAGTGAAAAGAACTTAAAAGTGACACCCCCTCCTGTCTTCCCACAGTACCAAAATATCACACGTCAAAGATTCTCCTGCTGAGAGCTGAATTCCCCTTTCACGCTAAGTTCGAGGACTGAGGCTTGTTCCAAGCGTTTCTATTTCAGACTCTTGGTCTTTGACCAAATCATCGCATTTCAGGCTTGTGCTGAAGACCTGAGGACCATATTTGTTTGTACTCCCTTTGCACTTAGGGGCCCAGGCACAGCCCCTGTACTAGGAGATGTGCAAAGGCAACAGAAAAGTCCTGAGCCTGTCCTGAGCAGGTTCTGCCAGATATGTGTTTCCTTGAGGTCCTGGATACTTTCGGGGCAGGTCAGGCACACACCAGCAGTCCAGCTCTGCTATGTAGGGAACCTGCAGCACAAATTGATCTGTGGGGAGCATGACCCAAAGTGTCAAAACAGGGCCTTTAACATTTTCCACTGCCACCAAACCTGTTTGACTGAATTGCAGGTTAAAAAGGCATTGTGTCTATAATTGTTGGGCTTTAGAGAGCATGTCTTTTCCTTTAATGAAATACCTTGCTCATTCCATTCGAAAAGGAACCAAAGACTTCTCAGGTTTATGATAAAGTTGTAAAAATTTTATTTACCCCATATTTCCTGCTGGGTTATTTATGAGGCATTTTGTCAGCTCTCATAAAACTGCCTAGTAAAATATATTTTCTTACAAAAAAAATAAAATCATTTGTGCGGAACATCTTGAGAGCAGCGAGGACAGAGTTAATGGGATACACACACGTTCCGACCCTGGGAGAAAACAAAACAGAACGAAAGCCAGGCATTGTTGTGCTGCATTAGTTAATAATAGCTTTAGAGCTAAAATCCTGCTCCCACTAATGTTACTGGAAGTTGGTCCTTAATATAAAATAATCAGAGAACCAGCTGCCATGAATTACAGAGCTTCAAAATGAACCTGAAATCCATCAAAATGCCCAGAAAACACACTTCTCCTGTTGAGATTTCACAAGAAACACCAGCTCTAGAAGTTTTTCTTTGAAGTATGCTGACTTAGGTTTATGTAAGTTGGGGTAGTTGCAAATAGTCACTCAGACTGGAACCCAAGGTTGGTTGATTGTTAATACAGTAACTTTTACCTAGTTAAGGGCCAAGATGCACGACATGAAGCTCCTTGACGTAAACCTGGAGGGAATCCCATCTTGGTAGTTGCTGTTGAATAAACAGCCTGGGCACAGGAAAGGCATGACCCACCCACTCCAGGCACAGCTGGAGTGCATTTGCCTCTCTTGGAGCACAGCTTTTCAGTTTTATGTCACATGTTTGCATCTGCTCAGTTCTCCATGGTCTAAACTTTTGCTTTTTATTCCAGCAGTGCTCATGTTCCCTAATCCCAGTGGGAATCTCTAAGCATTACCCCAACACCCTTCACTTCAACCCTTGCAGCTTCAGTCCAGCCATACTCACCACTCACAGGTAAGCAGGACACAGATAAAAAGTCCTTTCCATGTGACTGGGTTGGCCTGGCTCATTCAGGAGCTCAGCAAAGGTATTATAGCTTGGAGGCATCAGGAATATAAAGAAAACAAGAAAACAATGAAACAATGAATAAGAGATTTAAAAAAAACCACAACAAAACAACAACCACTCCCAAAAAAACCAAACCAAAAAACCCAGGGAAGGATGTTTTTAAAACAACAAGAGCTGGATGCTGGGAGGCGGTCAGGCGGCTTTTGTTTTGTGCCTGTACAGCACTTAGCACCACACAACCCCAAATTACAGCTGAGCTCTTGCTCCTGTTGCCCTGCAAACCTGAAGAAGCAGCAGCCAAGTATGGGAAACAGGCAAGGAGCCAGGTTTGCAAAGGTATTTAAGTGTGTAAAGACACAGGAGATATTTATTTACAGATGCTGGTAGAGGTCCTATTTCCTACGGGAGCCAAGGGGCATTAGGCTCACAGTTCCAGTGCTTTACCAGTGCCACCAGGTGTTATCTGTTTCTTTAGGTACAGGTAGAGCTGGGTTTACCACTCCTCCCAGTGACTTGTTTTTTAAAAGCCAGTCTTATCATGGGGTTACTCCCCCAATGTATCTGCAAAGTGCCTTTTGCAGTGCAAGGTCCTGCCTCAGTCACACAACCCGTGACAGCATTTAGCAACCACAGGTGAGTGCTGCTTTGGGCATGTGCATATCTTGGGCTATGCTTTCCTTTTGCACAGGTGTGTTTCTCTAGGGAAACAGGAGTGTCTCAAGATGTCTGGGTGACCTAGGGGCCTGGAGCTGGCCAGAAATCCCCTCTCAACCTGTTGTTGGGGAGCAGAGGGGGGAACTGCCTGCTAAGCAAAGCAGGGGTGGCTCCCTGGAAAACATAAAACATGGAGTGGGATATATCAGACTGGAACTTTAACAAGCAGTTTAGGAACTGGCTGAGATTTTAACAGTTTAACCAAACTGGGCCAAACTTCCTCCAGCTCAGCCCTGCCAGAAGTATCCAATAGAACAGAAAATGTGCCCTCCAACTGCTACATTCTCCCTAGACTGAACTAAATCCAGTAACTCAGCAAGCAAATTCAAGGTGGACTCACCTGGAACATTTGTCAGCTGTCTAGAAATAAATGCAGCGGAACTCCAATGGAAGGAGTTCAGAGGAGAGGAGAAATGTGTCCAAAGGCTCTCTGGATTTGACTTGGAGTGCTGAGTAGGTGGAGACGGAGAAGGAAAGTCATTTCTACTCCAGATATCAAACAAGCTCTGAGAAAATTCCTTCTACAGCTTAATTCATTTAAAAAGAAAACACCTTTGCCTCCCAGCTTTCAAGAGGTTTTGGCATCCTTTGCAACCAGCATAGTCAGTTGTTCCAGAATCAACAGTTTTGGTTAGTGACTGACAAGGAAGGGCTGCTTTGCCTCAGTGCACCAGGGAGAAACCAGCAGACATGTGGCAGACACCTTATTTGCACTGGTGGGACTAATGCTTTTGACTCAGCTTGCAAAAGGTGAGCTGGCAGGATGTTAGCATACTGCACGCTTTGACAAACCTCTGGTGATGAGAGAGCTGCTGGAGACCAGAGCAATCCGGCCCAGGAGGAATGTTTCTCCCCATTCCACCAGACCGTTTCTATTAATGGGGCAAAGTCCAAAATTAAAACTGCAAAAAGCACCCTGTGCTCCAGGCAGGGGACAGGACATATGGTGCTCAAGCTTGAAAGCTGGCATGGGTGTTGTCTTTAGGAGGGGAAACATAAAAGGACACAGATAGCAAAGATGTGCAATGGCCCATGCTGAGGTCTCTGAAAAGCTGCCATTGGTGGGAGTCCTTGTCAAATTATTCCAATCACATGAGCAGACTCAAGCCTCATAGCTACCTCTCTTTCTTTTTTTTTCTTCTTTGTGTTATTTCTCTTCCCCACTGCCAACTGACATCAGTGACCAACTTACCTGCATCAGACACAAACAAATGGGTTGTCTGAAGCCAAGCAGGGTCCTCGTCAGGGGAGCACTCTGGGGCTGTTTAATAAAGTTAAGAGACCAGAGAAGCATCCAAGCTTTCCCACCATAGTAGGAGAAGATGAAATTCTTTAATTGTTTGTGTTTGAGTGAAACTCATATAAAAAGAGGATTTGGGATTCTGGGGAAGCTTTAGAGTGGAGTCTGACCTTAAGCCATGCTTCTGAACAGCATCGCACGCTCTCACACTGTGCTCCCTGCACCCACTCTGGGAACTCAGCCCTCATTCTTAGCCCTCTTACTTAGACACATCGAGGGATTCAGGGAGGCAACAGTTATTTTATCCTATACTTAGTACAAGATCTTTTGGGGCCTGTAGTCCAGGCAACTTAAAAGAAGCTGTGTCTCTCATGGGCAGACAAATGCAGCCACTCTGCATCCCATTACAGCTCAATTATCCAGTTATGCAGAAGTCACAAAGTGGTTTGGATCCCAGGTTGGGTTCTCTCCTTAACCCCAATTTGAGCACATCTGCAACATTTAACCTATTCTTCTCTCATTGTACTCCACATAGTCCTTATCACAGTCCTCAGACTTTTCCGAAGAGCAGTAAAAGGCATAAACAAAGCAAGTTTAGCATGTGGATTTGGCTTTGAATGACAAATCTCATAGGACAAGTGATTTCTTCATTCAGGATTGAAGTTCTGTGAGCCTGGTAAGTTGGCTAGGACCCAAACAAGATCCTACCTGCTTGAGATTCAACCCAAATTTGGAACTGGTATTGGTAACATGAGATCTAAGAACAAAAGCAGAGCAGTCAGCAGCCCAGATGCTTACTGGAAATGACAGTAGAAGGATCTGAATCTTAATTTCCTAAACCACAGACAAGCTCATTAATGCTATAGTCAGCCTGTGTGGCATCTGTCAATCTTGATAAAAACAAACTATTTTTTGGTGTTGCTGTTTTTTGTTTGTTTGTTTGTTTGTTTTTGTTTTGTTTTAGTTCATAGGTACAGGGAACAACTGGGAGCTGTTTTGATTTTTTAAACCTTGAAAGTCCTTAAAGGGTGGGAACTCTGCCTTCCACCTTTCTTCACCTCACATTCACAAGACACTTGTAGAGATGATGAAAAGCCTTTCCCTTACAGGTTCCATGAATTTTGGTGTCATTCTAAATATAGTAGCTTTGGGTGGAGGATATCATCAAAGCTGTGGCATAAGCACAGGCTTGAAGATGAAACATAGAATGATTCATTTGGCTTGAAAGATGCCAAGATGCTTGGCCTCAAATGCCATCAGGCACAGTGGAAATCTCACTGACAAGGAGAGCAAGTAACCAAACTGACAATAGAGGGGAAAAAACCCAGTCATGGCAGGACTGACTGTTTACCTCTTTTCCTAAAATTACCCCATTTTAACCTATTATATCTCTACGAGGAATAACTAAAGAGACTGGGGCATTTCAGTCTGGGAAGTAAACAAGAAATAATGCAGATCACAGAGGGCTATAAACTGCTGTGTGGCACTGGCACAGGAACAACCGTTAAACAGCTTTTATGGCAAAGGTAGGGAGCAACTGGGGAAGCTGGGAGGAGGCAGACTCAGAGCAAACAGAAGGCAGTGTCTGGGCAGTGTATGCTACAGCCTGGCCCCACCGAGTCTCTGTTTTGAAAAATAATCCTGACGAGGGCTACCAGCCCTGACGAAGCCCGGTTGAACAAGCACCAAATCTCTGCATGCTCAACTGAAGGGCAGGTCTGGTTAATGACAGGGAGCCTTTGTGAAAGGTTGCCTCAACTGTAGGGAAGGCAGATGCTTTCAGTCAACCCTAAAAAAAATAATTGTAGCTTTTTTGTTTCCTGGAAGTGACATAGAAGTGGATTAGGAGCCTTCCACCTTCTGGTAATCCTGGATGGCAGGAATGTTTAGCAGTCAAAGCACAGCACAGGTTGGTTCAAATTCTCATGCTGCACTCCTGGTTTTACCACCAGTTTATCGTATGGCATTAAAAAACACATTTAAGGTCTTGGCATATGTACGATGGGTGTCAAACCAGCAACAGCCAGGGTCCTGTAGTCTAAAATTTGGCTCAACTTATCAACTTCCAGGTGAGAATGACGGCCTTTGCCTGCTGGTGTCTCAGGAAAGTGGGACTTCACCTAACACTGCAGAGGTTTAGGAGTGCCCAAGCGTTAATTGTACATATTTGAGTCAGACTGAGGAGATTAACCCCAGCTTCTCAGGGTAGGTTTGCAGAAGGCAGAACCATCTGCAAATGGAGAAATGCAAACAAGGAGGGAAAAAGTTCAGTTTTGCATCCTGAAAGAAAATGCAAATCTTAGTTTAGTTTTCTTTTTTTTTAACTGGAGTTTCAGTGCCAGTTTTCTCTGATTCAACACCTTCTGGCACAAGGAATGAAACCAGGCTAATCTCAGTAACTGGCCAAGGAATGCTCAGGCTTTCTAAAGTCTCAGCCCACTTGGTTAGCTCTATTTCTGAGACAGAGAAACAGAAATCTTTCTACTTTTAACATCAATAACACCAGTTATTCTCCCAAAGAATTATTATCAACAATTCCTTTGCTATATTTACAAAGAAGCGGGGCTATTCTTAGAGAAAACACTAAAAAAGCCATTTTATTTAGCTTTCTTGGCAGTTATACAAAAATGTAAGGAATGTAGTCAGTTAAAAACATCAAATCCCCAGCACGAGCCTATAAGAGCTTTCTAATGCATATTTACAGTATAGAAAGCAACCACTTTCCTGTTTTGCAGAACAAACAGGGAACCTTCTCTTTTCCTCCTAGATGTTCCTGAAGACCAAACATTAAGTTAGACACAGAATGTTGCTTTTAATGGTATGGGTTGTAAACTTTTAATGCCTAGAAAATGGGACTTTATACTACAGCCTTCTTTTCCTAAAAAGGAAATTGGAGGCAAATTTTACTGCTGGTTTTAGGAAAGTTCTGAATTGGCAGCCCAGGGTATCTAAATACTCCTTTAGCCACAGCTTGGTTTGCCACAGGGAACAGCAGTGCTGACTTCTTCCATGTTGCTCCCTGCTGAGGCAGGGACCTGCACCCCAGACAGGGGGAGGCTGCTCAGGTCCCACAGTACTGTGAGTGGGACTGGGGAAAAGCACTGTATTCCCATAGCTCAGTGTGGGGACACTAGGAATTGGGAACACAAGCAGGGGACCACGCCACTGCTCCCATACATGCAACAGCATCTTAGTACTTTGCTCTGAATACCCTCAGGAAGAATCTCGTAGGGGCATTACTTACTGCTTAGGAAGGAGACTCTGTGGTGCATCAGGGTCACAGCTTTCCTGATGACGCTGAAAACAAACAAACAAAAGACATGGGTTATTGCTTCAGATTTTGAGGGGGGTAGGAGTTAATGATTTTGTCTCTTAACTGGTGAAAATGGACAAATGCCACCAGTGTTACTTGTTTTGCATGAAGCTCCAAAGATTTCCAAATGGATGGAAATCAGTACCTCCTTTAAAGAATAGTCTTTTTCATTGAAAAACAAAGAAACTCAGTCTTTTGGGATTTTGTAAATTCACTAGTACAGAGAACATACTGCAAGGAACTACTTTACAGGTAGGGACAGAGGTATTCAACTTCTCCCTCTTTTTCCTTCTTTTTTTTTTTTCAGCTATAACTATAAAAAACCCCCCCTCTATTTATCTCTTAAGTTTGCCAGTGTTGGAGACCTCGTCTCCCAATCCAGCTTGAAATTGAAAGGCTCCAGAACCCATATTGAAATTAGCTCAGGTGTCCCATGTTAGAGAGAGGCTGGAATCATATTCCTCTACCCTGTCCTCTGAACCATGTTGCCATTTGTTGCTATTCTGCTGCTAGAAAGCCTGTTGTTTAAGATATGTTTTAAATGGATCCCTCCTGAACCTTCCTCAGGGAGGTGATAAAACTGCCTTTGGAGTTCTTTACAAGTTTTTGCTTTCATAACTGATATTCATGGAGTTTCTCCAGATTATTCTTTTTTCTGTTCCTGTCCTTGTACAAGATAATGGCTGAAAAGGTCAAAATCCTTCCTTGACCTACATTGAGTCAGTGCTCCAAAATTGGAAATGTGTTTGGCTTCCTTCGTCCAAATGGTGCTGGCCACAGTCCTGAGAGTCCTGTCATCCTCCTCCCAGCCAAGGGGTCAGCCTCCCTCTCACCAGGCCGTTCAAATGTGCCACAGGCTTGACACTGTAGCAGGAAACAAGTATGTCATTTTGCAGAGCAATATACCAGGATCTGACAAATTAGCCCATCACAACACCCTGCCACTCTGTTGGCATGTGCTAAAACCAGCAGGAGAGCAGCTTGGCTCTCACTATTGTGCCATGGCACAAGGCAATACCAGGTGGGAACAAATCCTAAAATGGTCCATAATCCTGCTGTAGTGAAGGAATGGGATCTAGAGGAACAATTGCTCCTTGGGGCAGACGATGCAACCTCAACCAGGATGTCTATGGGCTTTTGTGATTCGTACCATAACCATATGCTTCTTTTTCTACTTCAGAGAGATCAGAACTGAGCAAGCTCTCACCCAGAAAAAAACAATCAAGAAAACCGCACTGGAAGCCATCAAGAGGAAAGGAGAGACTTGTTCAGCCTTTGGCTCCCATTCCCTGTCATGTAACAGTTTCATCATTGTAGGAAGTGTCAATAAGATACCAACAGAGTAAACAATTGTCAGACAGATTTTCACAGAGCCAGTTGACTGGACCATGGCTGCTTTGTACACAATGCCAATGCAGTGTCATTTCTAATGGGGGAATTTATACAGTGTAATTATGTCAGAATTTGCTCCAGGCTACACACTGTTGCATTATAAACCTGGCCATTGCCTGTGATTAGTCAGAGCTTTAAATAACACTGAAAGTAATTATATCAAGCAAGAGGAAGAAAAGTAGTGCATTCCAGTGCTTGCCACATACCAGCCCCTGAAGGGGGTTAGCTAATGATGGGATGATGTCCCCTTTATTGCTGGAAGTTTTGATACCTTATGTCACATCCTGATCACCTGACCCACAAACAGTTTGAGGACCTTCTTAGTTTGGCCCTTGTAATTATGGAGCAGAGGGGACTTCATACAAGTGAGGGTAAGATTCCTGGATGATTGGCTGTAGATGGATGCGATTGAAATGCAAAGGGAGACTGCCTAACACAGCAGCACATGGCCAAAGGGGCTTTGCATCAGAGGTCTCCCTGCATGCTTGTAGGAATAGGTGGATGTCAGGCATGCTGTCACCAGTGGCCTGAGGGTTAAGGGCTGGGCTGGTTGCAGCAAAAGAGCACTGTTTTCCTCCTGATGGTGGCACTGGCTCCAGTGGAGCAAAGAGCAAGGCTTGTCCAGGCCTGCATGAACATGGTATCACATTGCCAGGGCTCTGCAAAAGTAAGGGCTCCATCCAGGAGGAACAGAAGAAGGATCTAAAAGAGAAAGCAATCACCAGATTAAGGGTGAGCAGATCACAGGATTATGTGATATATTATGTGATATTTTGCACTTCCCATTGGAAGAGCCCTGATCATCTGGCATCCTTAGATCCCCATTTCCAAGAGAGAGAAAACAGATCCTTTGCTTTCCAATTCATGCTGAGTTTCAGTTCTGTGAGAGGGACAAAGCTGGCTGATACCTCCCTTGCTCTGGCTTTGGTCCCACAGGGCTGTTACAAAATCTGGTTTGTAGCAGCTCTCCTGAGGGCTGTTAACAATGGTTGGGAATTGCCATCACACAGCATCTTTCAGTCTTGCTCAGTCCTGCCTTCATCTCTTGCTCTGTGTCACAGAGGGTGGTTCCCCTTCACTTTACTTTCTCTTTCCAGTAAGTGCTCAGTTGGAGCTGAAGCAGTGCATACAGGTTACACCTCTCCAGAGCTCCTGGGATCTGAGGCATCTGAGATGTTGCAGCCAAAGCAGTGAATCACGATCAGAAATGGTGCTGTTGCTGGTCCCTTACACTATCTGGTCTAGAAGAGGCTGAGACACTCAAGACATTTTTAGAAACCAGGAGGATAATCCATGAGAAATCCCCACTACTTCTGCTTCTACCTGTACTGAAGAGCTACAGCACCGACTACTTGTGGTATCTCGGCACTTTTCCTTTTGTCTGGGATGGGAATTAAATGAGGTACTAGGTTGATGACACAAATAACAGAATTGTGGAGGGTTAGCCAAATCTTTTAGAATCTCAGCAAAAAAGTTGCCTTTCATTTTATGAGCACGCATTCAGAATAGTTTTCATTTGTTCTGGACTGATTCATCCTGCCCCTTCCTTTGACCTGACAGAATGGTGACTGAAGCTCTAGGTTCTGCATCCTGTTCCAGCTGCTGCCGAGCTCCATGCAGAGGTGTCTGTCCACAGCTGCTTTTCATGGCTCCCATCCAGAGGTTGCCACCTTCTCTGATCCGCCAGCACAACTATTTGTCTTATCAACTATTTGTTTCATCACTTCCCCAGCTTTATCAAAATAGTCCTGCTTACGGAAGACTGAAATTAAATGGGCTTTAAAATACAGATGCCACATAGGCCTTCACTGGGATGGGACCAAGGGGAGAACTGCTGTTAAACAGTATGTTCAGGTCAGTGCCTTGAGCAAGAACCAAGACAAACATGTATACAAGATATATAATGTACCAGCATTAAAAAACAAGGCTGGAGGCAGCAGCTCTGCAGTATCCCTAGCCAACCTCTCTGCTGAGCACACTATCCTACTTGGTCTCCCTCTTTTCCACTCCCTTTGTCACTTGACCCTGTAAAGAACTGCCTCAATCCATTGAGCTGGCATAAAACTAACTGAACCAAAAATTACTTTAATTTTCTGCTCAGCATCCTGAACAGGCTCGGAGCAGCATCCAGTGAGAGGGGGAGGGCTGCTGTGCAGCCACAGCCCAGATACTTTACTGTAACAAGGTGTGTTTCTCTAGGTCTTGAGTCACAAAATCTGCATTTCCAAGCTGCTGTGAAAATAAAAGATGCTGTGGGCAACAAAGCGGGAACTGAACAGAGGTAAATTTGAGTTTCAAATGAGAGAAAGGGAGTGGGGTGAAGAATAAAGGGCAGTGAGAAGAAAGATGCATTTTCTGAACAAAGCATCACTGTTTTATAGGACAGGATTTCTCCTGAGTTTCTTGAAGTCTGATAATTTTATATCTACTTCTGGATGGTAATTCCTAGTCATTTTAGCTCATGTCATCAACTGTTTTAATGGAGCCAATCTTGCAAAATTACTGCTGTATTTATCAAATGTGCAGTCACATATGTGCATACGTTGTGCATATCAACTGTGAAAAAGGAAGCAAAACCCAATACCCCCATCAAATTTTCCATCTGAGGTGCTTTACCTCAGTGTAAGTAGTTCAAAAGTATAAAACTCCCAGGTGATAAGTAAACTGATATGTAGTTGTTGGCTTGATATGATTTACCTCCAGTACCATCCTAGTCTGGAATACCTGAATGTTCACCTGGACTTGGTTTTCATTTTTAACTGGAAGGAGGTTTTGACAGCAGGGATGCTTTTTGATAAAGGCTCTCTGCTGTTTGCTCTTAAGTTTGTTGTCTGAGTGGAAATACTGTTCAGCACTGCACTGTGTCCTGGGATGAGAGAGCCTGTTCTGGCTGGAGCAATCTGTGTCTGTGCTGCTCTTGCTCTGAGCACAGGAGTGCTGAACTAGCAGACCTGGTCTGTAGCAGTTGTGCATTTGGCTGGTTCCTTACCAAAGCAGAGCATTGAGAGGTGGTATTGGCTTAATATTGCCAGTGCCCTGGGTATCCAGCCTATCTCACCTAACAAACAGGGTAAACCAAGCAAGGCTTCACTCTGAGCTGCTTACCTGCTCCAATGTGTAGAATTTCTGGGCATGGCAGATGGGGGATGCTCCAGTTCCAAACTGTGCTGGTAAGCTGTGGCTCTGAGGGTCTTTGGGCTGGTCCAGTCCCTGTTCTGAGATGTATCAGGAGATATTTCAGAGATCTTCCAGCTTTTCTGCTTGAAGGAGAAAGAGAAGTAACTTTTTTTACTTCTTTAGACCTATTAACAGTCACAGAAGTCATTGTGCTACAGCAGCCTGGGGCAAGGCAAAAGCCCACTGCACAGGACCTTGTACTTACAAGAGCAAAGAGAACAAAAAATGAGCAAAAAATGTGTGTGGGCTCAGATGCCCCAGTGTACAGCCCTGTATTCCTCTTCAAAATGCCTGAGCAAGGTGTTGGCGACCATGGCTCCCTGATCACAGAGGGAGGTTTTGTTCTAGTGCATGATGCAAAGGCCTGTGAAGACTCTCCCCAACCCTGGAGTGCCACTGGGCCCCTGAGTCCTTCTGGTTCCTCCAGCAGTCTACAACCCTGGCACAGCTTTGCTGGGGAACAGGAAAGAACAAGGAGCCTCTGGATGTGGCAAATTATTTTGGTTGTTTTGACATGGAGTTGGATGAAACAGATCCTGGTAAAATGAGGGATGTGTGGGCTATCAGAGGCATCAGTCAGTGCCAGGTGGGGACTTAGGGACTTTAAACCTTGGAGGTAATAAGACTCCCATCATGGACTGCACTAGAGTTGTAAAGCCCTAGAGAAGATGGATTCAGCCAGATATGGAAAGTACACAACTTCCATTTTTTGTTTGCCCTTCTTTAGCCATCTCTGTCCCCTCTCCAACACCAAATTTCTTGTGTTGCAGAGATGCCAGTAATATTCACAGGACAGTAATATTCACAGGGTGAGGAGAAAGAGCAAGAAAAAAGAAATGGGGAAAAAGGAAAAAGAATTGTTTTATTCTCCTAAACTAATATGGCTTAAAAAGTTCACTGGAGTGGCTTTGCCCGATCTTTTATCCTTTCCTGAAATAAAACCTGTGGTTTTGAGTGTTAAAAAATGAAGTTGATGAAGTGATGAATGAGAAGGGGTGAAGTGAGGTGACCGGGCAGGACAAACAGAAGGGATACACCAAGAGGAGGAGGAGAGGAAGAGAAAGGCATATCAGAGAAAAAGGAAGAAAGATTGGTGGAGGGAAAAGAAGGCTGTGGTGGGGCAAAGAAACCCTTGCAGCAACAGCATCCTGGGAGCTGCAGCCAGCCAGCATGGCTTGGTCCCGGCCTCCAGCCTGGTCCAACTGCAACATCTGTTACACTTGAGCTCAGCTTGGTTAGTGGCATGTTTGTTTAATTGTGGGCCTGGTTTGTTATTTTGCTTCCCATTAGGAAGCTGAAGAAAGGAGGAGGAGGGTGTTTTCATTCTGGGGAGCACTTTGCCAGGACAATGAGGTTTTTTTCCATGGCACTGTGTAGTCAGAACTAGCTGTACTGCTTCTCCCGACAAGGCAGACGCCTCCAAAGCCCATTGTTCAACCTGATGCATTAAGGGCTCACACTTGTAATTTTGGCGGTGATCCCCCTCTCCCATTGTGTGAGCAGAATGGGCTGAAAAGGGAGAGTCTGTCCTCTTTATCTGGCAGCAAGAAAAGGAGGCAGCAGCAGTGGCAGTGGCTCCCCTGCCCGCCAAGGTTTTAGCACTCCTGTGGCAGTGGTAGGGAAGGCGGGACTTGGTGGCTTTGAAAGCTTCCCTGGTCACTCCTAGGAAAGTCACTAA
Source organism: Manacus vitellinus (assembly GCF_001715985.3). Classification (NCBI taxonomy): domain Eukaryota; kingdom Metazoa; phylum Chordata; class Aves; order Passeriformes; family Pipridae; genus Manacus; species Manacus vitellinus. The sequence continues at coordinate 12,013,028 of NW_021939063.1, read as the reverse complement.
ACTTTCAGTCTCTGCTGTAACTCCTTGTCCCCTCTCCAGTTTTCCCAAATCCATCACTGACTATTTTGGAAAAATGACTTCTTCCTGCCTGAGCATTCAGGCTTTTTTTGTTTTAATAAAACAGAGAATTGTTGAAAGGGGAATTTTCTAGTGCTGAACAGCAGCCATGAAGACCAGTACCCTCTGCTGCTCCACGCACTGCCATCAGAGTAAAGCAGGATCAAACTCTCATGCCACCATCCCCTACCAGCAAGGCATTTTTCCCCTGGATCTCACCATTGTGGTGCAAAGGGCTTCCATGATGTGGACATCTCCTCCCTATACCAGGAATCATATCCAAGACCCCTGAAAGGCTTTGGGCTTGTCAGAGGAGCTGGCACATGCACATATGTTGTGTTGTGCTTGTATTGCAGGACAGATGACCAGGTTTCTGACTCAGCACTGAGCAGAGACCTATATGAAAGTCTGACATCAGAAAGCATGTCCTAGCAGCCACTGGGACAAAAGAATAATGATGGGATAATACAGCTTTGTACAGTACAGTTCTCCTGCTCCTTCATCATTGCTCAAAACTAGAGATTCCAACTCAAACCACTGCAGCAACAAGCTGAACTCACAAGGTACACTTCAGACACTGCTTAAAAAGCAAAGCGAAAAACATATTTCCTTAAAATTATGGATGCATTAAAAAAATGAACTGAGCATCAGAAGCTTAAATATAAACTCTAATTAGTAAACAGGCAATACAAACAGAGCTCTGACTTTGCAAACATTTACATATGCAAGAACTCTGGGCACTCTGAGTTCCAGGGGAAGGATCATGTGTCTAAACATACTTATGAGGAGCAGTGTCTGCCAGGGCACTGTAAAAGCACTGGGGTGTTAGAGCTGTACAGCAGTGATCCACTGCTGAACCCCAGTAAGAGCCCACATCTGACCAGAATCTCGTTAGCAGAAATAAAGTATCTTGGATCCTAAGCAACCTGGGCAGAAATATCGGAAAAAACCCAGAAAAAATGTACACTAAAGTCAGGACAGAGATGCAGATTTTGAAGACTACAAAATACAGGCCAGCTTCAGTGTTGCAGGCTCGAGAGTGTTCAGCCCTGCTTTGGCAGGGCTGTGCTCTCTGTGCCCAGTCTGTCCTCCAAAGGAGGACCCAGCCATGCCTGGATGCATCATGTGGATCCCACACCTCACCTCCAGGCCTGTTGGCTCCATGTTACCTTTAGAAAAGGACTTACCTTGACTGCAGTTGCAGGACTGCAGTTGACCCCTGGGCTGAAACCTGCCCTCCAGTCACACCTGGAGCCTCTCCGTGCCAGCTGCATTCAGAGTTCAGAGCTTGGTGTTTCAGGAGAGCCGCCCCAGCTGGTGGAGGTTTGTGCAGAGAAGTGCTGCCCCTTCCGTGTGGTTCTGGAAAAGCATAGTCTGACCTGGGGGAAGAGGCAACACTTTGATGGACTTCTTCCCCCAGCACCCAAAAGCCGTGTTGGTAAATTATGGTAGGAGCTTTAAACAACTAGGAGTCTTGCTGCCAAGTATTATGAGTCACAGACTATCACAGAAGGGACCCACAAGGATCACCAAGTCCAACTCTTAAGTGAATGGCCTGTATGGGCAATCAAACCCACAACCTCGGCACTAAGAGCACCATGCTCTAACCAACTGAACTAATCTCAGTGTCACTTTACTGAGCTAATTCCTTCCTCCTAATCAGATGTCTAACTCCAATTAGATGCCTTGACCATTAGCAACTACAGCTTCCAGGGACAGTGGAGGACTTGTCAGGTTTTCCTGTTTCTAAAGGCCCATCTCTGCTGGCTTCGGCTACGTTTAACAGCCATGCTGGTAGGATGGGACTCCCTTTCTTCCAAACACGTGCCTTTTACATTGCAATCACTGTCTTGCCATACCTGTCTCAATGAATGACCTGGAGGGAGAGGAGGCATGATCATACCTGCTACCTTTGCAGAGCAGCACGTCCTCCTCAACTGCAGTTGACCTCCACAAGCATCAGCCAGGTGAAAACAGCAGTGTCTTTTCCTTGCTGGAGCCACACATGGACCTGATAAAAAAACCACCCCTGCAGGGCAGAAATCCAGCCTTGGATTCAGCCTTGCCAGCCATGGCTCACTTGATTTTCTGTATGGCGTGAGATATAATTTGCTAACCTATTCCAAGGTGGCTGAGTCTGTGGGTGCTGCCTGCATAAATGCTGTAAGCCATGGAAGGTAAATTTATTTGGGATCTGGTACTAAAATGACTTGATGGGACACACTGCAGTTCCCAGCTTCTCGGTCACTAGCTTAAATCTTCAGGAGGACCTTAGGCATAACAACCTGTGGTCAGAGGCTCGACAGCATAGTAACTAAAGTTGATTTTAAGGTCTGCATGGAGAGAATATTAAAGCGAGGTCTCCATGCTGCAGGGCTGACTGAGCCGGGAGACTCGGTTACAGAACAGCCGTCCATTAGCGCAGGAGGCAGCGCAGATGCTATCTGGCTGTGGTATTATCCCTCGCTGTTCTAACTTCGCTCTGGACAGTTAAGATCTTGATGACATTATGAGCGGGGCTAGGGGCAAACTGTGGCCACAGCCAGATTAGAGGCGCACACAGGGCCTGGCTGGGGAAGCGCTGTCTGCCAGCACAGTCGCTCGCTGCTGTTGCTGCTGCTTTTCCGGGCTGTCCTATCCCTGCTCCGCAGAGCAGTGCCCTGCAGCTGTACCTGAGCAATCACTTGCAAACCATCACGCTGAAATAAGGCAAATTTAAATAAAACCACTAAGGAAAGCACACGGCCCAGTTACGTGCCCAGCCACAGCAAGCAAGAGGCCGAGAGACATTCAGCGCTTTGCCGGGCCAAAGGTGCGATGGCAGGATAACCTCTCCCATGGGTTCAACCCCGCACCTCCCAGCAAAGCTTTTACCACCCTCAGCCCAGGGGCGGGTGATGTTTGCTTAAGCTCAGGCTGGTTTCACGTTTTCACAGTGATATGATAATTGCATTTAGATAGCCCTGTCTCTCTCTGCTGGGCTTTCACAGGGCTCTCCTGGCCCCCAGCAGGGCTAATTTAAAAGCGGCTCCGCTCTCAATGATATGCCACAGTGTTTTCAAAAAGAAACAACCAGCAGTGGCTTTCTGGAAAAATAACAAAGGGACCCAATTACAAGCAAATGTGTTGAAGGGTCCCAGGGCCGTCTGTGGGCAAATTAGGGCCAATTAAAGGTCAAAATGATTTAAGGTATAAGGAGGAGAGAGATGGGAAACAATTGGTCAGATTCCTGCACAGAGTGTCTGCTGCTGGATTTGAATATGTTTTAGCGCCCAAAAGGTGGATAAACTACAGAACTGGGGTTATGCCTGATTTTAAAGTGCGTAGTTTATACTTTTTCTTTCATCCATGCTTGAGAATGTGTTTGATGTGCTCACGTTCAGCAGTGCACCTTCGAAGAGCCCTGCTAGGACCTGGCACATAGCTGCCTGCATGGCCCCTGTGCAATCTCAAACCAAGTTTCGTTGTCACCCAAAGGCTGTGCAGAGGATGTGCTCTGGCTATCTCTGCTGAGGGGCAGAAGGGACTCAAGTCACGGCTGGGCTTGGAGCAGCTCTTCTCTCAGGTTTACTTAGCTCAGCCCAAACTTAAAACATTTTCTTTGGAGAGTCAGATGGCTACCCAGGGGAAGAGGTGACCTGCCAAGCTGTATGACGTCTTTTTCCTGTCCCTCCACCTCCTCTCCCACCACACCATGAAGTTCTGACCTCTGCCTGTAGTCCCACTGGCTCCATGACCTGCAGGGATGTCCACAGGCAAGCTGGCCATGGCTGTTTTGGGCAGATGGACTGCTGAGCCTTTACACTCACCTTCCTGCAAAGGCAGCTTGAAACACAGGCATGGAAGCAACCCTGAGAGTTAATGCTCCACCATGTAATTAAAAAAAAAAATGTTTTCAGCATTAGTAGACAAGACCCTTTGGAATGATAGTTTGGAAATGTTGAACAGTCGTACTCAACTGAGGTGCACAGCCCTTCTGCGTGAAATTGTCTTCCCTCCTGCTACCCAGGCATCATAGCAAAGAGAAAAGCAACTTTCCCCTAACCCAGTGACAGAGCCTCCCTCACTAGCATCTCTGTTTCCATGCCCTCATAGATGAGATCATCTTCACCCACTCAAAAAGCTGAAATCTTATCCAGAAATGGTCCAGAACATGAATCTGTAAATGGGCTGGGGATCTGACACCAAGTTTCTTTCCAGAATCAGTCCCTCTGCCTGCAGCCACCACAAATACCCCAGAAATGCTGCAACACATCCAACATGATAAATACTTTCACCAGATCTATTTAAAACTGGAGAACATGCTCAGCCTGCTGTTTTCTGTTGAATTTCAGATGAACCCTATGGAGGAGATGGTTTTCTCATTGTCATTTTTATCCAGAAACAGAGAAGCCTGGGTAAGGTTTGAATTCCTGATTGCTTCCCCACATCTCCCCTGGTTCACCATGGAGATCCACACGGACACTCAAAAGAGTTAAATGGAAAAGCAAGGGGCACTCTGTCTGCTGCAGCAGGGAGGGATGGCAGGGGTGGACCCTGGGCACAGAGAAGAGGGTACTACATGGTACAAACCCACACAGGGGGATCTGGGTCTCATTTCAGGTTCATTTGCCCATCACTGTTTCACTTTAGTAACAGATAGAAATGTAAAGACCTAAAGCTCTAATTTTTTTATTATTATTTTTAAATTTCCTTCCCTCCCACCCAAGGAACAGAGGGGGCATTTAAAAAATAGTACCCTGCATTTATATTTCCCACATTCCTTGGTGAAGAAGTGCTGAAATCCAGAGAAAGACTCAGGGCAAGGTAGTCCTGATGTAAATTTTGAGTAGCCCATGATACTGGTTGGCTTTTTATAAGTCAGCAAATAAAACCATTCAGGGAGAAATGGCATCACAAATTATTCATCATCCTGTGATATCTTCATCATACCCTACCTGAACCGTTTGGAAACAGCTGATTATTGGTGACACGTTTCCATGCAGACTGGCTTAAAAACCTCACAAACAAGCCTAAAAAAAAGAGAAAAAGGCAGTTTAAACCCATCTTAAAAATGACTTAAAAATATCCAACTCTGTCCCATCTCCTCCTGCCCTCTTCCTACCATCTCCCTCTGGAAAAAGAGACCATAAAGTAGTTTTGTGCAGTCACATGTAAATCCCCTGTCTCTGTTAAGGCAAGAGATTAGCCTGTTAACAAAGTTACCTTGTCACCTACCCTGCTTAATCCTTGCATTTCAAAGTGTAATTTCATTGAGCGCCTTGGAGCTGAAATCTGGTGTGTGCTATTTATTTCGGTCCCTATTTTTTTTTTTTAATTTTAATTCATCTGGAGCTCAACGGATTTTTTTTTTTCCTTGCTGAAACCTGGGACTTTTGAAAAGGCAACCCTTCTGCCGGTTTTATTAATTTTAATACATTTATTTAACCCATCAGGGACTGAGGTAGTGCAAAGACCTCTCTCCTCCCCCTCTCCCCACACCTTTCCGAGACGACAGTCAGACAGTCTCCACACAGTGCCGTACGGCTGGTGGTGCAGCAGAGTATCCTAGACATAAATCTGTCAATACAAAGAGAACAACACACACATAAAAAATGTGGCTAAAACCAAGAAATGTAGCATAATTACAGGTTCATTACTGCAAACAAAAGCATCCCCCGATCCCACCCCTTTGGCAGGGACGGGAGCAATTCAAACAGGCTCATTATGTAGTTACCTAGCCAGGGTCAGAGCCTCCTGAATAGCTGCAGTGGCTCTGCTTATTATCCGGCCCCGGACGCTGGGAATGCGCCGGTTCAAGCTGTGGAGTTGCAGGAGTACTGGGAGCAGCAAGGCTCCAGGTCTGCTCCTATTAGGTCTTCCTACCTATTGTTAGTCTCCATCTTCAGAAGAAGATCTCCCTTTGTAATCGCTTTAAAGAGCAAAATGTGCCAGGTTGACAGCCTTGGAGTCTGAAGTCTTGTGCTTATCTGCCCATTGGGTACAGCATGAAAAGCGGAGACTGGGTGCAGCAACAGGCATGAGAAGGGGGACAACAGTTTCATCTCCATTGCCTGCTCCATTTCCTCTCCAAAACTGCATGCCACAAGGCTGGATGCTGGCTGGGTAAGGCACACAGTTCCCACAGTCCATCCAGCAAATACCTCTCTGCTTGGAAACAGCTCGTACTGAACATGGGCTGGAAAAAATCTCAATTTTCCAAATCATCCTCAATTTCCCAGAAGTTTGAGGGAATTCACAACACACTAAACCAGCATGCTGCCTTGGGCCAGCAGTCAAAACCTGTGCCCAAAACTCCTGTTCCAGCCCTTTGCAAGCCTGTGCTCCACTCCACCTCTCCTTCCCCGCACCCAGACGCAGGCAGATGCACAAGCAGCCCAGGGATGCAGAAGGTGCTTTTTGGACATTTCCAGCCTGGGCTCCCTTTCTCACCGGGCCGGGAAGTGGTGTGAAGTCCCCTTTGACACCACGTGCCCCTTCCAGAGCCACAGCTTCCCTCTCCGGTGGCCTAAGAATTGAGGAACTCCAAACGGCACCGCCAAATATTCAGGGAACCTGACAGCCCCCTTCCCCTCTGCCTGCAGCAGCGGTGAGCGCCACTAGTGCACCCACGCTGAGCCTGCCTCCATCTATAACCCAAATGTCAAAACATTTCCTCTTACAGCCCCATTCGTCTCGTGGAAGCTCCAATCCCAGGTCCTAGTCACGCTGCTTTTGGGGTCTGCCTCGCTGAGCTATTACTGCCACTGCCCCACTGTGCGCAGATAAGAATAGGCTGCTTCTTCTGACTCATTTAGCTAAAACAATGGAGCCACTAGAGGCCAAATTAATCCCTGGTGACTTCAGCAGAGCTACACCAGTCTAAATTTGGTCCCAAGCGTACAATTAGCACAGAGGAAAGCACGGTGTCATGACAGTCTCTTGGCTCTCCCTCCAGTCTCCCTTTGCCAGGCTCACCCTCTCTGCAAACCAGCTGGGTGCTCCCTTCTCAGCCACCTTGGTGCTCGTGTCTTGCCATTTCTGGGCACTGAGGAGGGCACCCTGCAAGAGGAAAAGGCAACTCATCTCCAGCAGTTTTTCCCTGGGAAGGGCAGATCCTGTTTCCCTCAGCAGACAAGAAGAAAGAGCTGGTCCTCCTCACCTTGGGCTTGCAAGTAAATGAAACCCATTCCCTGTGGATACATGCCTGCAGGCATCCCTCTGGCACTGGGCATCTTCCCGATGCCTTCAACTGGCAGAAAATCTCTCACAGGTCTTATGTGCAGTCCCTGGCATACAACAGGTCATTAAACTTAAGCCCTGACCAACCTTTCATCATCATCATCATCATCACCATCATCATCATCACTATCACCAGTTCTGTGGCAACAAGGTTCCCTCTAGTAATAACTAAGCCACTGAATTACCCTTTTGCAGCATATTTGTATTTCAAATGCTGAGAAAATATTTTGGAAATCATACAGAAATTTTCTTTGGTGACTCATCTGACCAGGCACTATGAGAAGCAGAGGCATTGCCCATCTGCTCCTGCCACCACACAGAAACGCCACGCGCAAAAAACAAAAGGGGCAGAAAGAAATTAATTAAAAAGAAAAGGGAAAAAAAAGGAAAAAAACCTCCAAAAAATGGAGCTAACCAGGACTTTTCAAACTCCCAAAACACTTCCTCAAAAAAATGGTTTGTGCGTCATGCATGAGCAGAGCTTGGATCACAGAGCTACTTCCACGTCCTGGTCTGCAGCAAGGTGTGGGGAATGCCATGCCAGGAAGGGCATGGGTAGGCTTGGGACTTTGCTCAGACTATAAGAAAACTCCTGCTAACCTCAGAAAGTGTGTGTGTGTGTGTGAGAGAGAAAAAAAAAATCAAGCAATGAAAAAACCATCTATTAATTTGAGAAAAAAAGAAAAGGGGAACAAAGGGTGGAGTGTGGAACTGGAGAAGGTCTGTGCTTGATGCCTCCCTCTCTGTGTCCCCCTGCCCCCTCTGGCTCCACAACCCAGAGCCTTTTCAAACATTCAGACTTCTCATTCCTTTGACAATTCTTCAAAGGCTCCAGGATTCGAGGGAACTTCCTGTTTCATCGCAAAACCTCGCTTTCTTTTCCTTTTCCAGACTATTAAACCCCGCGCTAACGAAGTGGTGTTTGCCGCGTGTCCCACGACCCTGCCTGCTGTGTGACAATAAAGTTACACCACTCAAGGTGTTTTGGTCCTTACACTCCCCTTCTGACCCCCGAGTTTACTGCAGAACAAAGTCTTGTTAAGCTCGACACTGGAAAACATATTTCCTTCCTCGCATGCCCATAGACGTTGTTTTAGCGTTGTATGAGTTTCGTGTATTATTTTGTTATTGCAGGGTTGCTGGGGACAACTGATCTGCACACACTGCTTTGTCATTGTAGGGTTGCTTTAAAACCCTAGACTCCTGGTCTTAGTTTTATTTACTTTAGGAAAAGGTAGTTTTTAAGGGTTGAAAAATAAACATGTTTAAAGGCATATCAAGACAGCGAGATGTGGCGCGGAGAGGAAATCCTGTCAAATCTGGGGCCTTGCCTGCCTGAGCTGTGCCCCTCGAGCATGGCCATGCCCTCGCCTCTGCTCTCCCGTGGCTGCCAAGACCCGCAGCCTCCCGGCAGCAGTGACCGACTTCTGACAGTCGGCATTTATGCAGCGCATATTAATGTCGTTGTGAAAACAGCGCCAGCATTAACAACTCTCAAAGGCTTGAGTTACTGTAAAAATCTGCACCAGACATGGAGTTTAAAAGTTCAGATAAAGGAAGAGGTGGAACGAGAAGAAAAGAGCAAGGGGGTGGAGAGGAGTAAAGTGCTGACTTGAATGATAGCACAGTGCTGATGGCTCTCAGTGGGATGGGCAGGCACAGCCCCAAGCAGGATCCCCAGTGCTGCCAGGGAGCACCTGCAAGGGCTGCTGGAATGGCTTCTGGAACGGCTTCTGGAACCCTCTTCTCTGTTTGCTGGTCGGTGACCAGGTAACAGAAAAGATTTTGGAAATCAAAAAAATTCATCCCAGCACCCACCTCACCTACAGCATCCCAGAAACCTCCTAAATTTGCTCACTTAGACCAGTGTCAGAGTCCAGTCCCTCACACAACTCAAGGGCAGAGCACAGCAGTGATGGTGCACGGGCCCAGACCCTCACCTTGCCCTGGAATCATGTCTGGGTCTTGTTTTCCGCATCCACTAAGGAAAGGGGGAAACATGAGTTTGAGCAACACTGTGTAGGAGCAGAAACATGCGACAGTGCACCCTTCCCAGTAGAGCATCCACAGCTCTGTTGTGAAACGGGAGACCAAGAAGACAATGAAATTAAGGGGAAAGACTCCTGTCAAGCTAAATAATTAAGTCCCAGAGTACATAATTGATGGGCTCTTGATGTGGACCCTAAATCATTTACAAGGCTGGTGAGTAACCTGACATGTGCAGCTCTGGCATTGCAACAGCAAGGGACAAGCATCCCCTGCAGCAGGGCTAACTGAGCAGGTCACACGGCCTGGGAACAGCTCCACAGAGGCTTGGTTGAGTCGGGGTGCTCCACCCACCTGCCCCCACCCTTCCCTAGCTGCTGTAAGTGGGTTGCTCACCATCCAGCCATCGCAGTTGCCTGGCATTGTGCTTTGGTAGACAAGAGTAGCTCCACCAACCCAGGAAACAGATTGGACACAGCAGGACAGGGTGGTACAAAAGGGAGGTGCTGCTGTTTCTCTGCCAAGATTTTTCAACCAGCTTCAGTTGAGCACAACCTCAGCTGAATCCTAAACATCAACACAAGCTACTCAGCTCCACTGTAACACACACAGTTTTTTGTCACCATCAGAGAGTCAAACAGGGGCTTGCCTGTAGCACACACATGCTCTGCTGTATACAAATGTCCCTGGCCAGCACTGCTTGGGAGCAGCTCTTTCAAACTGCTCCTCTCCCTGCAGCTATGCTGATCCATGCCCCGAATCCAGAGAGATGGAGCAATCAATACACAAATGAACCGCTGGACTAAACAGGGCCATTGGGGACAGGGCTGTGCCGTGGACACAATCCCTGGGGGTTCTCTGCCTGAGCTGAGGCAGAGGATGCAGACACTGCAGCTGACTGCACTATCCCATAAGAAAGACATCAATCTCAAAGGCTTTTTCCACTGTCAGTTATCTGCAATGCTCTTTCCTGCCCCATCAGTTGCAGAAGTCAAATGGCACCATGCATTCCTATTCTGGTATTTTTTTCTTTTCTTTCTTAATTCCTTTGATCTTTTTACACTCCATCATCAAGAAAAGCTCTCTCTGCCCTTCTCATACCTTCCTGTGACCCTGACACCTGCCTTGCAGGAGCACCAAACATGCCCCGAATCTCCTGGGCATCACCAGCTGCCCGGCCTGGTGACAAGAACATGGAGAAGGAGCACAACCCAAGGCTGTCTGCTGTCATGCAGACTGACCTGGAGAGCAGCATGCTGGCTCCACACTGAAAAATACCACTGTCCCTCCTAGTTGCCCCCTGCTCCCAGTGTTTTGACAGTCAGCTTGATGGGCTGAGTGTGTTAGCAGAGTCACCAAGAGCCTCCGCCAGCTCCCCTCCACCCTGTGCCCACCCCAGGCATGCGCCGTCTGCCTGACACTGCCTACAAACTCTATTAGCTTTGTAATTAAAAACAGCTGTAATCTGATCAGGTGGAGATCACGGTTACAAAATGAAGGAAGCCATTAGCAGGAAATGTTGTGGTTCAGGCAGACATCAAATCAGTTTAAAGAGATTGGATTTCATTGTTTTTATACAGTTACTCCATTACTATAATGCACTGGGTCCATTTAAGCGGCTGGCTCGAAGGAGTGCTCATAAGGCAGTAGTGACATCTATGTGAAATGAACGGCATAAACGGCAAACTCTGAGGAGATAGCAGTGAATTTACACCCCTCGCTCTATGGTGAATATTAATGCACCGGGAGCTGCTGGAGTGGGGTTTATCAGGGGCTGGTTTTCTCTCCTCTTCCTCCAGTCCCCATCGGTGTTGCTGGTGTGTCTGTGGGACTGAGAGAGCCTTCTCAGTGAGGATCAGATCCGAGGACCATCCCTCTTTCCCCCCAGCCACAAACCAAAACACAGGTCCAGTTTCTCAGTAGCGAGGTGGAGTGAGAACTGAAACCACAGCAGCCACATCGCTTCGCTTCCTCCCAGCCTCTTTGCTCCTGTGTAAACACCAGCCAGTCAGGACAAAAGCAGGAGAGTAAAATATTTAGGTTCTCACAAGGGATGTTGCCCTTTTCCTCTATTTCCTGCCACAAAAAAAGGGGGAAGCAACCTGTGTTTGAGAGCATTAGACTGGCCCAAGCCCAGTGAGGTGCGTGAGGTGGCCCAGAACCATTGCCATCAGGAGGGGCTCTCTGCAAAAGCTGCTGGCTCCTGTTTTTAGTTCAATCCTGCCCTGAAGCCCATAGTCAAGATACAGCTTAGATACTTGTAGAAAATCCTACACTGAGAGGCACATGATGGCCCCTGACTTCCTGCAAGGTGGTGGCTAGAGGAGTGAGGAGGATAGAGCATGGGAGTTTTTACGGTATTTTGGGGTTTGCACAGCACCAGTGGGTGCAAGGCTGGTGAGTCGAGCTGGACCAGCTTGCTGTGAAAAAGCACAGCCAGAAGCAGTGTGAGAGAAGGGCCATGTTCCCCTGATTTCAGCCCATCCTCAGTGCCTGTGAGCTCCCTGTGCTCCGAGCATAGGCACCAACTGGTGTCTCCGATTCCTCTATTGACAAAAGCCACCTGTTCCACATTTACCTGTTCCGTGCCTTATAGCTTCCTTCCAGCAGGAAAATAGGGAGAGAGGCTTCATGATGCAGCTGGTAAAGGGTCTAAGATGAAGAGAGTGTTAAGGAGATGCAAACACGATGAGAGCTAGCTGCCAGGAAGGGAACTGCGACCATGCCATGGTCCTGCCTGAGCAGTATAAGGACTCTTCAGGCAATACAGAATACAAACACCTCCCTCCCCTTGCCAATCTCATAATCAGGGAAAGAGATAAAAAGTGCCTTGCAGACAAACGCTTAGGCTGCCTCCTACCCACCACACTGATCTGAGCACAGGGAGCCCCCACTCCAGTCAAAACCCTCTTGGTTATCACTAAATCCCTCTTGGCTAGAAAATGGCTCTGTCATCTTCATACTAATCCAGTTCCCATGCAAACAGGCAACCTCTTTCCTTCCCTGCCACTGCTTATTCCCTTCGTCTCCTGTCCTCCCCCTCTCCCTTTTCACCCCAAACTGTATCAAATGCATCAAAGCCCGAGTAAATTATGTTCCCTTTGACCCGCTGGCAGCAAGTTCAGCCACAGTACATTAACAGAGCAGAGGCTGAAGTTTCATGGTCAGCGACAGCAGAAGCGGAGGAGGAACTGCAGGCCTTGTCACTGCATTGCTTTTGCCTTTAGAAGCAATGTTTTAAGCCAAGGTCAGTGGTACTCAATGCTAAGGTTTGGGGCTCAGCCTGTATGGGAGAGTGGGGGCAGCTGTGAAGCTGGGAGTTGATTTCGGAGCAGCCCCCACAGCTGCCTGTCCCAGCTGGGTGGTCTGACCCAGTGCTGTGATGGCATCACCTCCTGCTAAACATCTCTGGAGACAACAGGCTGGACAGGGGTTTTAGGGGCCAGTGGGAAGGGCAGGAGATGCGAAACAGTCAGGCTGACTGAATTTCTGCAAACCCCTGTGTGGGTGCAGGTTTACTCTCTGGGGTTCACAGCCCATGCTGGGCTGATCACGACCTCCTGAAACACTCCCCGCCCTGGTGGTTTCCCAGGGCGTGGTCTGGGCTTTGGAGTTTGTAACACTACATGTTACAATGAAGCTGCAATCTGGGCAGCTTCATGTGGTTTGGGATTTGCTTGCAAACAATGCCCATATCTTTGCTGATGATTGCTGCTTAGGCTGTGGCTTGCTGCAGGGAGGAGATGTGAAGCTGGCAAGGCCCCGCAGGTGATGGACATCTTTTGGGGGAACATTGTGGGCTCAAGCTGGATAAGATCACTAGTGTCTCCAGTTTCTTGCCAGTTGTTCCTGATGTGTCTGAAGTTGTGATGACGAGGATGCTCAGCATCAATGCAAGCCTTGGTGACTGCAGCCTTGGTACCACATGCACAGGGACCGGTGTCGAGAAGGGGAATGAAACTGGAGAAAAATGCCTGCAGCACCTCTGGCTCTTACACACTGACTCCAAACAAGATGGTGAGGGATGTAAACCCATAGTAAAACACCCTGTTGCCTGTAGAGAAACAGAGGTGTGCAGGGACTGGCCATCATCTCACAGTGCTGAGGCAGTTCATGCTCTCATGTCTTGGCTGCAGGGCTGTTTCTGCCGCGACTCTGGGCGTCATGCAGAGTTTGGAGCACCCTCCTCCGAAATCGCTGCGACGGCCATGCCAATCCCCAAAGAGGCGGCATCAAATCTGGAGCCTGTGAAGACACTGCCAGCAAAATAAATATTCAGGAATATTTTTAGCCTGCTCTTGTTCAGAGAGAATTTCTTTGTGTCCTTCTGAGGAGCTCGCCGGATCTTTCATCGGTTTGTTTTTCTCATTAGCCGGCATAAGCTTTGTTCTTATTTAATAAAGATTAGGATCTGCTGCCTCCATCCCTCTCTTTTTGCTCCTCCATCAGGCCCGTGGGGGCTCAGGCTGCAGTGACATGTTTGATGTTGGGTCGTGGATGTTGAGATGTGGGACAGAAGCTGTCCAGGGTCTCACATTTGCTTCCCCAAAAAGCCCCGTTCCACATCGCTTCACCCTGGCACTGCCACCCTCTGCAGAGAGCTGCCCTGCAGTGGGAGATGGGAAGTGGATGGGACAGAGTGTTTGGGAACTGCTGCCTGGATCATCCAGAGGGTTCCAGGCTTGGCTGGCTTGAAACATTGCAAAGGTCTCGGTCTGAGCCATCAACAGTTAGAGTGGGGGAAAAAACAGGGAACAGCTGATACAGCCTGGCATGAATCTAATAAAATAGGAGACATGCCATAAATGGGGGAATGGCTTCTTCCAGCTTCAGAGGTCAGAGAGATGTAACAGATGTCCCACTCTTTATATATAATTGAATTCTCCTAGTTATGAGAAAAGTAAAACAGCTACTTTTCTTTCTTGCGCTGAGCCATTCCTCAGAAAGGAATGAGCTTAAAACAACAACAGGTACGAACCTGAATGAATTTTATAAACTCCCAGAAGAAGGCAGTGGGGTCTTCTGAGCTTTGAAATTCTCTGCTGACAGCCCTTACTGCTGTGTGCTGCTCTGGTAGGACTATCAGGGCATCCAACTGGGATGGAGGCTGCTGTGTGCCAGCAGAACACTTCAGGGGCCGGACTGATGCCACATCCCTGGGAAAGGGACAGCAAGGGGCTGAGTTCTGCCTGTGACGAAGGCAGGACCTGTGTCCCAACTCAAGCTCCTCCTTATTCTCTTCACTGCCAACTGCATGGACCAGCTGGGCCATTGCTCTGCACCTCAATGTAGCCATCCCTGGCGCTAGAGTATATTTACCATGTAAGAAATACTGTGGTTGTTTACTTGTGGTAACATATATAATTAAGTTTATACAGATCTAGTGCTATTAATGTTGCTATATGTTAATGCACTTCTTTCTTAGAGATTTTCATTTAAAAAAACCCCACCTTTAAACACTCACACTTGGTATGGAGGCTCTCATTCCAGCAGGAGAGCCTGTTTTGCATATGCGTAACTTTGAAGGGGATGAATAACTTCATGGCCAATAACATTTATAGCTTTGCCTTGCACAGGGAGATAAGGGCAGAGGAACGCAGGGCTCCGGGGCAGGAGCTGTTTGCTGAGAGGGGCCGGGAAGGAATCCAGTCCCCACCCTGCTGGAGACTTACCTGCGCCCAGGTGCACAACGGCCGTGGCGCCGATCCCCGCCAGCCCAGCACCAGCCGCTGTGTAAGGCTGGATACCAAACCTTCTAGCTCATTCTGGCATAGCTGGAAGGGGAGGAGGAAGGGGGGGACAGGGGAGGAACAGCAGGGAAGGCAAATTTTAGAAATACTTTTTGAACAGTCACAGTTGTAAATGAACTTACCCTCACCATGTTTGTGTCACTTGTGTTTGCTGCCTGGGGCTGTGTGAGAGCACAAGTTTTCCTGGCATGACTACTCTTGGAAAATCAGCTTCCAATCCATATATGATAGTATTCATCAAAACCACAGTTCTAATTTACATGCACTGATTTCCATGCCAGAAACCATGCTGCTGTCCAAGCCAGGGATAAAAATGCCGCCCTGTGACTTCCCTGCCCAATCACGACCAACCAATGCACTTCAAAACTCAAATATTTTCCAGGGATTGTTTGCAACCCACAGTTTAGAAATAGAAAATGTTCCCAAATTTATGTGGTGGCTCAGCACCATGACTGCACTCGGGGAGGTTTCCTGATAGGTATTTCCCAAGACACCACAAAGAAAAAACAAACAAAACCTTGAGAACTAAATCTTTCAGATCCACAATTTCTTAAATATTCTTCATTCAAATTTTCTCTCTTGTTTTCTCAAGAGCCTTACACCATGCTGTAGAGATGTACTGACAGGTCACCAATGCACAGGGAAGAACCTTGCCCTTTTAAACCCCTTCTGCCCTGGCCAAAACCAGGGAGAGGTTCTCCTTCCTCTACCCATCCTGAGCACAGCCCAGTAACCTGCTTCCTCTGCTCCAGCCAGTGCTCTGCTTTGTGCAATGAAGCAAAGGTTGGTGCGGTGGAGACAGAGCCCTTAATAAAGATAAAATCTATTTCTAATGTCTATAAAAACCAAACCCAAATTCCCAGTTACTTCAACGTGAGTTGTGGAGATGGAGTAATGGAGAGTGGAGTTATTTATTAATAGAAGGGCATTTCAGTAGAGATGGGAGGATGTGATATGGACCAAATGGAGGCATTTATAGAAATAATGCTCAGGAGGTTTTACCCAGCCTGGCCAGGTGTCTCAACATCATGTCCTGAGAACAGTTGTCTCCCATTCCTTGAAAAGAGTGTTTGGGGGAGCTGCGTGCTCACGGAGCCCTGCCATCGCTCAACCCGTTTCCCTCAGACCTGGTTCTCTTTTCCATCTGGAAGTGGAACCAGAAGAACAAGCATGGAGGGCGGTCCTGTTCTTGCTGTGATTTTTGGGAAGCAGTGTGATGCTGATACATCGCCCCAGCTTAGATTCTAGCCCCCCCACACCCAACCCAGGGCAGAGGGAGCCATAGCCCCTTCAGCACTCTCCCTGCCTTTATCTGCCTGGGCATGGAGCTCCACGGCCAGGAGCCTTAAAAATTGCATGAGACCCCACTCAGATTCCTACTGCTGCTTCCTGCAAAATTTGTCTCCCTAAATTTCTAGCTGAACCCTTTTTAACACACACCTCTGCCCTCGCTTGGCAAGCAAACAGTGCCGAAATTCCCACCTGCCTCTCCCTTGCAGCCCCTTCTGGAGTGGCTCATTAGCCATGCAAATAAAAAAATGCTCTGAGAGCCCGATGGCCAATTCCCCCCCTGCACTGGCAAGGAATGACAATTCACGGGGGTCTTCAGGGAGCTGGGACGGAGGGAGGGAGGAACGCGGCGCAGCGTGGCTGCATGTGGCAATCAAGCTTTCCCACCGCCACTCGTCCCCAGGGAGCATCCCCGCTCCTGTTGTGGAGAACGAGCAGCGTCTCTCCCTCCACCTTGTTAATCCCCTTTCACTGTGCTCCCGCGCTCCACTCTCCACCCTGACGCTCCAGGAGCCCTGGGAAAGCAGCGCCCAGTCCTCGCTGCCTCTTCTCCTTTCTGCCTCACTGTGAAGCGGCGCGGGGAGGGGACGGGGGAGAAGGGGAAATGTGCGTTTTCTTAATTGATTTTGGTGAAAAAGGCAAGCAGCCGCCGCACTGTCAAATTAATTAGTTCCAGAGCTATTTGCAGTTATGAGCCACCTAAGATTAGTGGTCATTGCGTTTTGGTGCTAGGGAGCGGCGGGGGAAGAAGGTTTTATAAGCCTTTTTTGCTCTTCTAGCCTTCCTTAAAAACAGAGAAGAAAATAAAAAAGACCCCTGGCCCCCAGGGCCAGCTCCTGTCCTGCCTCAGCAGAGAGGATGGGAGTGAAGTGGCCAGTTTGGTCCCTCTGACATTCTCTGTCCCACATTGAACAAAGCGGGCATTTCGCTGCAGCTCTAGCCAGGCTCTCTCCTCCTTGCAAGGGCTGGCCGTGCCCTCAGTGTCCCACCGCTGCCATCCCAGCCTAAACGAGGTGGCAACACCAGCTCCCACATCCCCGTCAAACTGTGAGGGTGGACGGGCAGACACAGCGGGTATCACCCCCGGCGATGTTTGGCCCCTTTTGTCCCCTCTTGCCCTCCCTCCTCAGAGAGCAGAGTGGGCAGAAGGCTGGAGGAGAGGCTCCGAAGCCCCGGGGTGCGGCTCACGGGGCTCAGATCCCCGATTAGATGGGAACGCCTGCTGCAACCTGATAACAAGGCAGCATCTGACAGGGAGGCTCCGGCAGCGCTCCCTGAGTCGAACAGCGCCCATTGTTTCAGGAGATATTACCCTGCACACATGCTTACATCTGGATATCGATAAGCGTGCCTGTTTATGCATAAACACAGTACAACATGCAGCCACATACCTCTGCATTCCTCCTTCCCTCCCTCCTTTCCCCCCCTCCCCTTATTCCTTTATCTCCTCATCTGCTCTTGCCTGTTAAACGTTATCTCTGCTTCGCATTCAGAACCGAGTCCCGGGAAAGGGCAGTTCTGGTGGGTCACATAAATGGGGTGCTGAGGAATGGCAAACATTTCAGGTGAATTTCCAAAGTTTTCAAAGGTCTGGGTGGAGGGAAGCAAGGGAAGACAGTCTTGTCAGACCAAAACACTGCCAAATAGACTCCAGCCAGGGTAGGAAAATGCAGAGTGGTTTGGCCAATACATGCAGTGTGTTTCTAAGTCTGCTCAGGCAGGACCACTGCCTCTGGGCATGCACCCTTAGCTTCATCTGCCCAACAATGCTCCCAGGCAGTAAACCTGCACACACAGCCCTACATTCGCACGTGCTCTTGAGGCATCAATGCCACATCTACTGCAAGTCAGATCAAAAAGCAAAACAGCAGAAATATGGATTTTACAGTGATTAAAAATTATTTTAAAAATATAACCTCCCCTTTTCCTGTTGCTCATTTGGTAAAAAAAGGTCTGAGAAATGAGCAAACACACGACACCACCCTCAGCACCTACAGCTGCCCCCAGGGGCTGGGGCCACACAGCCATCCCTGAGAGAAAACACTGCTGAAACTGTCAGCTCCAGGCCTGGACCTTGGGAAATGGGAAACGGGAAACCTCCAGCAATACCACCTTGGAGGCCCAAACCACTTTCTTCAGAGAAACATGGAAGGAACTTGAGGACTGGCTTCACTGAGAGGCTGGTGTCCATTGTTGCAAGCACTGCCATTGACCCTTGTGCTGGACCCTAAAAATGAACCTTGGTGCCCAAAAGAAGACTTGGCACTGACCCACACATGCCATTGCAGTCTGGGGCTTACCCTGAGGCATCCAAAAGCACATCCTGCCCCAAGCACTGACCCTTGGGCACTTGCACAAGGATGGGGATCCACGAGGTCTGCACCAACCAACTGCCGAGGCCACCCCCTCCACACTTACTGCCTATTGGGGGCTTGGTCCACTTGACTGCGGAGAAAGTCATCCCATGGCATCTTCTGGTGTCCTCCCAGGATTTGTCTCCAGCTCTCCTTGTTCAGACAGTGTCATAAGCTTTGCTCCCAGCAGGTTGGCACTGGGTGCTGCATCCACATGTGGGCTTCAGTTAGGGCTCCCGGACCAAAAGCTGTGTCCTTGGTGTGGGCTGGACCAATCCTAGGAGCAGGCTGGTTTCCAGTTCTCCATCTTCCTAGGAAAAGAGGAAAAAACACGTAATGACAAAGGTGCTTACAACACCTAGGCAATTTATTTAAGGAACTTTGTCCTGGACCAATTCAGTGACAGCCATGACCCAGCTATAGGAAACTAATCACAACTCACACCAGAATCAGCTCGACACATTAACTGCTCCTCCAAAAAGCTCTCCTCAGCCCTCTGCTTACAGGGGTCACCCAGCTCCAAGGTGGGGGACAAAAGTGGCATAAGCTCATCCAGCACTAGCACTGGTTTCTGGGCTGAAGCAGTGGCAGGGAGTCCATGCCTGTACATGAGCAGCAAACTCACTGTGTGCACAGGCAGGATGGCATCTCCAGCCAGATGCATTGGGAGCCAGGCAGGACGGAAGGGCTCTCTGGAGAGCAGGGGTTTGAGCAACAGGAGCAAGGACATCTCATGAGCCCAAGGCAGTGTGGTTGCACTGCATGTAAGCTCTCTGGAATGGGGCTGTATACTGAATTTATGAGCTCTTAAGTCATCACATTTACAATTTATATTCTCCAGTCTTTTAATCTCAGCAATAAACTTGGACTAAACCTTTGTTGAGGCAGTGTGGAAATTTCACTCTTCCTGGCAGCCTCACATATAAGGTGCCCATAGCCAGGAGAAATACAGGCTTCCTGACAGCTTTAGCAGGGGCTCTTCTCCCTTCTTTACTCCCAGTAAAGTAATCCATAATTGATCAGTCCCCGCATGCTACACGGGTTGTTCAGGCCCCTCTTCTTGGATGTAGGTATAACACACTAGCAAACACTGGAGGACAAACACTTACATGGCCCATTACCATCCCTCCTACCTTCTAGAGACAGAGACTGCTTCTTTTAATCAAGAGGCTTCAGATCTATGTGCACATCACCAGGACCCTCACCTAAGTTATGTACCGCTTAGGACTTCCCCCTTCCACTGCAAACCAGCACCACTGGTGCGTATTTATCCACCCACAGTTGCTTTACTTCAGAGGTCCACATCAGCAAAACTATCTCCAGAAGGTTTCCTGCTGGAGTGCTGGCTCTCAACAGGGACTAGTGTCCAAAGAGAATACCTTCTTCACAAACAGGCCTAAAACTGAGATGAAACTAGCACTGGTAAAGCTACTAATGGAATCAGGCCCTCCCACTTTGGACAAACCCCACACTTTCAGAAGAGGGTGGCATCATTTCTGCAGAATGCTTGAGTGGCCTCAAATAACACACTGAACTGTCAGGCACAAGCCCAAGTGATGGCGTGAGCCAGCACTGAAATAATGAGAAGCTGATCTACAGCTTTTCCCCTCTGGTTTATTAAATGAATGCTCCACATACCACTTCCCACTGACTGGAGACAGAGAGAAAATCCCAGAACAGTAACTCATCATCCTTTCTTCCCCTGAGAAGATTCAAGGCTGTGGCTATGTATGGATGTTGTGAAGTGATAAAGTTGCTGCGGCTTCACGAGTTGCCACACATCAGCTGAACTGTGCCATCTGACCATGCTCCCGGCTCCCTGCAGCTGGGTGGTAAAACATGTTCGCTCACGATGGGACTGGAGCAGGTACACCCTCGGCAGGCTCCAGATAAGCACACTCTGCTGATAAGCAGTGCCTCATTAAGCCCCAGGACTCAACGGCTTGTATTGCAATCCTTGGCCCAGAAGTCCCTCCTCTTTTCAAGACGTAGCCCTCAGTCATGGAACTAGGAATGGGAAACCGCTCTGGGAAAGCGGTCAATATTGAATTAATTCCTGAGTGTACCACGGAGAGGATGGAGGGCCAGGGACCATGACAAAGGTGGTGGAAGGACCAGCCAACCGTGTTGCTGAGTATGACTTCATCATAGCCATATCTGGATGAGGATACTGCAGATGACATGTGGAGATGACCCTGTCAATGAAACCAAAGTGCTCTGAATTCTGCGGGGGTCAGAGTCCATGGACACAAGTTACAGCAGCATTTGGACTTTCCAAGACTGGAGCAAGGTCTTGCCACAGGTGTGGGGAATGATCTAACACAAAAAACATGTCAGGCCAACTATTGACTCCGCTAAGTAAGACCAGGCCTCCTCTTTGACTTCATACCTCAAAAAAGAGGTTTTGTGAGGTTCCTGTGCTTCCCCACCATCACTCAGAAGAGCTGGTTGTCTTCTTGCCTGAACCTTGGTTTAGTCTCAAACCCCAACCTGAGTATCAGAAAAGCTGGATTAAAAACCAAGGTCCCTGGATCTTCTTTCAGCTCTGTGTCCCAGCATCTGGGCATCCCTCCCAGCCAGCACTCCACGGAGCCACTCCATCTCCCACCCCACAGCCAACCTCTGGGCTGAGCCCAACACATGGAATCAATGCACAGAACATGCTGACCTTCTGTCCTGCCCATAGAGTGGGAAATCCATGTAGTTTAAACCTTTTCTGCTCAACATTCACAGCTGCAAAAACAGCAGGCAAACTCCTGACCTCCCAAAACCAAGCACCAGGCACCTATCCCTCTCTCCTCTGCTCCACCCAGACGCTCTTGGGATGGCAGCTACACACATTCATGACAGGTTCTCCTTACCTAGCCATTGCTTTTGTATTTTGAGAGGTAAGGAGACATTTTTCAGGGCAAGTTTGCTATTTATTTTTCAATCTTGTTCTGAAAGTCAAGCAGGTCCCTCTCTTACGTGCCAGCAGGAGGTCGGCCCAGTGTGCCCATCCCTGACTGTGCTCCCCGGGAACACGGCTCCGAGGGTGAGCACAGCATCCCCTCCCAACAGGGCTGCCCCACAGGGGGGCATCTGATGACAGTTTGACTGGTGGAGTGAAGCACGACTCATGTTTGTTTGGATAGTCGAAGAACTTGGAACAAATGTCTCTGACTTGTTTGGCTTAGATAAAAGGACCCCGGCCTTGTCACAGAATCAGTGGTGCTGGTGAGAAACTACTCATGTAGAACTCCTTTGCCCTCAGACCCTTTTAAAACAGAAGAAAACATAATAATAACAACAATAACAACAACAATAATAATTGTTTAGGTTGGAAAAGACCTTTAAAATCATTGAGTACAACTGTTAACCCAGTGCTGCCAAGACCACCACTAACCCATGTTTTTCAGTGCTGCAGCTACATGGCTTTTAAATACCTTGAGGGATAGTGACTCAGCCATTGCCATAGGCGTCAGCCTGTTCAAGTTATTTACAGTCCTTTCCATGAAGAAATTTTTCCTAATATCTAATGTAATAAATAAAAATAAAAAAATAATAGTAGAAAAATATTTTCACAACTCAGAGGCACTCAATCCTTTCTGGACTAGGGTTCACTGGGGTGCCAAGAGTAAGGTCAGGGTTTGAGGCTGCACAGTTGGGATCATCTGTGGTCTGGGTGACCAAAAGCTTGGGACATTTTGCTGCTTGGTGTCTTGTGTTTTGCTCCCCATCCTGACCTGACTGACAATCCCTGCCCTTGCAGACCTAAGGCTTGGCTGAGAGGGAAGAGCAGGCTGGACATGGCAGTGCCTGGAGCAGGGAACTGGGGGGACAGGGACTACTGCATCCACATCCATCTGGCATACTGAAGCAGCAAATGAAGGAAAAGGAAGGAGGGGGCGGGTAGAAAAGAAAATCCCAAAGATCCTCAGATAATAAGCACCATTAAGGTTAGTCTGTCTCATGATTGTTTCTTATTAAAAAGAGACTGT
Source organism: Manacus vitellinus (assembly GCF_001715985.3). Lineage (NCBI taxonomy): Eukaryota > Metazoa > Chordata > Aves > Passeriformes > Pipridae > Manacus > Manacus vitellinus. The sequence goes on along the minus strand of NW_021939063.1, from coordinate 11,990,390 downwards.
ACTTTATCTGTGCAGGATATGCTGTTTGGATGAGGGAATTAGCAGAGTGACTGCCTCCATATCATCTAATTAGCAAAAATGTTGATAAGCAGATACAATCACATATGATTAGGATCCTTTTAAAAAGCCACTCCATTAATTAAATAGACAGAAAGGCCGCCTCCAGCCCTCGCGTGCCACTGATTAGAATACAAATATTTACACTAATCTCACCTCCATCAGCCATGGGACACTTTTGAGTATTTTTAGTGACATCAGATTACTATTGATTTTCATCCCCAATGTCAGACCATTTTGTTAGTATCTGAAAGTGCTGCCTTCAGTTTCGGATGCTTTAAATCATGTTAAGGGTTTATCTTAATGACGCTGCTGATAACCACTGTTCAGGTCACTCGTACTTTCTCTTCAAAGAACACAGTCTGGGCTGGTTTTTATTGTTTGTACTTGAGATTTAAGATACGAAAAACATTTCTCATTTCAAAGCCTTGGTTTCTAGGGATGGGACTGCCAGGATAATTTGGGTCTAGTTACTTGGTGTGTGCATGTCCAATTTCCCTTTCTCCCTGCCTCTCCTTTCTTTTTTTCCTTGCAAACCCTTTTTGCTCACAGCAGTGGCCTGTCTTGAATGGCTGCTAATCTCTGACGCCTGCTGCAGGCAGCAGACAGACAGGCAGTGAGCATCCTCCATTCGGGGATGACAGGAGAAAACCACTCCCTACTTTTCAGATGGGTAGGATGCACTAAATCCAAGACAGATAACCCAGTGCGCCAGCCAGTCTGAGATGGGCTCTCATCATCAAAAGCAAACAGGGGAGGAGATGCTTTGCAAAGACACAGCATAAAGCGGAGTCACCTCCTTCCTTCCATGCACAGTCCCACTCCCTGCAGAAGATAACTGGTCTGGGACCCTCTCCAAGAGACTTTTCTGATGTCCCATTTTCCCTTCTGGGTAACAGAGAGTAGGAACAGCAATTCCTCTTGAAATTTCTGCCAAGCATCTGCACATGGACCATGCTGGCAGTGGCTAAGAGCTGTTGGCACTTTTTGGGGATTTGTGGGTGGTAAGCTTGGATCCCCCTCAAGTCCAATGGACAATCTTAAAAAACCACTAGCCCAAATAAACAAGTCCCTTTGGTGAAGATTTCAAGCACAGCACTACAGTGTGAGTGAGCCATGAAGTCTTAGCTCTCCCCTCAGTGTAGAAGACCACTTTGGGATGCCTTGGGATTGCAAAGAACCCTCTGAGTTGAAATGGGCAGCAGCAGCTTGCTGCTGGGCCCAAATTAGTTTTGCCATTGCTACAGAAAAATAATTCATGTGGCACAACCACCCTGTAACTAAGAAAATTTCTTCTGTGCCAAGAGACAAAAGCTAACATCTCCCCAACAAGGTGAGTCCACAGGACCACAAGCTCCTTTGCTGCTTTGTGCTTCCTTCAGCTCCAGCCTCCAGACTTCCCTACAGCAACTTTTACTGCCCAAATATGACAAATACCTCCCTACTACTGGCCCATCACTGACCAGAGAGAACACCAGCAATACAAAGACCTTCCCCAACGCATCAGCTCAGTCACCTTCCTCTCTCTGTCACATTGCTTTCTCCAGGCTGACATGGTGCCCCTTTCCTTCATGGCCTCCACACATATGATGTATGTTAGGACAGCAGCCAGCTCATACGCTGCACATATGCTCTTTGGTCTGGCTGGCTCTTGCCTCCTTCCCAAAGTGTGGGATAATGGAAGAGAGGGCAGTGATCTGCAACACATGCTGATATTAGTAGGTGTTTATGACACTGTCTTACAGACAGATAAGTTCTCATTACTGGCACTTCTTTGGAGACCTTCTTCATGCAATGATTCCCTGTGAGGATATTGTATTTCCCACAGGAACGGCAAATCCAGGGAATAGAAACAGATGCAGGATAACCCTGGACTTGATCATCAAAGTTCAGCTCCTCAGGCTGAACTTGTCTGATAAGAACCCCAGGAGCAAAAAGGAAGCTGAGAAGAAATTTAAAGAAATTTTGGAAGCACATAAGGTTTTGTCTGACCCTCAGAAGCAATTGTTGTATGACAAGTCTGTTGAGAACAGAGTTGACAGAGGGCTTTGATGGCTTCTTTCGTTCTCCTCATGTATTCTCCCATCAAGAAGAGTTCTTTGGAGGGAGGGATCCATTTGCATATATTTCCTAGAACCCCTTTGACATCAGAATCAATGGTGAAAACCAGCACAATACAAGCAGAAGAGGAGGAAGCTCCAGCCCATGTACTTCCTATAGGGAGTAATTTATGCCATGGAATTCACTCAGTCACAGAAAGCTCTGCACCTACACCTTTAGTGAAACCACAGTTGGGTCACTCTATTAAGCCTGTATAAGGTGAGAGATACTGCTTGTTCAGCTAATAGGTATCACAGATACCTGTGAAAGCAACCTTGCTGGTTTGCTAAAGAGACCAAGTTGATTAATATAGCAAAAAAAGACAGGCTGGTTCACGAACAGGTAAGAGAACTCTATGACAAGCTATAGGTCCCCTTCCCACTCTTTGAAATGCCAGTGTTGAAGTCTAATAGCTGAAAGAATAAAGTATTGCATGACCCTCATACATAACCCTGAGATATAAGTGAAGAATATCCTACCTTTGGTTTATCAGAAGATGCATATTCATTGAAAAAAAGGTTTTGTACACTGGCAAGAAGGTAGGTGAGGTTCAGTGGAAAATGCAGAGCACAGAGGAGAGGGAATGGCGTAGGAAAACCAAAGGAAGGAAAAAAATATCATTCCTCAGACTGTAAGAGAAAATTGGGGCTTTCTTGAGAATGCCCTGCAAATTATGACCAAAGACCCTGAGGAAAGTACTGTGTAGCTCAGGGGTTGAAAGTGAGCAGGGAAAAGGTGAATTTGGCTCTTGAACTGGGACAACCTATATTCCCTCTCTGCTTGGAGCTGTTCAAACACAAAGAGCTAAATCCAAACCATGAGCCAACAGATTCCAGGGGGCTGATTTTAGCTCCCTCTTTGTGCAAAGCTGGATGTGCGGACTCAGATGGTGCTTTACCATCCTTATTGTCTTGCTCACAGCTGCGAGAGCCAGTTCACAATGCATTTCTTGCACAGCCTGCCAGCACACTGCTTTCGTCCTCCACTGAGCTAAGGAACACAGACCCCACATTTCCTCCCTCCCCTGTGCTGACACGAACTGCTGAGCCTTGTTTCTTGCTTGGCCAGATCACCTTGGGTGTTTAAAATCTTACACGCCTTTTAGTTTCGGTCCCACGCTACATCCCCTTGAGTTTCCCAGCTTTCCCTACCCACTGATGTCTCCCTGGAGACTGGAACTAGTTTTCAGGGACATTTTCACTCTAATCCAGATTGCAATTGCTGCCTGTGTTTGGGCAGGTCTTTGCATCTGTTTCCTCTGCTGTAAAATGGGAATAACAGACTCTCGTGCTTTGAAGGAGCCTGTGAGGTAGTGTTGTTAATAAAGGACTAACATTAAGCAATAAGTTAAATTAGCCAGAATGCTGCCACCCTTTATTCAAAGCCTTTTACTTTTTAAAAGACAAATGTAGCTTAAATCACCTTCCTTAGCAATTGATGCCATGTCCACCTTGGAAAAACAGACCAAGACTGTATTTGTTATGTTAAGAGCTATTAAATCTCTCTCCCAGTGAGAAAAAGACAGCACTGGAGGCAAGTAGAAGCTTAACTGCATGCTGGGTTCATGGAGGGAGGCCAGCAGTGATGGGAGCAGGGGAAACCTCAGTGCTGGGACAAGGCCTGTCTACTGCTTCTCCACAATTTGGGAGCCACAGTCCTACAGGCATTGGGACTCTGAGAACTGCAAAGATTTAAGGGGCTTGGTACAAAAATATTATTTTGGTCAGAGCAAACACAAGTAAATGTTTCTACCAATACTCTGTGGACACCATGTTCTTGAGAGATGGCTTCTTGAATTTACGTTATGTTGCTTCAGAGGAAGTCCAAGGTAAAAAAAACCCGAAACAAATTAAAAAAAATTAACAAAAAACCCAAACTGCACATTTCAGATTGGAAACTGAAATGGTCTTTGATCAAAATAACATGTTTTGAAATCTGGACCAGAGTTGAATTCCCAGCTCCTCAACCTTTTCAGCTTTCTAGTGCTAAAACTTTTCTTCAGTCTTGTCTCTAATGGGATATTTTTATGTATGCACAAAATATTTCTTGATCTGAGATCAAGATATGCAAATCTACACACATCTTAGACTTATCTTGTCTAGGATCACCAGTTCTCTCTCCTATGAGGGTGTCTAAGGCAGCACCTAAGAGCAAGTTCTTCCTTTTCCCATCTCCTGGATCAGAGTGTGTCTGTTGCTGCTTGCAGCCACAGAGAGTTCCTGGAGCTACTCTGACAGCTGCACATACCAAAACCTGCTAGCAGGAATATGGGAACGCAGATTGGAAAGGGATCCAGCTTACCCAGTGAGTGTCAAGTCCAGGAGGTCCTCTACCATATCTTCCTGTGCAGGCCACACAATGCCTCTCAGCACTTTCTGAGATTATTGTCTGAGATTAAAAAAAAAAAAAAAAAAAGACAGTCATAAAGGTCTGGTGGTAAAAGAGCAGGTCAGACTGCTTTAGCAAAGTCCTGCATTCCTGTAATAGCAAGAAATCTGCCAGGTGTGCCCAAACCACCCCTGGGAATGGGTTGTATCTCTGTTATAGAGAAAGGTAAGTGAACCCCAGCAAACCTTGCCTTGGAAGAGAAGAGTTTTCTGTCCCAGGACATGGGATCAGAATCACACTGAGCCTGCCAGGAAAACCCCAACACCTTCAAGGAGTTTTTTAAAGCTTTTTCTCATGCCATTTAGCAGCTGCAGTGCTGGAGGAAGCAACACCAGATGTCCAACCAGCCACAGCACAAACTGGGAGTCTTGGCCTTGCCCAATCCCAGCTCTCTGTTCCTCTTCCAAAAAATGCATCTTCCCTCTAAAAAGCTGTATTTTGGGACCTTGCCTAGTTGGTGGTGAGTCTTTCAGGTGTCTTCATAGCTGGAGGTGCTTGCATGCACTTGCACGTGCAGTCGATTCACCTCAGGAGACCACGGGTACCCGCGGCAGACCCTTGTGCGCACCGGCCCCTCATCCTTCCAGTCACTGCTGGACTTGATGGGCTCATTTCCAGCACCAGCTCCGCTTGAAGATGTCACACTGGGGGGCAGTTGGAAGCCTCCTGTTTGACCGCAGCTCCAAACCCAAATGCGGGGCCCCGGCAGGCCCAGGGCACCAGGCAGAGCAGGGACCAAAGGTGGCTTGAGCACCGTTGCCGAGCCGGGCTGGCGGTCTGTGCTGGGAGGCTGAGTCATTATTTTATTAGCATGGCCCACAACTACTTTAATGTGGGCTTAGGCTGCAAAAACAAAAACATACATAAAAGCATTTGGAATTACTTCATAAAATACTAAATCACGATATTAACCGACTGACCTTTGCTCTATGCAGACCTGCTAATTTTAGCAATTACAGCCAACAACTTGAACATATCAAGTGGGCAACTGTTTAACAATAATGACATCTGCTTGGAAAATCAAATTACGTCTAAACATCTTTAAATCCCCACTAGGGGATACCTGCTTTCTTTTTGCAACTGTTAGTCCCCGTCTAATAGGATTTTAAACTCACAGCCTGCTGCACGCTGTGGTGGCAGCAGCCCCTCTCCCTGGAGTGACAACAACAGGACCGACATCCCATTAAGCAGGGAGTGAGAGTCTCTTCTTGGGCAGTGATGGAAGTGGTTTGGTTTTTGACAGCCTAATCTGATAGACGAGTGCATTAGCTGGATCCCTTTGCTCTCCTGTCCCCCCCGGCAGATACTGCTCCTCTCCACAGCCCCCCAAGGTTACATGTGCTGGACACAGCCAGGGCTGATCTCCACTGGCTGTTTCTCGGGAAGGATCTTGCTACCAAGATGGGCTTTGCACCAATCAGTGCCATCTTTGGAGCAATGGACATGAGATTTCCTCCTACAATGCCCTCAGGTTAGTTTTATTTTCTGTGTTGACTTCTGTTTCTTTCCTCTCTTTTCTCCTTTCTGTCTCTATCCTCAAGCTATTTAAATCCCTTCCTGCTGCTTCCTGCTTCATGAGTGAAACTTCAACACTGAGATCTGTTCCTTTCTATAATGGGAACCCCTAGAAGACAACAACTCTGCAGTTGCTTTTGTAGCCATATTTCAGGCCTGTACATTCTTCTTGCCAAGAAAAATGACGTTAGAAGCAAATGGGAGCACTGAGGAAGAGTGAGCACAACAAGACCACCCAACTCTCCAATAAAGCACACCAATGCAGATCAAGACCCTCCACTATAAAATCAAAGGTCCTTATTCAGCCCTCAGTTAGGTTGCTGCAACACCCTGAACTCTGCTGATCAGGCAGCAGCCTCAGCAACATGGTTCCACTCCTGATCACTCAGCACCCTGGGCTGCAAGGCTATTGTCAGATATTTGAATTAAGATACAAGAACAGAATATTTCCGCCCCTTCTCCTCCCTCCCTCTCCCTCCCTCCCCGACCAGTCTGGCACTTTTCTGGTGGAGCGTGCAGCAAAATCACAATCACATGTTTGCAGCAGTAGGAGGCCATTGGCATGGAACTGGCTGTGATGTCACTACAAACATTTCCACCCTATCCCATTTCTCCAGAACAGTCTCCGTTTTTATGACCCCATCCTGAGATCTGCAGGAAATCAAATTGTCCTGATTCTATTTTGAGCGCTGGTGTCATGGCATCAATATATAACGATGTGGTGTCAAGCCGGAGAGGCCCGAGCGCTGTGTCGTGGTGTCACAGCCGGTTTGCTTTGTGCAGCTCCACGGACTGGATCGCAGCCCTGCGGGTGCCACGCTTGCCGTGCTGGGAACGCTCAGGACACAAATGCTGTGCGAAGGGGATGAGCTGCGGGGGCAGGACGCAGGGCAGGTCTGGCTTTCATCCATCAGCAGCTCCCACACCCCGCTGGATGTTACCAACTGGGGCACAATGGTAGCAGGGGGCAGAGCAAGCGCACAGGCACGCAATGTGCGGTTCCTACACCAAGGCACGCTGGGTGCCAACCACTCTGGGGGTTGCACACGAGGGGAGAGAAGAGCATGGCTGCAAGGCACTCATGAAGGGCAAGGGGAGATGCAAGGAAGAGAGATTTGGGGACAGACACTGCCAAGGTGCCTGGGACAAGAAATCAAATGGTAATCTGACCAAAACAGGGAGAAGCAGCAACCAGCAGATATAAAAGCTTGTCTAAACTACAGCAACCAGCAGATATAAAAGCTTGTCTAAACTACAATTACCATCTACACAGAATGAGCCATGGGTCAAACTCCCCTGACTAGTGATCTGAGACTCAAACAGGGGTCTAGATCCCACTGTGCTCATGAAGCACTTCTCTGATGCTTTCCACCAACACATGAACCCCTGCAGACTGAAGATCTCCCTTGTGCCTGTGTCTCACAGGGAAGAATTGGGCCCTGAGATATCTCTTGCCAATTAAGCTCCAGTGGCTACCTGATTCATCTCCTGCACTGAAATCTTATCTTCTCCTCAAAGAACATCAGATCTAACACACAGCAGACACAAAACACTCCTGAACTGAGATCTCCAACAGAAGCAACAACATCTGCAGCAAAATTTTATCTATTGGACAGAGAGCTTATCCTGGAAGAACTTAAGACAGTCCACAGAGTCTCCTGGAGCAGAGCAGGAAAAAGCACCAGTTTGACTAAAAAAAGCAGTGGGAGAGACATGGTGGTGGCCTAGAGCTCCTAGCGAGCAAGAGAATATGGACTGCTTCTCATAAAGTGTAGTGGGAGCTCCTCTATTATTTTTTTTAATGTAAGGGACAGGGTAACCCCATATCTTTAAAGTTTTTACAGAAGGGTGCAGGTTTAAATCTTACATTAAGAAAAGAGCTCCTCCAGGAAAAGCATTTTTATCAAGCTGTGTTACAAAAAGTTAGATCCTCTTTGCAAAGGCAGAAGAGGGCCTAGTGATGGAATTTGAGTATCTCAAGGCTGACATGAAGCGTACCAAGTGCTCATATGTGCTTGCTCTCCACAGTACCAGAAAGTACCATGCTACAGCCCAAGACAAGAAGGGGTACTAACCACCCTTGAGGCACTTTGTTTCTGATTTTACTCTCAAGCACGTGGTGTGATTCTTGGGGTGCCCTGCACAGAGCCAGGAGTTGGACTCAATGATCCTGACGGGTCCCTTCCAACTCAGCATATTCTATGATCATGTGATTCTATGGTAAAACTCCATCATCTCATTTGAACCTCACCGAGACTGAATGTGACTCCTTATTTGCCTTTAGCCACAACTGCTAAACCCACTGCACCCAAAGGAGTCAATGCTGAAACCAGACAACCGCTTTCTAACCTGCTGTATGTGGAAGGTTAGTAACTGGAGATAGCCGTCCAGCAGCCTCACAGCCTGAGACAGCGCGTCAGTTCCCATGAAATTGCTGGGTCGTTAGTCATCCCCTCGCTGCAGCTTTTATTTTCAAGCCCTTCTTTATCTTTGGCTATGATTAACACTCAATTGCGTTCACCTTTGGTCACCCTCCAAAAAGCACCAGGCAAAGGAGCTCATAGGACTTGAATACCACCCACTTCTGATGCATTCAAGAAAGTTCTTTACTGTTTGACTTCAGTATCTGCTCTCCCATCTTCCATGGGGCTATGCCCTGTAACTCTCTCTTCGTGGCTGGCAGAACTTTGCGCCCTTCCTTCCCCAGGCTCAGACCTCCCTGGTGCCACTGTAGGCAGCTCCTCACTTTCCCATGCCCTTGATCACTCAGCATCTTGGCTCAGAGATGCCATCCACCCTTTCCAGCTCCTCCACTTCCTCACTTTACCCTGAATTCCTCTCACCTCCCTCCAATGCGCTCCAGGAGCTGCTTTCTTGCCCTCCTCCTGCTGCTTGCAAATGCTTTCCTTACCACTTTGGACACTGCATCCCTGTAAATAAATAGTTGCTTGAACTGCTCAGCTAAGAACCTGGCCTCTTCCCACTATCCATGGCATGAGGAAAACCCTCAGTGGTGTTTAAGCAGCTGCAGAATGAGGCCCAGCAGCACCAAGTGACTTGGCAAGCAGTGACATCAGTGTTACAGAGACGCACGTTCCAGCGTGGTCAGAGTGAGGAGCCCATGTGGGGTTATAACATTTTCTTAATCTTATTTTTTTGTTTTATTATTCCCTCTCTTGTGGTTCCTCCTGCTCCCGGAACGAACAGGGGTTTTTATTGCTGGGGTTAAAAAACACGAATTTGCATTACATCCTGGCTCCCGCTGTAATACTTCAGTCTTGTTTCTCTCTCGTCCCCTCTCCAGAACAACTGATGCTATCACAGCCTGATTTAATTTCAAAGACGGATTGTGATTTGGCAGTCGGGGGAAAAAAAAAAAAAGCCAAGTTAATCAAAAGTCACCATCTGCTGCGTTGCCATGGGGATATTCCTCCCCAATAAATGTGCTCTTTGCCAAAATCACAGATAACAGCACTATAAAGGGTGGGAGGTGGAGGGGGGGAATCAAAGAAAGAAGTTCCGACACTAGGGGGGAAAAAAGGAAAGAGAGAAACAAGAGGCAGAAAAGAAGTGGGAGAGAAAGGAGCATGGACTGCTGAGAAAAAATGACAAATGGACCAACTAGGGACAAGAAGGAAAACGGAGAGACTAACAAGCAGCTGAGGATGACAAAGTGATGGACGGAGACAGACAACTGGAAAAGAGGAAAGACGAGAGACACCTCGAGACACTCTGCTGCATAATATACCAAAACAAAACGAGGAGAGATAAGAGAATTGCCCTCAAAGCCTTGTCTCTGGGGAGGGAGAGAAAACTGAAGCATCAGTGAGAATTCTTAGGGATGTTGGTTGGAGCTCAGGAAGAGATCTTACCACTATTCACATCACAGTTACCAAAAATAAATCCCTGGGTGAGACAAATGCTAGCACGTGGGAATGACCAGGGTCAGATTCCTGGTGTTTCAGCAGCCCGGATACTGTCAGGGCCCCTTGGAAAGGTTTGTCATGCTGCAACACAGCACCAGGACCTGGTGGGATAAAATACAAATTACCTGGAATGAAACATCTTCAAGCATCTTGAGATGGCAGTGGGACAAGGGCTGGTCACTCAACAGACGCTGTTGCTTTTCATTTCCCCTTGTGATACTGGCAATTCAGTATATGGAATATAAGGGCAAGGAGTGCATCTGTGCAGGGGGTCATTGCTGTCCCCAGTGCTCAGAGGGGACTAGCCAGGCTCCCACAGCACTCTGCACCCCAGGCACAGGCACTGGGCTAGGCAGTTGCCCAAAGAGAAATGAGGTCCCCTAACATGAAATGAGTAAAAGCTGTCAAATTTTAGGTCACAATGTGCTGGCTGCCCCCTGACCCTGCTTAGAGTGTGCTTGTGTGTGTTGAGTGCCCCTATTAACCCCCAGCAGCTAACGGAGATATGGGAGGCAGCCTGCACTCCTCCCCAACCCTAGTGGGAGCTAAGAAAAGGGGTCACCTAGCACCCAGGCTAGTAGGATGGGATAAATTATTCACAGCAGAGGCACTACCAGCCTTTTTCTTCCTCCTTCCCTGTTGGAGAATAATCCTAGAATAGATCACAGGTTGTATGAATTCTTCACTTAAAAAATAAGTGTATGAATTCTGCATGAACTTGTTTTGCAATTCAATACTAGCACTGATAAGAAATGGTCGCTGCACAATGACTGGAGGAGCACAACACCATGTTGCCCATATCCAACAGTCAAAAACTTTGAATCAGCTCTTCTCTTTTCCTTTTGCTTCCACCTCCTCCCCACATCAAGAGCTGCTGGAAAAATCACAAATCTCAAAACACAGCGTTGGATGTTTTTTCCGTATAATCATTTCAGAGCACTGGGGTCACAATTCCATCCTTCTCTGCTCAACTGCATAAATGTTTTGTTTTGAAGGAAAGCTAAAGAGCTTCCCACCACACGACTCCAGGGTGTAGAAGAATACACTAGCATATGTCCCACAAGAGCATTAATGCCAGTTGAACCCATGTACATGGAAAGAGTGAATTAATTTCAAAGTTAGAATGGGAGTTATTGAGTAATATTTTTCAGAGTATCTTTAGTGAAGACTGAAGGCTTTGGATTCTCCAAGTTCAAATGGCCTGACCTGTGCAAATGGAGCTAGATGGGCTGTCAGAGCAGCAGAGTTTCTGTACTCCATATCCCATCCTTCCCCCATAATACTACCTCAAGACTTCCAAAACACCTCTCCCAAGCCAGGCAACACCTAGGGAAGCAGAGATAGCCATGGAAGTAATGGGGCTCTTCCAGACTCAGCATCCTCTCTCTGTTGGCACAATGGAACTCACTCTTGGCTGGAGCTGAGAAAAAGTCCAACAGATCATCTAAAATCCTCTTTATCCTCTGGAGATGCAGGATGCAGCCTTTAGGGAGCCCCTTGGGGCTTCTCTGTCCTGCCTCCCCCTTTCCTCTCACTGTTACAACATACTACAGTGTGGGAGGGATGGTAGCTCCAGCAAGGGAGTTTTTGTCCAAGGGACAAAAAAGGGGAAACAACACAGATTTTTTTTAAAATTAGAGGATTTTGTTAAACAAAATCTTTTCCTATGCAGTCAGCCTATTCCTACTACCACTTTTCTCCCCTCCTTCCTCTCCAATTAAACAGCAAATTATACTTATCAAAGAAAAGAAGGTAAAGAGAAATTTGAAAGGCTGTGAGAAACCTTTAATTATTAGTATAGTGGCATGAAAAGCTGTTGAGCCCCTTAGAAACATACATGGCCAATTATCAAAAAATATAAGAGATGCAGAAAGAAAGGTTTGTCTAATAAGTATGAATCGCAGGGCCATTTAGAACATCAGTGTTAAAGCATTAGAGTTAAATGGAAAAGTAAAAAGGGGCTGATGGTTTTAACTATTTCACAGGAGGACAAGAGGTTGATACTGATAAGACAAGCAGTATAGTGAAGTTAATTATCTGCAGCCCTTGGTGCACAAAGCTTTTTGAGCTGGTGATTAATAGAGATAAACCATTCAAACTTCACATTTCTAAGGTGAATGAAGATGGCAGAGGAACTGCACAGCCCCAGCATACTAACAGCATCCTAACGACTCTGACAGCAACGGGCCTGGCTGCGGCAGAGGGCACTGTGTGGGTTTATCACACCTGATCTGCTTCCCCTCCTCTACTGGCAGGGAGGTTTGGGAGGTTTGGAGAAGGGGTGGCCAAACATCCCCAGAACTTCTGGGTGTTTGCTTCATCAGAGATGGCTGGGGCAGCTTCCCTTTAACTAATAAAAATCATCTTTATAAAATGCTCCAGCATTACCTTTCCGAGAGCAAGGTAGTCTCAGGAATGCTTATACACAAATATTTAAAGCCATACTGATCCTTGCACTGCATTAGCTGTTTGTCCTAGGCCTGCTTGATGTTGGGTACGTGCAGAGTACCTCTCCTTCAGCCTCATCCCACCCCACAGCTCAGGTGTTGCAACCTCCCGGACCAGGGGTCAGAGGAGCAGACAGGAGTTAGAAATGCTTGAAGGACACGTGTCCTAGACAGGAATTCTGCAGGGTACCTGCATGGAGGATGGGAATAAATTAAGTGGTCTGGCACTTCGGTGAGAACTGGGAAACAAAGATGTGAATGCAGGGCTGACAGCCCTTGGTCTTTCTGACACAGATAAATCAAACACCATGAGGTTTATCATGCTTGAGTCTGGTAGATAAGACCTAAAAAATGGAGAGCCTGGATGGACAATCAAGAAAGACAGATCCCCATCTTACAAGATTTCCAGCTGCATCTCCAGACCAAAGCAATTTAGACACGCTCATGTAACAGTTCTAACCTGGAAACTCTGGGATTTGGGTCAGACATTTCTTCAGATCTCCTGGAACTGAAAAACTCCCAGGAGATTTCCGATACTTCCTGCTGTACCCCCCTAGATGCTGCAAAGACTTGTTTTCTTCTTCTGATGTTTCTGTGTTTCTACCTAGAGCCCAGTTAGAACAATGAAGTTCAGAGACAGCAGCAGAAATTAATCAGGAAAAATAGACTCCATTTCTAAGCTTCACAAACTACTTGGTGCGTAGGTTTGCAGTTCAATTTGAATTCTAGGATGACTTTGGGGTTGGCTGTTATTTTCTCCAGAGTGGTTGGTTGGCTGTTACTTGCTCCAAAGTGGTTCCCTTGTCCTTGATAAGTTTGGAAAGGCATCTAAACTTCAGCATCTGCAAACAAAAGAATCTTATATTTTTGGCCAAACTAAATTGAATAAATTTTGTGTTTGTTAATTGCATCCAGGCCAACCTTGCGCAGGGCCAAGTTTCAGCCCAGTGGGATTTGCACATGGCCTGGATACAAGCTATTGTAAATGGGGATCCCTGAAGGAAAAGCTGACAGATGGTGATTCTAAAAATGTTTGTCAGAGCCAGCCTTTGTGACACAGAAAACCCATAGCCAAGGGGGTCCCTGAGTTGGAGAGATGATTCTGAAATATATGGAAGGGCAGGGGAGTTTTTTGGTCCTGGAGAAGTTTGACTGGGCCTCTTCTTGTTGCCTGCCAAACCCATTTCCGTTAGAACCCCTCTCTCTAAGTTCTGGTTATTTGGATAAAATGGAAATTGGATCAATGTTGCACCTGGTTTTCCAGCTACATATTCCAAACTCACTCTGATTTCCATGCTATAAAATAGGACCAGGATGGACATATTTTATCCAAGCTGCATGGAAACTCTCCTCACTCAGTCCCACGAGGTCACAGTCAGGTTTTGCCTCAGCATTTTGGTGATGGGATTAACACTAAAATTCATCAGTCTATCTCCCTACTAGTACCACTTTTCTTCTAATTAAATGGTTGCATTAAAAGTCTGGACCAGGAAAGGTCCCATCCAGCACACATAAGCAATGCACAAGCTAAAATTTCTCCTCCTGATTTTCTGGTCAAGCACTGCAGATACAAAAGTTTCCAAGCAAGGAAGATAACATCCAGAAGTGAATTTACAAGTTGGCTCCATTCATAACAGCAGCATCCCAAGACACCAACAGCTTTCCCAAAGTGCTCTGCAGCAAACATTAAGCTTTTGCAGTTAAGATTCACTCTTGGAAATTACAGGTCTCTCCCTTCCCTTGCTCATCCTCATCAGTTTCAAGTTTCAGTGGCTGCCAAACAAATGGGTTTCAGTAGCTCGGTGCAAAGTGGTGGGAGAGGAGTTCAAACAGAATAATGTGCTGTGAAGCCTTTTCTGCCCAATAATTCCCCAAATGGCAAGGTGGGAAGCTGGAGTGTACCTGGACCAAGGAGCCCAGTTTCACAAACAGCCTGGTCACCTGGGGGAGAGGGGAGCTGGCTCCAGGGTGGCAGCACTGGCTCCAGGGGAGGTTAGAGGCTCTTGCAATCAAGTTCAAATTACATATCAGACACACGCTCCCACAAACAGACTCCAGACACCAGCTGCTTATTTTTAGACTGGAAAAGCCTTTTCTGACTGACACAGGTGGTGAGGCTGGAGCAGGCAGAGCATCCGCAGGGCCAGCAGCCCCCACATCCAGCCATCCCCGAAGGGGCAGCGCCAACAACCCTCTGTCAGCCCTTTCCCCTTTCATGGTGGAAAAGTATGAGAGATATTTTCTGTACTGCAGCAGAGGGGGCCATGAGAAGGTCTCCTCACACCCTTGCACGGGGTGTGCACAGCCCCAGCATGCCCTGCCCACTGTGGTGACCAGCCTCATTTGCCCTCTGCTGAGTGCACCAGTCCTGATGTTCAGCAACACTCATTCAGAAACATAAGGGAAACAATACAGTGTCTCGGGAATTGCTTGTGCTTCCAACTAATAAACCCTCAGCTTTTCTGCATTGCATTCCTCATCACTGTAGTTGTAACCAAACTAATACGCAAGTCTTGACATCCTGCTAGCTCCTTCAGCAACTGGACAAATCATTTGGATCAAATTATTCATTTAATGAATTTTGCTTTCTCCCTATGAACAGCAAGTAAAGTTTGGGATACATTTTTTTTTTTATTATTTTCTGCAACTAATTTTCATCACTTGCATCACTCCTTACAGCACTTGTCATCAGAAAACTGAAATTTAAATCCTTCATCTGGCTCCAAGTGAACATACCTCTCACATGCTTGTTTATACCCATTTAGGTGGTCAAAAAGTTTAGAAAAACATATTGAAAAGACTGTAAAGCTGCCCCTCACCCCTCAGCATTCTCTACCATTAGCTTATTTTATCTGTTGCCAGTTGTATTCATATACATGTATATGCATGTGTATGCCAGGATATTAATGGAAAACCAATATAAAGAGGAAACAGGCAGAGCAAATACATTTACCATAACTTCATGTCAAATAACTGCTCTATGAAAATGTTCTTTCTCTTACATCTCTGCAGTTACAGATCAAAAATGCAAGAAACAAGAACTTATCTAAGAGATACCCTTTACAGGGATGAAAAAGCAAAGTTCACAAAGCAAAGTTCACAAAATATTTCAGACATGAAGATAAACATATTCAGAAAAAAAAAGAAAAGAGAAATGGGCCATTCAAATCTCGAAGTTTAAACAAGAGACGGCATTAAACAAGAAAACCAATCTTTCCTTCCCAGGGGAACTCACCTTTTTGAACTCTGACTGCAGCGTGAGGCTCTGCACAGTCCTTTGGCTCCTGCCATCTTACAAGATCCTAGAAAAGAGCATATTTTTCTAAAAATCAGTATAAATTCACTGGGGGTAAGGAGGTGTTTCTCTAGTAAAAAAAAAAAAAAAAAGGAGGGCTGCTTCTAGAAGCTTAAATTTTATTTAATCCTCTTTCTGCACAGGACATATCTTCCAGAGAGTTTTACAAGGAGGGTTCAAGATGTGCGGAGCCCTGCAGTGACAGTCACTGCTGTGCTTGGGCTGCACATGTTTGGGGTTTGTGCCCACATAGCAGGGGCTCAGCAGGGGAGAGGGTGTAGCAGCAGCTTTCACGTGGCTGGCATAGTGAGGATGTGGGACCCTGAAGGGGCTCAGCTCCACTAGGAGCAGAGTTGTTTTTGCAGAGGTATTGAAAAAAACGCCTAAAAATTTGGGACGCGTATCCAGGCCAGGGTTTTTTTTTGTTTTTTTTTTTTTTTTTTTTGAGCAAGAGTAATCCAATGCTGAGATTTTGGCAAAACAGTAGTGGAAGAGCATAAGGAGAGCCAAGCTAAGTGTCCATCATATCTATTCTGTCCCAAATACCAATGAGATTTTTATCAAGGGTAACACAAGCCCTCCAAAAAAATCCAGTGTGGCAAGTTTGCTCCCATCTGCCTGAGTGCCTGGTTATGCCCTTCAGGCAGGACACAGCTCCTGAACCAACTCTTACCTCAGCTATCATTTTTTGGTGGCCTTGACTCGATCACACTATTGCAAAGGTCATTTATTAGTTCTTCTTCCTGTGTTACTCCTCCTGTCCCAAGTCTTTGCTCTGTTGTGGCTGGTGGCACTCCCAAGGCAATCATGAAAAATATCCCAGTTGCTTGTGCTGTCCCATTATGGGAAGGTCTTGTTCTTCCATGGCTGTGCCTGGGGAGGAAATGATATAACACAGTGGTGATGTCCCAGCGAAGATAAAGTGTTGCTCAAAGTAAAACCAGGCTGCTTCATGTTTCTGCTATGTATCTCCCCTGCCAGCCATTTGTCAGGAATTTATGCAAGGTCTTTAGTCACCGTTGACTCACCTTCTCTTCTTTGCTTTTGATCATTCTTCTTATAGCACAGGAGAGGTGAAGCTCTGCTCACAACTTGAGCAAGATTGGTTAGGAAAGCAAATGTTTGGAAAACACTGGATGCATCTTCCTCCTGCAAGCCATAGCTCACACATCCTGCTTACTGGGACTGCAGATGTGTAGGATGGTCTTCATCCCCCCTCTCCCATCTCATTTTTCTAATGACTCATTTATGGCAGTGCAACAGGGGCTTTCCAGTTTTTCAAAGCAGAATACTCCTGAAGTACGAAGGCAGTATGGAGAAACCCTCCCTAAGCATGTGTTTGTTATGATAAAAGCCCTTATTTCAAAGAAAGGACCTGGGCACCCAAAGGGCAGGTTTTGAGCACCCTGACTCAGCCAATGAGCAGTGTGGTTTCCCAGTACCCTTCAGGATTAAAGGCTTTCAGAGAACAATTCATAGATGCTTTTGGAAGTTATGGAATGCTGTAAATTAGCTAAGACAAGACATGCAAAAAGCCTATTCCATCATGAAGTCTCTGTTATGGAGTCTTTTTTCCGAGTTGTATTTTAGTGCAACTGCTGATGATAACTCACTATAAAGCCCTAGTAAATTTGCTGAGTGGCATATTTTATTTTACATAGGAACCATGTAGCCATATGCTCAACTCCACTTCGTTCTTGCATAAGTAAAGTTAGGCACGTACTTGGCATCTCCAGACTCTGGGTCTGAATTCAGACATGACAAAATACAAATGTGCCTGTAACTGCACAAATGGGTAAGTGGCTGCTGGAAAAAAAGGAAGGTGGACATCAAACAGATTATATAGCAAATGCTGAGAGATAACCTGGTGAATTTTTTCATACAAAGAAAAAGAAAAAAAGTCACAGCTTACTGGGACATTTTAATACATAGAACAAAGTTTAAGAAGGGGTGAACTTCAAAAGAGCAAGTCTAATGTTTTTCTGGCAAAGGTGAGTGACCATTATTTGGGGCAAGTTGTGAAACACACAGACTGGAAAGATGTGGATCCCAGCATGAATGGGCTTCAGGTTAATGGTGGTTTTCAGGTTGTAATAGAGATTCACTTAACCACTATTTGGGAGGGATATAATGGGATCACCTCAAATTGCAATGATTAACTGCTTGATTATTTCCAAAGCACCTAAAGACAAATTATTTTTTTGCTCCAGGTCTTCATTTTCTGTAATGAAGTTAGAATTATCAGATTTCTTCTGCTTCGCAATACTAAATATAGCAATACATTGCTAAAACTCAAAGTATTTGTTCAGGCTATGATAAAGTTAGTTTAGTTCTTGCTCCAACACCATGAACTTGCATAGAGCTGAAAAAAAAGGATGAATTTTATCATACCTGCTTGGGACCAACAACTACTCTATTTCTCTCTGATGCACTCATAAATACTATTTTTACGTATATGTGTGCATACATTACATAGACATATGTATACACACAAGTATAACATCTCCTTCAAGCCCAAACCAAGTAGGTGACTATTTATGAATTCTAATAGTTTCTGCTTGTAAAGTTTTCCCATAAAATCCAACAATACATTTCAGAATAAGAAAAAATAGGAGAGACAAAAGAGAGAGAAAAAAACCAGCACTGCTGAATGTATATGGAGCCTGGACTACTTCATTTCTGTGTGTTGAAACTAATTTGTTGCATTATGTTTCTATCTCTTGCATGTCCACATTGCCACAAGGTCTTATTTTTACAAAACAGACCCATCATTCTTTCCCACAGGATGAAAACACGGTTAAATACTTGCTGTAAAAAAACCATTATGTGATGTGCTAGCCAAATGATACACTAATACTCCGACGTAAGTGCTTTTTTGGCAACTACTCAAAGGAGCAAAAATTACATCGTTTTCAACCCCAGTGATGATAAGATTACACAAAAGAAAGCAAAATATACAAAACGGGTTGATGATAAATATTGTACAATAAATGGAGAATAAGCCGGTTTTCTTGCTGTCACACTCTTTGCAGTTTTCTGCAATTTTTCCATCACTTGAGGCAGCCCCACCAATTATTTCCATCGTATTGGGTGTCCCCTGAAAAAAACCTGACAAAAATAAGGATTTGAAAGATTCCTTTTCAGGAACTTCCTCCACCAACTATTTCCTCCTTTTCAAATGGGGCTTTCAGAGAGGAAGTGGTGGCCAGCAGTAACATTCCCCATGGGAGGGACCCATCTTCCCTTCACATGTGGAGAAGCGAGAATATCCTCTTATGAGGCAGAGCAGGAAAAGAAATCATCCTTTCATCGGCAGTGTGTTCTGACCGGATAGGTGTCTGGTGCTGTGTCCATGATGGTACCTTCTGAGGAGTCATTTCCAATTGGCTTCAAGCCCCACATTGCAGAAGGACAATCAACAGCCCATTGGTTTATCCTCTACCCTACTTATTTCAGCTGGAAACAAATCAAGACATTAACAACCAAATAAAAAAAAAAAGGCAACACTGAATCTTCACTCAGATCCTCCACTGCAGCGGAAAGATTTTCTTACATCCTCAGTGAGGTGCTCAAATATTTCTCCTTGTTGCTGGCAGGCACAGGGTTGGTGGAAATGTTTCTTGCAGCCTTTCACCTTTTTTTCCCAGTTTGCAAACCTAATTTCCTGCCTTCTGCATATTTCTTTGCTCCTTATTAGTGCTTAGTAGGTGGAAAGAACCATCCCAAAGTCCAGGGCTGCACAGGAGCTGTTCGCTTCAAGTCTTTTTTGTCATATTTAGGTACATAAATCACAGCTGAGCTCTCCAAGTAATTTTTAAGCAGAGGGGAAAAATAAGGGAGCACAGTTAGGATGAGGCATGGACTCAGTGGATGGTGAATGGGACAGTGAGCAGCAAAGAATGCATCACCTCCTTTATTGTTCTCGATGTTCATCGATTGTATTCGATGCAGTGTGTTCATTTATATCTCCAAATGTCCAGCGTCCAACAGGAGCGGCAGCCGATGGACCAAGCAGCTGCTCTGACTGCAGCACCACAGCCTCTGATTGCGTGCACCCCCAGACAGCATCCAGGTCACTGGGGAGCCCTGAACCCCCGCTGCTGTCCCAGGCTGCAGGGACGCAGCCACGCAGCCACCACATGTGGCTGAGAGCTGAGGCTGCCCCGGGGAGCCAGACGAAAAGCAGGCACTCGCTGGCGGCCCGGCAGCAATATCCCTTGTGCACAGATGTTTAGGAGAGCAGGCTCAGGGGGGGCACAGAGCGGGGCAACATCCCGGAGGTGTGATACCACTATGAACGTTTGCAAACACCATTTAGCGGAAGTCTGATGCCTATTTATCGCTTTCAAAGGGAGACGAGATCGACTGTTAGTGCTTGCAGGATCAAATGGGTAAATTAGAGGCAGAAAAGATCGCCATTCAGGCTAATGGGATTTACACTCTCAAATCAAGTTATGTGGATGCATTATAGGGAGTTCACGTTGAGGGGAGCCAATTACCCCATTAGCACTAATAGGAATTGCACTGAGGCATCATGTGAGAAGACACATGCAAAAAGATCGCAGTTTTCCCTCACTTATTCAGGATTGTTTTGCTGAAACAACGCAATAACTGATGGATCTCTCTCCCCTCAACATAGGCCGGGGTTTAGATGTTCAGTGTTGGCCACATCCAGCCTCTTCATTCACAAAGCTGGGAAGAACCTTCTTCCCAAAGAGCTGTCACAAGGAGGGCTCACCTCTCCTATCCCTGTTGCCGCCTCTTTTAGTAGGGAACAAGGACATAAACTCAGGTAGGCCTTCTGCTGCTGAGAAAGCTGCATCCATGCCATTTATCTGTGGTTCCTTCTGACTCTCTGAAGCTGTTCGCTGGTTTTGTCTCCAGTCGCTGCTGTTTATCACCATCTCTTCCCTGGCAAGTGCCCAGTGGACACATTTATTCCCTCTGCTGTGCATGGAGGCATCTTAAACAGATACCTGTAACCCTAATGACAGTTCTGTAAAGAAGAAAAGGCAGCAAAATTAAATGCGAGTGGCACATTACCACACTTGTTTTAAATTGATATTTAATTAAAAAGTTAATTATTAATTAAGTTTATCAATTGCACATCAGTTGTTCAATAGAAAAGGGCTCATTCATTTAATTATCTGCGTGCAACCGATAGTATATGCTTTTTAGCCAGGCAAGGTTATCTCTACATCTGTTCTAATTTAGATCAGTTTAGCTTCTAATCTATCAAGAGTGCTTCCTTTTGCGAGCTTTTGATTTGATCTATAAATGTTTACTCACAGAACTGTTAGGTTTTAGAAGCTGATCAAATAAAGGGAAGAGCTGCTCAGCGTTGCATTGCGCTCACCAAAGGGCTGCGGTGGAGCTTTCTTGCAAAGAGCTGCTCGGGGTTTGCTCTAACAATGCGCCTGCTGTAAAAGTTTCAAAAAAGATAAACATCCACCCCGAAAGTATGTTAATAGCCCAAACAATGGGGAATCTTCAAAGGGTAAGAGAGGCCTGAGAGCAGAATAGAGCGACAGACGCCACCACCACTGCTGGGGGAACCTCCTCGCTGCGGAGAGGACCGCGGGGCACAGGCAGTGGCGAGGGCTGTGCAGAGGTTCCAGCTCCAGCCCAGGCTGCCAGGGAAACACCGGTGTTCCTAAGAGTCCCCATGACCAAAGAATCAGCCTAGGGCTCCTGCTTTCCTTTCTCCCTGCAATGGTTCCTAGGTGCAAATCAACAGCTATTTATAGAGCCACATAGTAAACCATGCAATAAACTCCTGCAGTACTTGGATAGTATACCAGAGAAAGATACCCCATAGAAGCTGTGACTCCAATAGTGTATTCTAATAAACTATCTTGTATTTATTTTAACTGAAAATCACAGTCATGTTCAGTTTCTAATAAAAGTACCATTCAGGGCATATATTAAAAATGCTAAAGGGTCCTAGTATGTTAGTATGTTATTGGGGACCAGACCTGCCTGTGCTGAGGATGCTGAACATCAGTAAAGTTAATAAGGAACTGAAGGTACCCAGACCTCGAGCATTGTAGGAAGTGATAGATAGGTGCTGTGTAGCTCATCAGAAACGGTCACCAGTTCAAGCCTCTGGGGTTCAGCTCTTGTATATCCCTAAATGATTCTCATATCCATGGCAGGATAGATGGCTTTTCACAGGCAACCACCACGGCACAGTTCCTGCCCCAGGAGTTCAACACAAATCGTGAATGCGTGACAAAAAATGCAGCAGACCACAGAGGGTAAGGCGAGGAAAACGTGAGAGAAAAAGATGCTACAGAACAGAGGGCTGATGGGCTGCCTTGAGGGGGCAATGCTGAAACAGATGTGTCTTTTCAGGGCTTAGTTAACCAAGAAAAGGAAATGTATCACAACAAGTAAATAGCTGTAGCACACAGGTTCGTATAATTCAGGTGAATAACCAGAGTCTGCAGCTTGTATTTGATCTGAAGACAACAAGCCCAGGGCTGTCTCCCATCTCCTGAATGAAAAGCACTAAGGGGAGAGGGCTTTTAAAAGGAAGGTAATTTACAATGCAGTATTGCCGGGGGTGGTGGTGGTGGTGTGTTTGTACAACTGGAAAGATGATAAAAGAAATCTCCATGAATAGTAACTGTATGTTTATAGATGGGTGCCTCCTTGCCAACACCGCATGCAATGTGCATTCATCTTCACCAGATATTGAAGTGGCAGGACTTTTTCAAGCAACAGTGTTTACAGAAAATGACTGTTTTGAAGCTTTACACACCAGAATTTGAGGAAACTTAAAATTTACATTTACAAACATCATTAGTCACCCTATCTGATAAATCAGAACAGAGGAATCTGGTTTAACTACTATAGATGCACAGCAAACACCAGTCAGTTTCTCCAGAGATTTGCTAACATCAGTTAAAATAAGAAATTTAGCACACATCTGCTCACAGATACTCTGAAAAAAAGCCAAATATATCAAAGCACTGATTTGTGAGGAACTATTTACACCAGCGCTCTTTCTTGACTGAAGGACAAAACTGGAAAGTTTCCTTTCTGTTGTATCACCCCATTCAGTGTAGCACTGAGCCATGGAATGCTCCTTTCCCTTCAGTGATAGGACTTAGGTGAAGATAAAGAACTTCTACATTGTCATAGGTTATCCATGAAAATTCCATATAAGCAAGCAGCTCTGAGAGATGGGGAGCAAATAAATCCAGTTTGTTTGTTCTTTAAGGTGCCACTGTACAATGAGATGACTCACAATGATAAAGTGAGAGTGTTTTTTTGACTGGAGCTTTTCTACAGCTGGGGGACACCAGAGAGCCCTTTGCCTCCCCTTGACCCATCCTCTGCTGTATGATAAGGAGTGAATTAACACTGCAACTGTTTCCTAATAGGGGTGCTAATTAAGTCTGTCATTCCCATTCGACCAGCTACTCTCACAAAGCCTGCAAGAATTTTGTGAATCTGAGCTCTTTAGGCTTTGTGGCCAGTTGAGTTTGAAGTCACCTGGGGAAGGATTGAGAGATGCAGGCCAAGCGTAGGACCTCACACCATTTGTCTTTGAATTTTTGAGTTGAAAAAACCACCTTGGATAATATAAACAAGTTCTGCACCTATTGAGCAGTAGACTTTTAGGATAAGACTATTTCATCATAAGTTACAAAAAACCAATAAACACCTTCCCTCCATCCCCAGCAGAGGCAGAAATTAGTTTAAAAGAACTGGGTTCCTCTAAACCCATGGCCCAAGAGGGTCAACACTTGCCTCAGTGTTAACTCTGTGTTTCTGCCTCAAAGGGTGAACCTCTCTAGCTGTCAGCAAGCAGTAAGCAAGCCATCAATCAAGGAAGAGCTAGGTCTTCACACAACACTTTGATTAAACCTTTGGTTTCAAAGCTGAATCTCCTGTGCCCTTCTGTAATTCTGGGCTCCACAGGCAAACAAACGCAGAAATGCCGCTGGGGAAAGCATGTTTGTGTGAGATTTCCAACGCAATTTTGCAGACTCAGATGTTAGGCAGTTTAGATAAGGGGATGATTAGAGGTCTAAGCCTAAGGTTTGAAATACCCAGACTTCCTGGAACCACTGGTGCAAATCCCACCAGGGCTGACTCAGCCCTCCACCTCCCGACAAAGATAAAATGAACTCCATGCAGAAGTGTGACTTGGGAGTCTCCACTGGCCAAGACCCCACCGGGGTAGAGATAACCATGGTGTCCACAGCACAGGAGGGAATTCCTTATGTGGCAGAGGCATAACGCCCTCAGTCTGCCCACACCGCAGCTCCTGGGAGTGCTTGCACTCCTCAACTCTGACAGAAGTGATTTATGAATCCTAAACTTTTCTATAATTTTGCTCCTGCATGTCTTGGTGTGCATGTCCAGCATGTTGCAGTGCTTCTGGCAAAACTATGGCCCTTCTTATCTTTCTGTTATGCTACATATTGACCCCTTCAGAGGAGCACCATATCAGCACAGTTTGTGACTCACTCAGAGAAAAGCCCTACAGAACCATATTACATTGCTTTTCTATCAATCAGTGCTGTGATCCAATAATTTTTATTTCAGAAAATAAATAAAACTCCCAAATCTCCAGTATGATCTTCACACAAATATTTGGTTTGCCAAGCACCACTACCCAAAAGTTATCAGCAACAACCTTTTAATAAACAATCTGAACTAACCGATTTATCCTTTCTTTTCCTTTCAGCTACTGGACAATTAGCCAACATGACCAAAATTCTAGCACACATTTCCTCTTTGAAGTTTTTAATAATATTCTCCTTTAATAATTCACAGAGTACTTGCAATTTATTCTTTTGTGCCGTGTTCTGAAAATTAAGTCATCTGATCAGGGACTCCTCAGGAAAAAAGATAAAGAAAACCACAGAACTTCTGCAACCATCAAACACAGCATCGATGACTGATTTCACAATGAAGCATATGATTTGAAATGCACTTTAGGAAAGTATTGAAACAGCAGAGCTAATTAAACCTTTGCTTTCCAGTAGCATTCAAGCCATTACTGCTCAAACATTCACAGGGCAGCAAATCTGCACAGGACACACATACTTGAATACTCTAAAGTAAAACTACACACATGGACATTGGTAGAACCAGACCCACATTTTGTCATTCATCATCCTATACTGAGATCAACAGATTGACCAAATTGACCAAACCAGGTAGCAGATCCTCACTTCTGTTACTCAGTCCAATGTAAAAACAGCAGTAAGAAAATTCTAACTCATCCTCTCTCTAGCTCCTGTTTTCACTGTGGCCAAGTGGACGATGACCCCATCAGCACCTCAGCCCCCAAAATGTTCTCCAAGAGAGGCAAGAGATGATGTGCTCATTCATGGTTCTTTGAGCCAAAAGAAGCATCCCCAAGCTGCCATCCAACCAGTCATACAAGTGAATTCAAACCAAACATCTAACTTCAGGGGAGGTGGAAATAAAGATCCTGTTTTCCTGGACTTCTTATTCCCATGATTGAATTATCTTGTGTCTTAAAAGTACAAATCTCATGTACCTGTTGTGATGGAAACATCTCCAGTGCCTGCAGCCAGAGTGGCTGCAAGGAAGTACCTTACCCTTCTTTTCCTCTCTCTCAGATTCTTTGAGACTAGTCATACAGTTTCTGCATGTGCAAAAGCTTTTCTTTCAGATGAAATAGTGGTTTGATTGCCTCTCTTCCTCCTAATGTTTTATTTTCACAAAAAACCCAGAAACACAGTATCATTGAGATCTCTACCCTCCTGCCATCTTTCACTGAACCTTGCAGACAGGCTCCAGTGTTACTGGGGGAAGGAATGAGACCCATTTCTTTTAAGCCAAGGCTAAAAATTACTCCAGAAGCCACTCATGCACACAAGAAAAACTAAATAATTTAGTGGAATCCTTGTCTTTCCAAATAAGAATGTCCACCTTCTGTTTTTTAATACCATGCGGCCAGCATTTTCATTCTGCTTTGGTCTGGCTTAAATTGTCACCCCCTTGGGGTTACAAAGACAAAAGTCTTTGCCTTTCTATTTGCTTTTAAAATGTCCTGTGTGCCCAGCAGCTTCAAATATAAAATAATCTCTAGAGCTGCAAGGAGAAAATTCTCCACAAAGACAAGCCTGAATTTTGTAATAAAATTGTGTCTGTGTTGAGGTGCCCTAGTGCAGAAAAATTTCCTCAACAGGATTTCACTGACAAAAATACTTGCTTTTTGTCATTTCATGTTTGAATACACATGAAGACTGCATCTAAGCTTGGGTAAAGCATTCACATCAGAGCAGCTTTGTAAGTGAAATTCCCGCTCAAAGAACAGAAGGAGTGATTTTTCTTGACCCATCCCAATTTAGCAATAAAATTCAAATGTGGCAAACCAGACCATCCAGGCTTTTTATTTTTCCTTTCTTTCTTTTCTCCATCTCTCACCCCTCCCTTTTTTTTCAAAGCAACAAACATTTTGTTGAATTGTTCTAAATAATGACAGCATTTGAAACCATTTCAGTCTGTTTAAGATCTCAAGGGAAAAATTTGGTGAATAAATGACTTGGGATAAATCAAATCATTCTGTTCTAATAACTGTGTCTCTCACTCTTCTTATCTCAATTGCTGTCCCTACTTCTGTGTGCTCCTGCACCTCCCCGGCCAACTCCTGAGCATTGCCCCTTGCTCTGAAGTCACTGCATTTGCCTCCAGCTCTGTAATGGTCCCCGTTCTACCTCCTCTCAGCAAGCTCTCAGGCTTTTCCTGTCTTGTCTTCTGTTGCAGTCCTTTATTCCATGCAGTCCCCAACCTCTGTCCACCAGCCCTTCATCACCAGCCTGCTGTGCATCTCTTCTCACTACCCTGTCCATCAAGTCTGCTGCGTGTTGCACAGCTCTCTCTGTTGAGGAACCCTGGCTCCTTTTCTCCCCTAAAATCAACTTCTCATGCAGGCACAACCATCTAGACGAGACCCTGGTACCTCTCTACACCTCATTGCAAAGCTAAGATAACATCCTCCACTTCTCCTCTCTTCCCCCCTGCACCCTCATCCCCTTCTCCCCAGCTGCTGTTCTCCACCACTTGACACAGCAGCTGTAAAACCAACATCCATCCTTTTCAGTGGCCTTTGGGTATGGTTTGCATGGGAAACACTTCCCACACGGACCTGCCTCCTGTGCCGGGGTGTGTGGCACAGTCAGGAGAGGTCAGTCGATGGCTTGACCTCCTAAGCCCATCTGCCTCCACGCAAGTGAAGACACAAGCTCTAAACACGTATTATCTTTTCAGGACATTTGTTTCGGGAGCAAGTTGCGCTAAGCAAAGGTACGTCAATTGATAATAAACCTGCTCCACACTGTCATTTGTGGGTGATTTGAGGAAAAACAGACCATGTAATCAGGTCTGAGGGGTCCCTAATACCAGAGACGCTGGTGCTGTCAGCTATAGAAAATAATTAGAACGTTATCCCTGTGGCAAGGAGAATGTAAATACATCTAAAATACGACATAATGACATTCTCCTCTGTAAGCCAGGGGATCTGCTTCAAATAAAAGGGCCATTAACACAACAATTAAAGCCGAGGGGGCCGGTGAAGTAGGGAGCTGGCCTGGTGCAGGGCGAGGCGAGCGAGCGCCCGGCGTAAATCTTTCGCCATCCCAGCCAGGAATGTGACTATTAGCCCTCTCATGACCCGAGGGCTTCCCAATAATGCATCTGCTCTCTGTCAGGGCCAGGATTTCGTAACGTCCTCCAGTGCGAGCCCAGGGCTGACTCCACGGTGCGGCGCCAAAGAGGGAGTCGGCGGGAGCAGGGTGGCTCCGCGCTGGACCTTGGCCCCTGTTCAGCAAAGCACTTAACCGCAGGACGCAGGGACGCGTCTCCTCCCAGGGATGTTCGGGCACCCGGAGATGAGCGATGGGTGGGCTTTGCTCAATCACGGTCGTTCAGGCTTTCCCGGAGCAGGGCTGGACCTGTGATCGTCTTCAGCAGTTCCTCTCTCCGTATCCCTCGTGGGGATGTGCCCATGGAGTGGGGAATGTCCCTGTTGTGAGACTGCAGCTCAGGGAACCTGTAAGGACCAAGACACAGAGAGCACAGAAATTAAGGCGTGTTTCAAAGGAAATAATGTCACTGCTTTCACTGTCCAGACAGCAAACACTCTGAACAGGCTCCAGGCAACACAGATAATATTATCTATGAGCTCCACAGCAAACTTCCAGAAATGATGGACAAGTGCTTGGAGAGGTCATCAGTTCCCACCTTTCATCCAGTCTGAAACAGGTGTTGATAAAGTCCCAAAAATATCACGAACTTTGATTCCAGACAAAATGCATCCAGCACATCCCTGCAGGTTGCTGGCAAAGGAAAAATATCACTGAGCTGGCAAAATCAACTTCCACAGTAACATCAGGCTCAAGCATAAGTTTTCCTAAAGCTGACAAGTTAGGTCACAAATAAAGATTTTATTTGTTTCCTTGTAGAGATGAAAATCTCATCAGGTTCAAAAGACTTTTCTATTTTTCTGCCTCTTTCTGTTTTTTAGTTTGGAGACTTTTTGTGGTAAACGTAAAATTTGATATGTTCAGCGGAAGTTTGTGAATGCCAGAAAACAGGAAATGGTTGAGTCATGGAGGAAGAGAATCTTTACCAAATCCAGCTCTTTTGGAAAATCTGTCAAAAATCAGGTTTATTACACCCATCCTCTTTTTCAATTCTACTAAACCTTCTAAGAGGATGACATAGCAGGGACTTCAAAACAAAACAAAACAAAACAAAAAATCCTCAGAATTGTACTTTTAAGCTCCAGTGTTTCAAAATCCAAAGGTAACATGCTACCTGTGTCCTGCTTTAGGCATATGGACGTTCCCACTTCCCACCCCAAAATGAATAAATTTAAATAGTTGTAGGACATACAGAAACATACAAAAATGAACTTTAACTTTTTAAAAGAAGACACCTCGTATCCTCTCAACCTTTATAAGCAAGGAAGATCTGAAAATAACAACTCTAGAAATCACATTTCTCTTATGAAATCATACCATACCCTGAGAAGACACACAGAGAGAATTTCTCCCTACATTAATGACTTCCACAAAAGGAGCACTTGTTCAAGAACCGAGAAGCTGAATAACTGACTGAAAACCAGAATTTGACATCTAGAAATGTTAGCATCTCACAAAACGAGGCTGGGCTCTGGTTGCCAAGAAATTCAGACCCAATTCCAGGGCAAAGAGAAAATGTTTCAAACAGTCTGAGTTGTGTGGCCACTTAGTTCACCCCCCATTGATGGTTGCAGGATCAACACTGTCTAGAGGATGGACAACTGAGCAAAGAGAGAATTAAGTATGTCAAGGTAGAGCACACATCACAGTAGTATCTCAGTACAGAAAAAATTACATAAGCAAAAAATTATCTGCATGTCCAATATAGAATAATCTTTGAAGATTCTCATTACAAGTAAACACAAGGATAATAACTAATGGATAAGCTAATTAGTCATGCAAATCTGATGGATTTTCACTGCCTCCTTCCAGCCACTTACTTCTTTAGAAGGCATTTCATTTTCTGAGTAGAGCACAGTTTAGCCTCCAATTCATATTAGTTGGGCAAAAAGACAGTCCTTTAATCTTCTGACACTTTGGTCCTCAGTGTGAGGCACATGGAAACTGTCCAACAGAGAAACAAAATGAGTGATAATATAAAAGAAAATATTATCAAAAGCTCCCAGGGACCAAAACGAGGTGGTGTTCTCTGGCAGATCTCATGCCTGAGCATTGTGGACAGCAGTAACTTATAACCTGCGAATGCAAGGACAGCGCCCAACACATGTCTCTTTCAATTATGTGAACTGCCTTATATATAATAGAGCTGGTAAAAACTATCTGAAATAAACAACAGCCAGCCTTTATAACTAAGGTCACACTGGCCAAAAGGGTTGTGAATGTTCCAGCAAGCTAGGAACAAGTTTCTAGACAGCTGGAGACATTTTGAGCAAACATGGGCCAAATTAAACCGGTGTGGGAAGCCAAAGTGAAACCAGTAAAAGCTTGCCTACTCAGACGACTTTTGTTTTAGCTGGAAGCTAAATTCAAACAAAATTCCTGGGATGATACTGCTTTGACTGTGACAGCAGACACCTGAGTCACGTGATAAGTGCTTTGCTTTAAAAATCTCAGCATGTCACTCCTGAGAACACTTGTACATCAGAACCACGAGAAGCAAAAACAAGGGGGGGGGGGGGGAAACAAGGAAAAATAAAAGCTTTTGTACAAACCCTGTGAACCAAGTCCCCTATGTCTCTTTCCTTCCAGACATTTCTGAAAAAACAGTTCACTGGAACCACAAAAAACAACAACAACCGAGCAGCATTCTAATATGGGACATCCTGCCGGACCAGCCCGAGCCAAAGGAAAAAAGAAAGCCGCAAACATCAGAACTCTAATTGGACACTCAAACCTAAACCCTTACATTTTGGGACTTTTTTTTTTTCATTTAAACTAGAGTAATCAATTGGTCACCATAATAGAGGCTTCAAGCAGCTGGCTCAGTTATGTCCATCTGTGACGAACCTTCGAAGCAAAGCCATGTGTTCGAATGCACACACACTTGGAAATGCAAATAAATGATCAACTGTTGTGTCTTAAAATATCTACACTTGACTTCATGCATCACCACTAATAAGTATCATAGTGTAGTTCTAATGTTGCTTGTGGAGCTTTCAATCTAGTTCCCTAAAAATACAGTTTATACATTATTAAGTCCTAGGGACGGATTTCCTCTCATACCAACTTAAAAACCACGGGTGAAGGTTTATCAAGGGTCATTGCCTTGTGCTAATGACCCTATCTTGGGAACGGCTGCAGTTCAGAGGGCACAAGAAATAATACGAAACGATTATCAAGAAAAGGAAGACTATAAAACAAGATAGGAACCTTCGAAAAGTGCTTTTTTTTCCCCAGAAAACAGTAAATAATTGGAAAAGTGGAAGGAAAAAACCCTCCCTAATTAACTATTAAAAGAATTCCTTAAATGCAGACCCTTAAAAGAAGATTAGTGACAAAGCTCACAAGTAGGCCTTATCTAGTTATTATCTTTGTGAGCTGGTATCTACTTTGCTTCCTTCCTACCAGCTGGGGAGTAAGATTTCATGGCCCCACTGAGTGGAGCAGGGGCACTCTTACACATCCCACTCCCCCTGTTGCCCACCAGCCTGGAAGGAAAAGGCTGCAAAGATGAAGCCCAACCGAGCACAGTCCCAGCACGATGTCAGATCACGGCTGGACCGCGACTCCCAGCCAGAGTCCAGCTTGGACCCAGGAGCTGGAAAATGCTCCTTGGCCCTTATTCTGCCTCTGGGATGTTTTCCAAAACTCAACCAGCTGCAGAGCCAAGGTCTGATTAAATGGAACCTGGGGCTGGACCAGACCTGTTTTTTTGGATTTACAACCCCAAAACCCAACCGCCAAGATACCACAAATCCAACATGATGCTTGACAAGTTGGGTCACTGCAGGCACCAGGCATCTGAGGTCCACGTTTGGGTCTATTGTAGGTTCCAGTATGGTACAACTCTCCCTTTGATGGCCGTTTACTTCAAGTAGGACTCACAGGTGCTTAGTTTTGGTATCTCAGAGCACCTTTTCTCTACTCTCCCCCGCCATTGCCTTTTTTTCCATGTTTTTCAGCCTCAGAGATAAACTCAGTAAGTAAATGGCCAAAGGATGTTGAGGCTGCTGCAAGAACAAAACCAACTACTGACTCTCTTTTTATCTAGTAAAGCAAAGGCTTAAATTCTCCTAAGAATAAACTGGTTTTTGTTACAAAAGAAAGGAAAATTCCTAGCAACAACAAGAAGAGAGATAAATGTCCTGAGAGAATATCATGGAACTAGAATAAATTACTTTAAAATAAGAAATCCAGGGTGAAGGGGAAACTCCCCAAAAGTGAACAAGTGCTCTTCCCATTTTAAATAAGGGATAGGTTTCCCCCCCGACTTTTTTTTTTCTTCCTTTCTTTCCAGCAGCTAGAAGTCCCATCTGGTTCCTGTTTCTATTCGTCTGATCTCCCAGAAACTTCTAAAAGCCATAAGCATCAGCCAAAAATTCCCCAGGCATGGACTCCTTTCCAAAATAGCCCACAAAACGGCATTTTTTAGGTGGGTTGGTTTGGAAGGAGCAAGGGGGGGTGTGTTGATTTCTGTAACATTCCTAGGAATTTCCTTGCATCTATTCTCCCCTCTAGAATTTCTTCTCTGCCTGAATCCCCCTTCCACTTTCTGCTGTGACTCTGGTCAGCACAGGGACTGCCCACTCCCATGTGACAGGATTCAACTCTTCTTGTGGGACCTCGCAAGATGCTGAAAGGCTTTTGTCCCCAGGGAAGGCAAATGAAGTTGCAATTCCCTTGCAGCTGAGGTCTCCTCTGTTGGGCTGGTTGCTGTTTCATCTGGAGGCTGCATAACTGGACATTTTTGCTAGCTAAAGCATTGTCAAGACAGAACTTTTAGAATTAGTACCTTGGTGTAAATAGTAAGATGGACAAGGTAAAGAGGCCATGCTCTACTCCATGCCCTTTGGGACAGGTGGAAGAGCTTTTCCAACAGATACCCAGCTCCCATTTTGTCTGGAAGCAGAGGCAGTGGCATGAGGCACCATAAGATCTCATGGCTCTGAAAATGGCTCTGAAAAGCAACCAGTGTGTCCAGTTCCTGTACACTTAGGATCTGATCCAAGCAAAATTTAATAAAGGTGGTTAGCTCTCACTGGCTTTGGCACGTGCTTAAAAGCTTCCCTGCACACTTTACACAGCTAAGACCCAATAAAAGCAGCCCCAGTTAATTCATTAAGGGCACACCTCTTGGTTGCACCCAAGCCTCTTGCAAAGGTGCACAGACCTGCCATGGTAGCTCTAAGCATCTTGGTTTCCTCTGCTTTTGAAGCCTTATGATTCTTTACTGGATCAAACAAACTTTTACAATCCTTCAGACAGCAATTCAGAAACACAGGGAGAACAGGACAGCTCCAGAGATGGGACACGGACTCTAGAGATCTGTCCCCCACAAGAAAGCAGTCCAGGTCACTGATGACTATCAATTGCTACTTTTAGACATCTGAATTAATGAGACTGTTTTAACCTCACAAAAGAACCCAGCTGCCTGGCTGGACCCATCCAGCATTTGTTGCAGAGTAACAGAATAATCTAAAAGGTCACAGCTTTAACTCCACACCCTGCACTTGCTTGTGCTACTTGCTTTGCCTAAGAAAAAAAGTCAGAAGCATAGCAGAGAGCAAGCAGGCTCTAAGGCTCTGTGGCACAGCTCCATGACACAATGTGATGCCCTGCGAAGTTCAGCACATTAACATCCCAGAAATAGCACAGTGATGGCAGTGTGGTGACAGCACCAAGTTAACTGACCTGCTGCAGCAGGGCCACTTCAGTACTGCCTCAGGTACCTGTACATGCTGCACCAGTTCCACAGACGCTCTCTGGCGTGTCCTGCTTTGCTGGCAGACTCTGTGTGTGAAGACCAAAGGCTGAACTGACCATAGAGACCAAAAGCTTCACTTGGGTAAGGCTGTTCAGCCAACAGTGAAGTTCACTGGCCAGGGGAAATGGGCAGAGACTTTTTCTTCTGTTGACAAAATGCATCCACTCAACAAACTTCTGGGTCATCTTAGCACCTAGTCGAGTTTGAGAAGATACCAGTGAAGTTCTCTGGTCCTCCTGGCACAACTGTGGCATGTCAGAGATCATCAAAATCCCCTGGCATCCCCTTGCCCTTCCCAGGCACAAAACAGTGAGTTCAACCTAGCGAGGTATTTGTACCAAAGACCAACTGGCATTTCTAGTCCATGCACAGTCTGAGATGCCTCTAAGAACATCTCTCAAACACTCAGCATAATTAAATACTTCATCAATAAAAAGTAAACACACTTCATTTTCTATTATAAAAGAATCTCTCCCTCCCCCCTAATGTTTTATTTTAGCAAGTGCACTCAACCATGCTCTCAATCTGCACTTCATTTCCTGCTATTCAGTTTTCTGTGGTTCACAGACAAAAATACCTGGGGAAAAAGAAAAAAAAAAAAAAGCAGCACAATACCAGATCCCAGGGGGCTCTGATTTACCACAGGAGAAAAATGTGTACAGCAGGAGCTTGCTGTCCAGGTTGTGAGTGGGAGACACAATAGGTGGGACAGAGAGTATTAACCTTAGAGGCAGCGATGCCAAGAGCTTCTCGAGTCCTCTCCCAGGCAAGATAGTGGAAGGTATCCCTGTTTTCATCTGTCATTGATTCCTGTAGAAGTAGCAACAAAAGCAAGGGCATGGATCTGTGCAGGGCATTTCTCCAGTCCCAGAGAAAGAGCAAATAAGACCTTCAGTCCCTGCTCTTGCCAGACCAGGCTCTTTCATCATAATGGAGTAAAACCAGAGAAATGCATTTTTGCAGCCATTTCCATCCATGAAGATCCCAGAGCACTTGGTCTTCTGCAACTGTGGTTGTCATAAGACATGAAAGCAGGCAGAACCTGGCAGCAGATTGCAATGGGATTTATGGACCAAAGAGGGTGTTCCCAGGGCTGCAGGCAGGAGGTGGCCATTCTCCTTGCAATTTGGGCAGAAGGAGGTTTCTGAAGAGAGGTTTGGTGTTCTTGGAGATGGGGTTCTCCCCACCCACTGCAGCACAGACTTTCCTCACCAAACAGATGCTTCTTGTGCTGCTCCCTGTCAGAGAGAAAACAGGGGACACAGGTGAACCAAGCCCAAAGAATAATTCATAAAAGGAAAGCCAGCAGATGCACCTCCTCCACTGCAGCAGGTCAGGACAGTGAAGGGACAGCAGGCAAGGCTGGAGATGGAGCTGTGTCCATCCCAGCAGGCACCAGTCCCACCCCACCTGTTCCACCAGTCACAGAGATGATGAAAACCACAGCAAGGAGCTCACTCACACATTTTATCACATCCCTTCGCCGCAAGAAACATGAAACAAGACACTAAATAGGTGGCAGAGCATTAGAAACATCAAACCTTATCTGCGCTCCAGCTTCCTCCGCTATTCCCAGAGAAGAACTGCAAATTACAGGTTTTGCTGGAGTTGATGTAGCAAAGAGGAAGGAGAGGGATGGAGCCAGGCCAGAGAAAAAGAAGATGGAGAAAGGGAAAACTGGTGGAAGGAGGGGACTTGGGGCTAAATGCAAGTGTTAGGGAACAGAGAAGAGTTTGTAAGCACAGAGATGGGAAGGCTGAGAGGGAGAGCCAAGGATAAATTGTTTTGGTGAGAGCTCCAACCCTGAAATAAATATAACCACCCAAGGGGGCTGTGTGACTCAGTCTGACATTTTGGCTATTTTTTTTCATGCCACCAGATGTAATCAATTTAGCTGGGGGGCGAGGGGGGAAGCACACACATATTTTTACTGAATTCTAATGTCAAAAAAAAAAAAAGTACGTGTTTTGGTTTGTTTGGGGTTTTTTCTAATCATAATATATGGCACTTTGTGCAGAACCAAGCATGAGCAGAACTTCCACCTGCCCTTTACCATCACAGAAATGGGAGTTTTGGGGACTGGGGGCAGATCAGTCTGTCCAGGAGTAGTCAGAGAAGCCCCCTCATCTCCAATGCAGCAGGAAGAAAACCTCTAAGGAAGACGTAATGGATAGCTGTGCAACTCTGTTCAAATTCGCTTCAATATGCACAAGGGAACAAATATGGCCAATAACATCCTAAGATATTGTCGTGCTGAAATTCTTTGTTTACCAAGAAACGACATGTTGAAAGCCCTTGGCATTTATGAAGCAGATGATTTCTATTCATTTATTTGAAGCATTTTACAGTACTTACCCAGACACTTGGAGCGATTATCTTGCCAGATCTCATGGCGCAGGACTGGGTCAGATGGGCGAGCTCCAGAAAAATCTCTTAGTGTCCTAGAGGAAGTGGTGTGGTACTCAGGTAGGTGCTGCTCACCACTCTGAACCCATCCAGTACCAAGGCAAGGGAGGGGGCCCATACTGCTTATTGCTTGCAGTTGTATTTTCAATTGGGCATAGAGAAACCTTCAACTTCTGTCCAAACCTTCGGGGAAATGTTTCTGTGCACTGTTAAACAGCTCCTGCATTCCACCCAGGGGCCGATGCTGTTCTGTGGTAGGTGGATAGTTCTTATATTTACTCTTTGCAAAATATTTTGGACTCTGGAGAGTTCTTGCTCAGGCAGACTCCTCCTGAATTAATAACAGCTTTGCCTGAGCAACAGCTAAGAAATGAGAAGACAGTGTTACAGAAATCAGTAATTTTTAATTCATCTTGGTCAGGGGCTCTGTAGATAAAAGTGCTGGTGGGAAATACCCATTCCCCCTTTCTGTTGTACAGTGGTCCCCCTCTACTTCCTGCCCACGTATCTTTGAAGGAGCCACAGAAACTTAGCCCAACACAGGACGGCATCACACATCGAAAAACTAAGTGAAACTATTCACTTAACTGGCTACCAAGGCTCCATCCAATGACCAACATCATGTCCATTGTACCTAACATCTAAGACATCACTGGCCCTGCATTTTATTTTAAAATCTGTGAGGAGGCAGCATTCCTCAAGACTTACTTCCACCATGACTAGATCTTTGGATGTCTTCTCCTTGGATGACTATTAGCATGGAAAAGAAGTCCCAAACCTTCCCTTGGAGGGCCTCCCTTTTCTCA
Organism: Manacus vitellinus; assembly: GCF_001715985.3. Classification (NCBI taxonomy): domain Eukaryota; kingdom Metazoa; phylum Chordata; class Aves; order Passeriformes; family Pipridae; genus Manacus; species Manacus vitellinus. Next base: position 11,953,993 of record NW_021939063.1, on the reverse strand, counting down.
GCTCTCTTTTAATTAATCCCACTCCCATTTCCTAGGAGGCTCTGTGCTGAAGGCCATCAGGAACAGGGGAGTTCTGTGAGGCTGTTTAGTTTTTAAAGATGATCTCTAGTATGTGTTCATTTTCAACTCAGAGCACATATTTTTTTCTCTCTTGAACACATCCTCAGAATCTTAAACTCTACTTCAAAATCAAATCCATCGCATTTATTTAAAGTGTCACAGTTGCTCTTATCTGTCGTGTTAATTATAAAGACTTTTTTTCCCTTTAAGTGGGAGTCGTTTGAAATATATATAAATTATTCTATAGCATGACTTCTTATCACCTATTCTAATGTTTCAAATCAAGTCATCCACCATGATGTATTCTGGGTATTTTGCAAATTAGCCATTTTTAATGCATTTTGCATACAAGGACTTATTTCTTGTGCTCAGTGCATAGCCTACACCAATTTTGTACATGTATGCATATGTCTGAAAGTATCAAATTTATATCTGCTTGTGGGGAGAATCTCTGAACATTCAAGGAGTTGCCCCATCACAATGGGGTAGAAAAGGGAATAGAGAAAATTCTACATTTGCATGATGAGCTTGCATTAAGTTTGTAATGTCATTAATCCTTGGACTGGAACTTGCTAACTTTTGAAGATTTAACTAGTTAAGCATAATATTTGGTTATTCTAGTTTTTCAGAAAAAGAAGGTTGTCTAAGGAAAACAATCTTTAAGTTTGAAAGTCCTGAGGAAAAACACATATTAAACCACAAGCCTCCTGTAAATGATAAATTCAACCTGGAATCACTGTTTCAGAATCACCATGAATGGTGGTCTCCCAGTTCCCAGAGGTAATTTTTAGTCCTGCAGTCCTAAACACATTTTTCTGTATTTCAGCTGCCCTTAAAAAAAAAAAAAAGAAAAAAAGAAAAAAAAGAAGGAAAACACAAACCAAAAGCCTCCTAACAAACATACTCTTAGCTAAGTTAACACCAGGTTTTTCAGTCTGGCATCCTCGACCCAGATAGGAAGAAAGGCGAGCTGCAAATCCAATACTTGCACTAAGATACCCATTTTAAATTTCCACAACTTTATAACTGATAAAATGCTTTTCCTTAAGCTGAATAATTTTTCTAGCCTCCTTGCTAAGGAGATGGAATTGAAGTCATGATAAAAAAAAAAGTTGGTACATTAGACGTAGGAAGTAAAGATTTTTGCCTTTATGTTTTTGAATGATCCTTAAAAAAGTAGAACAGACAAAAAACTAATGATCAAAATATTTTTTTTCAGTAGAAAGTGTAGTTTTCACAAAATCTGAATGTTCCATGGAAAAACTAATTTTACCAGAGCTGCTTAGTTTTCCACTGGGGAAGATCTAAATAAGAGATTTCCTTTTAAGTTCCAGTTGACTGAAATGTAAGCTTTTAAGTAACTTTTTCAAATAAATAAACAAGTAAATAAAGTAGGATCTGTCCTCTAAAGATTTTCTTCAGCCTGATGTCTCCTGAGACATGAAAGATGGACATTTACCACAAGGCAGAGATTAGCAAGGAGCTCCACAAAGAGCACTCCAACCAGCACAGCCCATACCTTCAGCAAAAATGTGTCACTGGGCTAAGAGGAAGCATGGAAAATTTCAACCCAAAAGGAGAGAGTCTGAGAAAGATATGAGCACAAGTGATGGAGGACAGGCAGGAATAGCAGTTGGAGCTCAACCTCTGTTCCAGAAGCTCTTGCCAGCGGCTGCGAGTGCTAATAAATAACAGTCCTCCTGTACATGCCACGTGCAGTCAAGGAGAGAGAGACACATTCACTTCTGCTGTTTAACAGCCCAGAGTAGATCCACACCAGCATCCTTACCTCCAGGGACACCATCCCTTGGGATGTCATGTGTTAAGGGCAACATCCTACTTTGCTGAGCCTCCATTTATTGATCTTTCTGTCTGCTGGTGGTCTTGAGAGTCTTGCAAGCACCAAGAGCTGTGGTTGGGTACCACCACCCCATGCACATCTCTGGTACAGACTCAGGTCCTTCTGCATGTCTTCCCTGAGTACAAGGGCATGGCAGCATTGCCATGACTTCCAGGTAACCAGCAGGAAGAAGGTCTGGGGGTAAATAGGCCTGTCCTTTTCCACCTCTCTGCCTGCCAGGACCGGTCCTGGCCAACCATGACTTCTTTTGCAGAAGGAGATGTCGCTCTTATGGAAGAGTTTCATGGAGCCCTTCCACTGCATGCTCATCCTCTCCTTGCCCTCCTTGAGAACCTGGCACTGCTGAGGTCTGAGCACCACCAGAGGAGACTGCAACCTGAGTCCTGTCCCAGCCTGAGAGCCCCACACAGCTTCTCCCCACAGACATCTCTCCCCGCCCTCAGAGCAGGGCAGATGTCCCCAGAAGGCAGCTCTCAGGACAATTTTCAGACAATCCAATATAAATGGAGTTTGAAAATCTATTTCTTCATAGTTTCTTACTGCCCTGAAGCACCTTTTCTCTCTGTTCACACTGCTGGGGCTCAGCAAAATTGGGGGTGGTTTTCTTTTTCTCTGGAAAACAGAAAGGAAAACAAAAAAAAAAAGTCAGTGTTGCCAACTCTTGCAATTTTAGTCCCACAGTATTTGATGTTTTTCTTCACCCCCTCCCCAGCTTCTTGCTCCAATGCATTATGCAAAAATCTCAGATTTCACTTTTAAAGGAGAAGAAAAAGGAACAAGCACTCCATTGGCTTCCAGATTCTAGAGAAAAGCTGAGAAACACAAGCTCAGAGCATTCTAAGGCACCTCCAAAACAAAAAAGAAAACGTGGAGAAACCAGTATTTATAAACCCTTGCGACCTGAAGGACCCAACAAATTTTTGAGCCCTTGGGCAGTTCCCTGAGGGGTCAGCTAATGCCATAGACACCATCAAATCTGGCATTAGCCAGATTTCATCTCCCAGTGCAACAACATGGAGATGAGAGAGTGGCATTTCTCTGGGCCATGGGGGCTTGGAGTCACACACTGTTCTGCTCACCCACCCCAGCGTGGGACATGAATGGTCTGGCCATGCCCACAGCCACAGTGCTAAGAGAGGCTCAAGGACAGCTTCAGGTTGCTCGATCTCTACACTTCCTGAGCTCATGCCCACCTCCTCCCACAGCCTGGCCATGGCATCTCCCCATGTCTGTGAGGTAGCTGGTGTAGGTGGTTCCATGGTGGAGCTGGTCTATGCTGCAGCTGGGCACAGACCCCCATCACAAATCCCACTGTGGGGGATCTCATGGGTGCCTGGTTGAGACAAAAAGGCTGAGGACTGACATTTCTAGTCAGGGCATTGGGACAGATCTACCTGCTGCCAAGGGAATATCCCCGTCCCCCGCTCACTGTAAGCCTCTACCAGTTTAGAGAAACCTTGGAGAACAAGAGCTCATGCATGGATATTTACAGTCCTTTCAGGCACACACCTAGGTTGGATGTTTTTTCCAAAGCTGCTTGCTCCCTGCCTGGCCCAGGGTTGGCAGCACCACAGTCCTGTGCCTGCTCCAGTTCTGATCAGCATGGGCTCTCCCCAGCCACTGGTGTTTGCTGGAGTTGTCCCTCACTGGAAAGGCTCTCTGTGTATCCACAGCACCTGATGTCAGGCCTGGCCAGTTGTCCCTGTTGTTAGGAGCAGAACTGAGTTTCTATGCCACACTTTGGCTACCTGGAAGACAAGGGGCATAAATCATGGCTGGAAGGGCAGGTAGCTTGCACCTCAGTGGGATTTCGAAGTTGCTCTAAGAGATGGTCCTCGGGGGTCCATCCTTACAGGAAAACAAGTGCCCCCATCATCCACGGGATCTTCTGGGTAAAACAGAAGATCTGAAGAGGTTAAAACACTGCATATAGGTACAGATATGGATACAGACACTGAGCTAAACAATGCCCAGAACTATGGGGTGCACACTGAGAGCATGAGCTGCCTTCTCATGCACCACATTATGCGCTGGGGGATCATTCACTGACCCTAAGGATTGTCCCTTCTGTGCTTGCTGGGTCTTTGTACTTTTAAGAACTGTGCCAAGAGAGGTCACTTCATCCCTGTATCAGGAACCTGTTTCAGAGGGAGGAGATGCACTCGGATTAGAAGAATAATTGGACTGTTTGGAGACTTTGCTTTTCTTCTGTCTTGTTTTGGCTTTTTTTTTTTTTAATCTAAACCACAAGTCATCCAACCTGAAATTTTGTGGCTGCTGTTTATGTATGGAAAATATTTAACAGTTCAAGTCAGAAAGCCCAACACTGAGAAATTTAAGGGCAATCCAAAACTCCTAGGGTCTTCACAATCAGACTAAAAATACCTCGAGAACAGGCTCCCTTGGACCAGATACTAATTTTGTGCAGCACTATGAAGGAATTAAAGCTGTCCTAAAGCACCAGCTGGGAACTGCCCTGACATTTTCATGTCATTTGCTCACTGGTCCTCTTGTGTAGGCCATGCAGGAGTGGGCTGGAGGCTTTCAGGGCCCTGCTGTAATCCAGCAAACCTTGGCTGGTAGAACCAGCCCCAGAAGAGATTCCAGCTGGCTTAAGTTAGAGCAGCCACAGGGCTGCTCTAACTTAAACCACCTGCCAGTTCAGTCCTGGGCCAGCTCTAGGATCTGGGAGGTAGAAACGTGGACAAAAGCCAACTTTGCCTGCTGTCTTCCTCATCTGTCCAAATAGGAGCTAGAGGTCCAAACCCCTTTTAGAGATGTCTCTAGTATAAGGCTTTACAGGGACACCTTTGAGCTTCTGGTTACATTTAAAGTCCAAGAACAGGGATGCCACCATTTAGTCCCATCTTCCTTCCTTACCTTCTTTCATCACAGTGCTCACATTCACAATATTGAAGCCTGAACATGAGGAAATGTGCAAGGACAGGTTATTTCCTGGAACCAGCTGATGCTTTCTGCCCTCTTTTGACTTTTCAGGCAGCCTCTCCCCTGCAGCTCTGGTGCCTCCACTCCTGTAGGGAACCAAGCAATATAGACCAGGCAGAGAGGGGTTTTTCCTCTTTTAAAGAGTAGAAAATAAGAAAGTAAATAAAAACAACCAAAACTTTCTCCAAATATTTCCAGAGCTACTGATTCCAGTTTGAGCTTTGGCCATAAGATCACAACGGATTTAAACAGCCCTGATTCACCCTTATACAGAGACACACATAATCATGTGCAATGGTAGGAATTACCCTGATAATACAGCCTGAATTGTCCTGCCCCTGCCCTTCCTCCTTGCCTTTCGCCCTGCAGCTAGCAAAGATAATGAGTAACAGTGATATTAAACAGGGATTTGGAGTTTTTTTGACTTTTTTTTTCCCCAGAAAGTGGATAACACACTCCAGTAGATAGAAAAATCCATCCGAGTTTATTTAACTGTAACATTTATTAAGAGCAGTGAAAAGGTCAGCACGGAGCTACCAGTGTATGGGCTAAACTCCTTTCCCCAGCCTTGAATGCAACAAGAAAGCAGATCCTTTAAGATGCAACTATCTTAAGCTCCCCTCCGATGGTTAAACTCTTAGTAATTCTAGGTTTTGGAGACAAACGTCAAAGCAGAGGGCTCTTCCCTTCATTATTCAAGTAAAGGCCCCATCAATATTATCTGTAATAAGAATCTGCTGTTGACATGGCTCACCCCGCAGTTCCTGTTCCAGGCAGTAGTCCCTGTCAATAGGATTAAAGTGGAGGAATGCCTTTGACAAGTCCACCGGCTGCTGATTCATTGCTGCCATCAGGCTGCCGGCTGGGAAAGGCAACGGGCACCATTAGCCAAGTCCTGCCCTAGCCAGCTGGGGGCAAGTGCCCCTGAAGTTTTGATTTCTTGTGCCAGAGGGGACCTCCCTAGAGCTGCACGAGGAAGTGAGGAGAGGGAAAGTCTGTAAGTGGTTTGCACCTCTCGTGGCCTACCGTACTGCTTTTGGCTGAGTAATGGGCGCATCAGCTGATGGGAAGTTTTGAGGTGGTTTGATGATCAGTGTTGGACCTGGTGGCACAGGGAAGCCATCCACCACGCATGGGATGGGAGGGAGTGTTCCTCAGCTTCTGCCACCATTACTTCCATGTGCGCCTGGGAGAACACATTAAACAGGGAGATGAAAGATGGATTCGCTGCCCTCACGCTGGAGCTGCTCTCAGTGCCATGACACCTGAGTGGTGCACCCCAGAGCAGCGACGGCAGCTGACAGACCTGAGGCACGATGGCACCAGGAACCCACAGTGAGAGGCACAAACTTACTCTGACTCATCTTTCTCCCGGAGCTTGGCCCATGCTTCACCAGCCATAGGGATGCAGGGATGTGCTTGAGGGAGCAGGCATAACACCATGGTCAGAATGAAACACTGCAGTAAGCGCTCTGGAAGCTCTGGGCACCAAGAGGTGCAGATCGCTGGTTCACAGTTGGGCATATCCAGTCCTCAACAATACTGACTCGTGTTTTTCTTCCCCTTTGCCTCCTTCTTTACCACAGCTCTCAATACAAAGTCTCTGTCATCACCCTCTGGCTTGTGTGGCTCCAGTTCTGCAAAGCCCTTGCCTCCCCCTCCCTGCAGGCTGGTGGCCACAGTGGAGGAACCAGAGAAGAGACTCTAGAGCACACTCTAGAGCCTGCTGGGTCTGACACTGGCTAAAAACCAGCACCCAACCACAAAAGTAAGGGAAAAAAGTCAGCTGCCAGGGAAAATCTGAGCCTCCTAACCTTCTACCTCTCAACTCTTTGAGTGGAGTATGCAGGACACATGTGCACATACACACACACACACACACATTAACACCCTCATCTTTTCCAGTGACTAAGCTCCTGTCTAATTCATTCTGTTCCTGTCCCCTCAGGTGCTGAGGCCAGGTCAGGAAGCAGGCAGCCCAGAGTAAATAGATTAGCTCTTTTTTAAATAAAACCTCTATTATTATCCTTAGGAAAAAAAAATAACAACCCTCATTTTCAGGAATTGTTACATTTAATTAGGCTGCAGGTTCCACTGGGCTCTACAAATGGAGCCAAGAAAGCACGAATGTCAAAATATTCTGCACACAAGATGAAAAGCCCTGAGCTGGGCAATCCAGTGAAAGGGAGCCCTGTCAGCCCGCCTGTCAACTCTGCCGCAGATTTTTCAAACCTAATTAAAATGATCTTTAATTTTTTTTCTTCTGCTTTTAAAGAAACACATTTTTCATATTTTTTTTAATTTATTTTTTTTTTCCGCTTTAGTTTTTAATCAGCCTGATTTCCTGCATTGAGCCAGCCAGGAGGGAAAGTGAAAGGGAGACTTGCACAGGCATCCAGGGCTGGAAAACAGGAGGACGGGTGGCGGTTCAGGCAGCAAAGCCTTCGCTGCAGCTCAACACGCACCCGCTGTTTACTCACATGTGAGATCAGCCCTAACAGGAAGAACAAGGTACCAAATTCTGTCCCTGCCTGTTTCCTGCCACGTTCAGGGGGAATGGGACCTTTCGGGCTCTTTGTAAATAAACAGGAGCGCATCAAAGGGACACCTGACTGCTGCACCCATTTTCAGCAAAACTAGAACAACTTACAGGCACTTGAATTTTTGGCTGACAGCTCAGACCAAAAGGGCCTTTACTGCCCTGGGATTAGCAGCTCTGATGCTTTGGAGCCGATAGAGGAAACCAGTTTGCAAATCCTGAAACAGGAGCTTTATAGGAAAGCTTGAGCCACCGATTAATTTTGCTCACATCTATGCCTTGCCCCCGCAGGGCCCTGCCAATCCCTCTCCCTCACTGGGTTCATTGTTTATATGTGTGAAGTTATTTGGATGGGCTGATCTCAGCAAAGTGGTCCTGCAGCAAAACGGGAGGTTGCTGAGATGGAGGCGGCAGCACAGAGCAGAGCAAGTCATTAGGACTAATAACCAACATGATAAAACGGGCATAAATAGGGATAAAGAGATTTAAAACAAGAAACTAATGCTGAAGAGGAGGTTGGGTCAACAGCTATATAAACACACACTTCCCCTCCCACCTCCCCTGCTCTAGTGTCTCCAAGAAACATATTTGCTTACTTAAACAACCATTTTTTTCAGCCTAGTTTCCTAGAGAAACGACTCTTTTGTGATCGTGCTGTGGGTGTGTCTGTCTCTCTCCCTAATAAAACTTGTGAACTCCCTGGCCAATTTCAATCAAGTTTGCCAGAAGGGCAGAGTCCTCAAAGAAACTAACTGCTTACAAGTTTTCCCGGGGCTGGGTAGACAAGAGAACACAGCCCATGCTGAGACAAAGGATGCAGCATGCGTGCACTTGATATTAAACATCAGAGCATCCAACCTTGAGCTGCCTCATATGTTTCCCTGCAGGAAGCCATGTTTCACTGAATCGCCCTAAGTGCACTGTAGAAACGGCATAATTTGAGCTGAGAATTTAAAATTGTGATGACTGACAGCCCCTCCTTCTGAGAAATTGTGTCAGCGCAGAAAGGAGTCCCAGCCAGGTAAAATGAGGTGCCTGCAAGCACAGGGGAGCACCAGCACAGCTCTCCAGGCACCCAAGTAGCCCTTCCTGCACCAAAGCCACCTCTTGGGTACTAAGGGGATCCAAGGCCAGGAGCAGGGAAGGGGTCACCTTCTGCTCTATACAACATCTCAGCTGCAGTGTCTTTCCTGCTGCCTGGGCAAGCAGAAACAGAGGTGGGAGCAGTCAAGCTACCATGGGAGTCGGCGACTTGTAAACTGAGAGCAAGTGACCCGGGATCAGCCAGAGGGAAGGACGTTGTCACAAGGTCAGTCTCCTACAACATCAATTTTCAGCCTCAACTTGCACTTTAAAAGCAGGTTGGGAAAGGCCTGCTGCAGATGCCTCTCTCCCATGCAAGGGCACGGGATGCTCTTGGTTGGGGTGGGAAGTGACCTGGGAGCTGCCATGCTCCAAGAGAGCTCAGGTGCTGATGGGGAAGAGGGCTTGAAAAGCACAGTGGGGTAAACTAAGAGTCCCAGCCAGGGCTGCTCAGTGCCAGCACAAGCAAGTGTCCTGATTAAGAGGGTCTCTCTTTCTTCAGGTTGGTTTTACAATGGTCTAGTGCAGCCAGATTTAGGATGCACTAAATGAAGGAAAAAAGCCAAAGGTGTTACCAAAGGTTTGGATGTGGCCATGAGCTCCTGTTCTCCAAGACAAAGGAGATGACAGAAGAGAAACAAAAAGGATGTTTCAAATGGGGAGGATCTCGATTTTAACAGTCTTACCCCTGCTCCCACAACCTATTTCACTGTGATGCCCTGGCACTTCTTTCCTCTCATCAACCCCTTACTATCTCACTAGAAACACCCTCTCACATCTGCTGAAAAAAATAAAGCATCTCCTGGAGCAACTAAACCCCTCAGCCAGAGCTAAAGGAAGCCTGTCAGGTTTTACCCTATGATTGCTCAGGGAAAATTCGCCCGTGTGACCTCCATGTCCCACAGAAGAGATGAAATCAAGACTTGCGCAAGGCCCTGCAGGGAAGGTGGGTTTGCCCTCCCAGTGACCAAGCCAGGATTTTGAGTGCCTGGGAATCATGTCCGTAGGGGAATAGATGAAGCTGGCATTTTTGGGACCCTGTGACTGGCTGTCCAGCTAGTAATTTAGCAAAGGGTGAGCAGATAATTTCCTGTTGGACTGGTCTGTTGGAAGGGCCTTTCCCCTCCGGGGAGCTGGTGGCTACGCAGCCAAGCCTGAAGACACACTGGAGCAAAGCGTGCTCCCTCCTTTTATAGCGGGGCTGGTTTCCCTGCGTTGCCGTCATCCCTGGGGTGAGCAGAGCCATAAGACATTTGAGGCTCTCCCCCGCAGAGGGTAAAAAGTCAAAAGGGTATTAAGCTGTCAGATTGGGGCAATTTATGTGTATAAACAGAGCCCTGTTTTGCTGATTTACACCCTGATAGCACATGGCCCACAGGTAACGAATGCAGCACATCCCCACATCTGCCAGTGGAAGCAGTTTGGATTGACTGACCCATAAAACTGCAAGGCCTGAAGTTATCTGGCTTAACATCTACATGTACACACGCAAACAGCCACAGCCAGCAAGTGCTCATGGAGTAACACGATATAAGCAATAAACGCTTTCCCCCAGCAAAAGTTAGGGGAGAGATTAGATAAGGCAGCTAAAACAAACTTTAACCACCACAGTGGGAGCTCGGCTGGCCTGTCCTTTTACTTGGCTTAATAAGCCACAGTGTAGGGAGACCTCACCCCACAGTGCCCATTTCCCAAAGGGTGCAGGTGGCCCAAATTAGCCCAGCACATTGTGCCCACTCTCTGTGAAAGCACCCTTATCCCCATCATTATTAGAGAGCTGTGTCTCCCTCCCTAGCTCAGAATACAGTTAAATCTTGCCTCCCACTGAGGAAGGGCCCCAAACCACTTTTTTTCCTTTGGGAATGCTCCTTTCGGGAGCCACAGAGGTGGCTGGCCTCTGTGGGCATAGGGGAGACAGAAGAAGCTCTGGTGCCATTGCTCCCCTCCCAGGTGGTGCAATACAGCTCCCTCCATTGCATAACCAAACCCCACTCCCTCCCACCTTTCCACGGAAAATCACGATGCAACCGACCTAGAAACTCTATCCTTCCCCCTTCAATGACACCAAGAAAGCAGAATGCCCCCTGACCACTGACACCTGAGGATGGGACTGACAGACACACAGATGGGTGCCTGCTCCCAACATATACCACAGGGCAGCGTTTGCTTCCCATCATTGCAATTTGTGCCTTCACATCGTCATGCCGCTGCAGGGACGTGAGCAGCCGCTGCATTCCCATTCTGCCCAGCAGACTTCAGTGTCAATTGCATGCTTTGGGCAAAAATAACAATTGGAAAAAATAATTGCATTTATCATGTTGGCGACTCAGCCAGCTACATAAGAATGTTACATAGCAAAACCACAGAATTCAGCCTGTTTCCACACAGGCAGCAGAACAATGACTGGCAGGAGTCCCCTGACATCAGACGCTCATCTTTAACTCAAGCAATTCTTCCACCAACATCTCCAATCCAACAACCTGGGATGCCACAGCAGTCCAGCCTGCAGGTGACCCTGAAGCTGATGGAGATACCACCAGCCAGAGGACAACTTCCAACAACAAATAAGCAGGCAAGAATACCACAACAGACTTATTCAACTATTTTGTCTCTGGAGGCTTGGAAAGATATAGGATTAAACTTCTCCAGTGATGCCATGATTCACAGGAAATTAAACTTCCCGTGCTTGAGGCAGCAGTGATGGGTGACAGATTATGGAAGAGGCAAATGATGGCTCTTCCAGTGTCACCACAGACTCCACAGATAGGTGAATTGCAGCTGTGTCTCTTAATGTAACTTTCCATCCTGCACAGCACTGCATGCTATTTCAGTTTAGACTTCCCTTCTCTGCTTAGCCTGCTAACTCTGCTCCTGTGTAACCTGGTCACTATGTTTGCACTACTTTCTTGCACAACTCATCTCATTAGAACGTGCTTCTAACTTGCTTTGCTAATTTGAAGAGGGATTTAAGACAATGCAATTCCCATCTCAAAGACTCCAAGTACAAAAACCAACTGAGAACCCAATGTTTTGAAAGGTTCCATCTCTTCTAACCAAAGGCTGCCACAAAAATCCTGCCTACTCTTTTGGACTGTAGCTACTGAGCAGCCACTCTGAAAGTCATATTTGTTCCAGGGTAGATTGGATCCAAGTAGAAACTAGCTCACCAAAAACAGTCTGCCCAAGTAGCAATCAAATCCTGTTCCTCAGCTGGGTGCATGGTCACTTCATCCAACAAAAGAGACAAGATGGGGCAGGAATCAGAAGAGCAATGCTGCCCCTTTTGGATGCAGTGCCCAGCTAGATGGATTAGCCAAAACATGAATTTGTTCCCCAAAGCCTTGTAAGCAAATGTAAGTTAAAATAGGACCCTCTCAGATTCAGTGTTCAATGTGTTCTGACTCCATGGTGTGTAAATTATGTCAGTTGTAGACTCCCTTGGACCTCATTGTGTTGGCATAAAACATCCAACTGAATTTGCCTGGGGTATTCTTCTGCTCACAGGATATAAACAGTTGGCAGTGACTTATTTGCCACTTGTCAATGCATTCTCTTAGCCTGATCCTGCAAAACTAAAATGCATTAGCCTAAGCTACCTTCAAGCTGCAGTAAAGCCATCCCTGGCAATAGCCTGTTCCTTGAACTTGAAAAAACTTGAACTGCTTTAGCTCTTGTTTAACAAATAACTTAAATACATAGGAATGCCAGTGCAACCACACTTAAATCAGTCCTAAATGTCAATTCATGCTGTAAATACAGGTTGTGATGGACATCCTTGTCCTCCAGGTCTTCCTATGCCAGCTCATGATATGACTCCAAGATTCTCGTTGCTACTTCCCCAGAGAGGTTGCCACCCTACAATCCCACCGATGGATATAAATTTATGAAGCTGAGATGAACAATAACCAGTTGGCTGGAAAGGCTGTGGGCAAGGCAACATTTCAGCTAGTGCAGCTACTTACATAATGAACACCTATCTAAAGCCTTGCAGTTGCAACCAGCACCACCTACAGCAGTTTTAAATTAATTCTGAGATGTTCATCCAGGAAGTTGTACTACATTAGTTTAAAAATACTTCAGGGGGTGGTGGTGGTGTTCACCTTTGTGTAGAGACAAGGATAAAAAGTGTCTAAGAACTCTCAGGTGAAGTTCTGCCTCCCCCAAGCCATTGGCACTTTTGATACCAACTGCAACATAAGCAGGGCTTCAACTTTTACTTACGTGCAGGTGTCAGTCACCAATCTGGCTATGCCAGTGTAGCAGTGCTGGTTTAATCCTGCTGAGATACTGGTACCCTGTGTGCAGGTATGCCATGGGTTACCGAGCTGGGCCAAAGATCTCAAACAACACAAATTAACTCCTAATGAGGCTGACTCCTTGAAGCCTTTTTTCCATCTGGCTGCCTTCACACTCAGCTTCCAGGTGCTGCACAGGGGTCTGTCAGAAAAAAACCCAAACAAACTACTTCACTCCCCACATCTGCAAACTGGAGCCAACTCTGCCCTCAACTTTGCTCTGGTGGCTCAAAACACGGGGTCAGCTCAGGGCTTTGCCACTCCTTCAAAACTTTCCTGGTCCTTCTGAACCCTCTCTAACATTTTGATGCTTTTACTCATACAGCAGCACTGCCATTAGAGGCAAATAAATTAGAGACCCTTTTACGTTTTTCTGTCTCCAAGTGTCCTCCCGCTCAGCTGCAGCCCAGCACTGGGACCATCCATTCAGCTGATTTTGGCCAGTGAAGAAGCTTTCCCAAAAGCTTCCTCCTTCCTCGAGTCCAGTGTCTTACAACAGCAGCTTTTATTCTTTGTTCTTGCATTCACCTGCATCACCATATTTGTTGTTTGCTTGAGCCTGGCTCCCCAAGCGCTCTGTATTCCTCCCTGTCAGTGACCCCCCTCTTCATTATTTACCATTTTCTTGCTTGTCACATCATCAACAGACCACAGCAGTGGTGATTTTACATTTTCTTCCGTGTCATTGATAAAGATATTAAAAGCAAGAATACTGGAGGGACTTTGCTACAGACACAGCTGGCAGATGATTTACAGTTACATTTGGAGACCTGTCAGGGAGCCAGGTTTTAATCCATTTAATGCACACCCTCTTGATTTTATACTGCTCTAGATCCTTAATCAAAATGTCATGTGGTACCCCATCAAATGTCTCACAGAAGTCTTGTACACTACTATCACTTTTATCAACTAAACCAAAGAGAGACATCACATTCTATTTTCCATGAACTCATGCTGATTGGCATTAATTACAATTTTCTTCCTTTAATTGCTCATGGACTCCCATGAACAAGGACTAACTTGTACCACCCAGTGCACTGCTAACAGCATCCCTCTGACTCATCCTTGGCCACAGACCACGTGTATTTTGAGAGCAGCACTCCTGTAAAACCTGAAGCTGGAGCTGGGCATAAGCAAAGTTGGCCACTGTCTGAAGTGGCAAAATATGAGGACCATGGGAACAATCACGGTCCTGCTGAAGGTTTTGCCTCTTCCAGGGTGCTGGAAGGGCAGGTGAGCTGCTCATTTTGGACACTAAAGAAAGGCTGTGAAGAATGGCTCTGTCAGATAGGTGAATTGACCATCACCGTTCTTTGAGACAGCACTGATCCACACTGAAATTACCTCCCCAGGTGTGGCCAGGAGAGTCTTTTTCATGGTAAAATGGGTGATACAAAATGTTTCTATCATTGCAAAGAGACTAAAGCTGTTTATTTAGCATACAGATGAGACTGAAGCAAACTTCTAGCAATATCATAGCAGGTATTATCTTGCTATTTGGTTTTGTTTCTTAAAGGTTGGAAATAATTCATTACCTCATGCCTGAGTCAACGCCTTGGTTCTTTCAACTCTCCAAATAAAGTTTAGGAAGCAGTCCCACAGCACCTACCCATGATACTGACATGTGTATGACCCTGGGTTGTTTCCTTTTCATCCTTTAACTCTGCAAATCATTGTCTAAGTGTTCCAAGTGGAAGTAATTCTTCACCGAGAAACTACAGAGAATAAAAGGAAACAAGAATTTTTCTTCAAACATCCAGATAATATCAGTTTTCATTTTGATGTAGTTGGTATTTTTCAAAAATCTGGAGCAGAACAAAAGGATTGGCTTAACTCTAATTTTTTTTTTTATGGAGGTACTTTTTTTTTCCTTTTAGTGATTTAAATAAAACCAAAGGAAATTTCTAGGAATAAATATTTCATGTTTTGCAGGAGAAGGACAGATAATAAAAGTTGAGGACCTTCCAACACAATAGCATGGTCACATCAAGATGAAGTCACTAAACATTTTGGCACCACTAAAACAGCATTTGTTTATTTCCTACAGATATCCTAGCTGATGGATTTTTCTGATCACCATTCCTGGACAGTTACTACCGGAATTCAGCTGCAGCTTATCTCATTTTGAGTGTGCAATCTCTTGTAAAGAATAGAGAAGAAAACCTCATTACTACCGCAACAAGTAATTCCCATAACAAGACCTGCTCATGAAATAGAAGTACCTGATGTAACCACCCAGAAAGCCCTCCTGAAGTTTGAGTTTAGCAGTCCCATACCTCCAAGCATCAGAAGCAGATGAGGATAGGGGACTTAAGACTGCAACTCCCCAGACAGGACCATTCTCTGTGATTTTTTTCCTTTTTCCAGTTGTCCAACATTGAAGAAAATGACTGTGCTGGACAGTAGACATGTTTCCCTGCTCAGTGCTGCTTATACACAGGCTCTTCTCTGTCCCAGGGAACAACACAGCAGACAGTTTTCAGCTGTAAGAGACTCTCTGCCTTGCATTTTTCATTTTTCCTCTGTTTAAGGCAAAATCTTGGCAGAACATGCTGGAAAAACACAAAAGATATTGTAATCTTGGGGTTAATGGCTACACTGCTGAAAACTTCACAGAGCCTTTGACTTATCTCATTAGCAAGCCAGAGAGCTGCTTTGGCATTAGATGTCACCTATGCATTTGGAACAATCCCCAACATCAATAAATCTCAGCAAACATCCCTTCACTGCTACCCAAGAGCCTGTAAGGGTGCTAATCCCTGGCCAACATTCACTTGGCTAAATTATTTTTAAAAGATGATGCAGCTAATACTCCTTATTCCAGAGAATCCTGCATTGTTTTCCTTGCAAATTGCTCCTCCAAAAGGATAAAAGCTACAGCTTCTCACTTTCCACTCCGAAGTAACCCTTCTGGGCTGGAGCAGCAGCCTGTGAACTTCCCCAGGAAAAGTGAGATGCATCTGGTGAGTCACATCCCCGTCCCCAGCCACGGCTGGAGTGGCGGCCGGTCCGGGGGCCGTGTCTGTGTCTAATCCCCCACTGCTCTTTGTGCACTTTATGGCTGCATCCCTCCTGGATTTGGATGTCCCTCCCGCCGGTGGGGCTGGGGGAGCAGGAGCAAGGCCATGTAGGAGTCAGCGGCATTGAAGGGCTCTGTGCTGGCAGAACAATGGGTTTGCTCCAGGCAGAGCTACTGACTTTTAACAGCTCTTTGCCAGTAACCCCATACGGGATTGCATCATGGAAAATCCTAGTGGAAAGCCAGGAACAAAGGAAAGATGTCAGGCTGCTTTTAAAAGGGACTTGTTCTCAGGGCAGAGGAAGCCCTTTGGTGGCCAGGGTGGGAGGTTCAGCCAGAGGAACCTGGGCTCCCTGAAAGACTAGAGGCAAATCTGGAGACATACACCAGATGGGAGATGCGAGAAAAGGGCAATGCTCAGGAGGTGACGGCTTCGCCTCGCTCTGCAGCGTTCCTGCATTGTCTAGGGATGAAGTGTGTGTGTCTGTGTGGAAAAAATTCCTATGCAGACGTGTTCCTTTATTGAATTGTCCCCATGGTCCCCAAAGAGTCCAGAGTGCCCATCAGGACAGAGGATGCAATAATGCCCATAAGCTACTGAGCTCTCATCTCTGATCCAACATCCCCAGAAAGGGAGCCAGGCAAGGAACATGTCCCTGAAAGCCAGGGCTGGGGACACTGCCTGGACTTTCTCCAGGCTTGGCTAGCTGAAAAGCACCCAGAGCTGGTTTTATAATCCACGACAAGAGATTTTGGACAAGAGACACTGTGCTCTTCAATAGAGAATCACAGCAAAAGGTACAAACAGCATCACCGCTCCATTTCTGAGGGGATCAAAACTGTAAGTGGTATCAACACTGCAAGCCCAATAAGAAAACTTTTGATGGGTGATTACAAAAGCAACACTGCTTTTGTAAGTAAAGAAGAGCCATGAGTGCTCACGAAAAGAAGAAAAACTCCCAAGGAGAGCTCAGCAAAGACACCCTACACTGCCCAACCATAGGCTCACTTTGGCTCTGATGTGATATCTAACTTGAAAAAGACAGGCCTGCTTCTTGTCTGCCTTTCTTATTCTAAACCGGTCTTTAACCCTCCAGAGACAGCATGTGGAAGGGTAGTGCAGAGCAGGTGTTTGAGAGGCTCTGCTTCCTACTTCCACGTTCCACTGAAAACATTCCATTTTTCATTGGCAACACAAGGACAACCCCACCAGCCAGTGCAATATGTTTAGATCGCATGGCAAAAGAAAAGGCACTTAGGTACCATGCATAGAAAGGAAGCAGCAGAGGTTGTAAGAAAGCCTGGAAAACCAGCATATTTGCATTCTCATTAGCTATACATAAAATACCTAGGAAGACTTCTTTTGGCAATACAGCTAGCCATTGACTTGCTCACTTGGCTGACAGACTGATGCCAAGGAGCAGCAAAGCAAAGCAAAAGAGCTGGCCTCGAACCAAGGGATTTTGCAGAGCTCTCATTTTGCATTCATTGCCCCTAGTCCAGGGGTCTTAAGAGTTGCCAGTTTTAGGGCATGAGCTGGAAACTGGATTGCAGAAGGAGTTCTTCCCTATTTGTGTACAGGCATCTCTGCCTTTCCTTTCCACTCCATCCTTGGCTAAACAGTCCAGATTTTGGACAGAAAATCCCTCCCAAACTCCAATGCTCCCACGCTTGTGAGTGTACAGGGCTGGTTGGCTGGAGCAGGGACTGGAGCAGGGCTGGCCCTGCTCTGGCAGCACGGTCATACCCGCAGTTCCCGGCCAGCTCTCACCGCCGCTGGCTGGCGATGGCTCTGCCGCAGCTCCTCATCACAAAAGGCTCACTCTCCACTCGGCCAGTGGTGCTGGACACTGCTCCAGGCTGCCTCAGTCTTGGCAATACTGGCAGTGCTGCTGGATGATAAATAACTAAAAGCGCAGCTCAGTCAGCTGAGAGCCCTAGCACTTGTTGGATATCTCAATCACCTTGTTCCTGTTGTCTCCAAAAATGACAGCTCCAGCAAGAGAAGCACACCCCTCTCCTGCCTGTACCACACACCACGCTCAGGGACACCACTGCCCACTGCAAACACCAGCAGTCTATCACAGAGGGTGAGGGGACTGGGGATACCACTGCTTTTCCATTATTGTGGCATTATGTGGAACTTTGCTTGGAAAGGTTTGCTACTATGGGTTGCCCTGAGAAATCTTGATGAGAAATTGGAAAAGAGTGAATCACACGTCAGCTGTGAACAGAAACCCTTCTCCCAGCAGCTTCATTTAAGGCTTGGAGGTGGTTACATATCTCAAACCTTTTTCCCCACCATCATTTCAAGTAAATGGCTTAAATTTGGTCTGCCTGCATTCACATGCTTTTATGTTTGCTTTACCAATAATATTCTAACAAAGACATTTACTGTCAGGAACATTTACCAAAATGGCAAATAATAGAGACCTCATAAACACAGCAATTCAGACCAGAATCTGGTTCTGAAAGTCACGTACTAGTATTTAAGAGAAGAAACAATGCCGTGTGAACATTCACCCAAGCCAAAGCCACCAGCACAGCTGAGATTTCAACCATTCACTAGTAACGGGTTCATTATCAAGATATATTGCCTGAATTATTCCTAGATGTTATTCAGAGAATTATTTCAAATAATTAATATATGTAAGAAAATTACTGGCTCTGAAAAGAAGAATTGAACTTGTCACATTAGAGTGGAATAAATGCTCTGCAACTATTCACTCCTGTGCTTTGGATACATTAATTTCACCAGATCCAATCTTTAACCCCATTGAGGCTGAAAGAAATGTTCTCCTATAGCTCTGCTTGCTGTGGTTTGGGACACAATCCCCAGGAACACCATCCCTCTCTGTAGGGGGACTGTGGCCTTGTCTCCCGGGCTGTCCATTGTATTTCAGGAGGGAGACTCACAGTTTCCCCTTTCACTTACCCCGGGATAATTTCTGTGGTCTTCAGCAGAGCTGTGGTTACACCTCCGTGCACAGGACAGGAATTGCACCAGGTTTAATCTTGTCCCCGGTTCATTGTTTCAGCAACTCAGAGGAGGTGCAGGAAACCCTGTGAGCAGAGGGATGTGCCGGCAGGAGCAGGCAGGACCCGGTGCTCCTCAGTCAGGTGGTGGGGACAGCCGGGTAACAGCCCTCCCCAAACCAGGGCAGGCTGGAACAGGTGCTTGGCCCTCCAAGAAACACAGGAGTCTTAATGCTATTAGGGCTGGTCTCAGGAAAAGAAAGGTGAGCACGGGCAGTATGTCCAAACATAGATGATGTGAAAGGAATCAGATATAGAAGTTGAAATTCCCAATTTTTTGCTCTCACGGACAATTGCAATATCCTTGCAGAAAGCTGGGACCCCAGAGCATGCCAGGTATGGTCTTAGACCATCACTAGCCAAGTCCTCTCATTCTCCTGTCTGTAACAGGGTTAGAAAGGGGCAGGTGTAAGGCTACAGAATGGTAAGAACCACAGATCCACAGCAACCATGCATTTTGATAACACCTCTAAGTGGGGTGGGTTTTTTTGGTTGGTTTGTTTGGAGTTTTGTGCCTATGGTACCTTCCACCACCACCTCAATTTGCACCACGGATGGCTTGTGTCCCACAGCTTATGCTTTTACAGTCACACAGCGTATTCCCACTACCTGTAAGAGCAGCTTTGTCCCTAGGATCCCTCCAGCACCTGTGACACAATTCAAGGAGTAAGGATGCAAGACCAGGCTTCAGGTGGAAAAGAAGAAAAAATATACTGAGACATATAAGACAAGTGGAATAACTAAAGGAAGAGGTATGTTTACATGGAAGTTCCTAACTGGCTTGTTAACTGCATTGTGTTCAGGACATTCATTCTTCCCTGTTCTGTTATTCCCCAGGGCTTGATCCCTTCTCATACAAGCCCAGGACAAGCTTAACTTGACTGAGGGCAGGACTGTGCACTGAGCTGGTCTAGGTTTTAGCTAGCAACAGAGGTCAGTGTGGGGAAAGAGTCTGCCAAGCAGGGTTTGAAGAGGGATTTGAGTGAGGAAGGGGCTCAGGGGTCACAATGGGATCTTTTGCAAGACCTCAAGGATGCAGCTTATGGCCTGGGAGCATCCTGGCTACCCAAAAACATGCAGAGCCCCAAGAGCCAGGACAACTTTTCTACATCAACAATCAGCACAAAAAGTAATAGCAATAACTGGGAGGATCTGAAAGGGGTTCTTTGCTACCTCCCCCCCACTCCCCCCACTTTTTTTATTTGCCTGAGTGACAGAGGATTTAAATGCAAAGTGGATCTAATGCACACCCTGAAGTCGGCTGGCAGTATGCAAATGACCTGTCAGATTAAAATCTGAATGAAAGAGATAACAAGCTTATCTTCATAACAAAAGACTCTTGCAGGCAAACTATTTGACGCAGTGTTGATGTTTGTTTTAACCCGTGGACTTTGGACAGTGCAGTATTTCAGGGGCTGCGCTCCCCTCGCTCCTCTCCGCTTGCACGCCTGTGTGTGTGTGTGTGTGTGTGTGTGTGTGTGTATTTGTATTTGCACTGGTAACAAAAGGCAAGTGCCGTGATAATAAGAAGAGGGAGGGAGCAAAAAAAGAAGCCTAGTGAGGGCTCTAACAGTTGATTTCAAAGTCTTTTTTTGGGGGGTGGCTCTACAGAGCCAGTGCCAAACAAACCAGCAATAGGTCAACTCACGCTTGCGACCAGCACTACAGCTGCAGTGAGAATAAGCAAACACAGCAGCAGGGGAAAGAATTAAAGGAGGGGGCTGGGGGCGAGGCGGGCGATTTATTCTTCTGGCACGTGCAGAGGGGCTGGAGATGGATCAGCTGTATTTATTCTGTGAAAAGGGGAAAGAAAAGGAGGCAAAAGAGCAAAGCAAGTTTCATCGCACCAGAGAAAACAAAGATTTTCAATAAACTCCCCATTGACACCCCCTCCCTGGAAAAAGGGGGAGAGGAAGGAAAAAAAAAAAGCTGCAGGTGTTTGTGAGGGGTCTGTATAGAAGCTGAGGGGTCTGTATAGAAGCCATGCAGGGAATTAGCAACTGAGGCAAGTTGTCTTTGGAAAAGGAATCTGCCCTGAATAGATTTGCATTTCTTAATTTAGGGATCATCAGCAAACAAGAGCCAGAGAAAGCACCCCTCTGCAGCTCTGGGGGCTTCAAAGTGAGGAGGGCCGTGTGCCGGGGCAGCCTGTGAGGCAGCCGGGCTGGCTATTCAGGCTGGCCGGGCTCCCGCTGGGGCTGGACTCCCTCCGTGCTGGCACCGGCCGGACCCCGAGCCCTGAGTCCCTCCGGCCACCCTGCTTTATCCTCCCGATACAATGAGGAGCGTGCGAGCATTGAACGCCACATTCCTCGCCCAGAGGAACCGCCACCAAATCCTCCCCTTTCAGGTCCTTCCCAATCCTCTAAAGCCCCTCAGTTAATGCCCCGCTGCTCTGCTCTCGCCCTGCTGGGGAGTGAAAGCCCATTGAGAGGGAGAAAGCCTTCTCCCAAAGCCCTCCAGTCAGTGCTCAAAACCCCAAGCAGTATTTACAAGTTTTTCCACACATTGCAATTCACCCTGATGCTGACGTCCTTGCTGCAGGGAACAGCAGAGATGTGCCCATGCTACAAGGACAGTGGCAGGAGCAGAGCCCCAGCCCTGAACCCCTTGGCAAGAGTTTGCTTCATGTCTTTGCACACAGGCTCACTGCTCTTGTTTCCCTGACTTGTACTTGCCTGGTCTGCTTGGCTCAGTCCATCTGTGACGGGATGGAGCCTGGACCTACACCACCAGAACAAGGCAGTGGTCTCCATGTTTCCACTTCTTGGAGTGACAATGAATCCCAACTGCATCTCACCCCCAAACATTCCCTATTATTCATATATGTCCATGCACAAGGGCAGTCTTTGCACAGGACACCTTCCCACACCTGCTCTGCAGAGCTCCCCAGGCTCAGTCCTGCACTACAAAAACATATGCACTCCGAATCCCTCTGTGGGAAATGAGCTGGAAGGGAAATCCCAAATGCAGTTGCTTCGGATGGGACTGAGCATGAAAAAGAACATGAAACCACAGGCCAGGGAGAGCCCTCCAGGGCAGGTCACTGCACTCCATGAAAGGGCCTTTCAATTCTGGAAGGGAAAAGCAAAAAAAAAAGAAATGTTACATAGATGTTAAAACAATGAAGGAAGGATTTGAGCACTGTAAAATTTCACCATTAGGTCCCTCCCAATCCCACTCAACAGATCTTGCTGAACCTGAGATGGGACTGCAGCAGATAAACCTTCAGATGCAAGAGAACAGCTGGAATGAAGTATGTCAGAGACACAGAGTCACAGAATCGTTTAGGTTGGAAAAGACCTTTCAGATCATAGAGCCCAACTGTTTACCCAGCACTTCTAAGGCCACCACTAACCCATGTCCCTCAGTGCCACATCTACATGTCTTCTAAATACCTCCAGGGATGGTGGCTCCACCACTGCCCTGGACAGCCTGTTCCAATGCTTGACAGCCCTTTTGCTGAAGAATCTTTTCCTAATATCCAGTTGTACCTTCCCTGGTACAACTTGAGGCTGTTTCTTCTTGTCCTGTCAGTTGTCACTTGGAAAAAATCTATGCAACAACTCTCACCAACTTTTATGGCTATGGAGCATCTGTGGGTGAACTCTGATTACTTCAAATTTATTGAAGGCCATTTCCCGTTCTCACTTGCACTGTGGCTATTGCTGTACTGCTTAGCTGTGATCAGGGATGACACAGGCACATGAAACGGCTTCTTAGCTGGGTAAGTAGAACTCCCTCTCAGTTCTGGGGGAAGGGTTGAATATTCGTTCATGTCAAATCCACTTGGCAAATAGTAAACGCCAGTGAAATGTGTCGGTACAGGCAGACGTGGGAACCAGACAAGGGCAAGAATGCAGCGAAAGGGGCTGATGAAAAAAAATCAAATTTCCAGTCCTAGAACACTTGCTGCCATATTTTCCATGTTCCAGTTAGAAACTCTGTTGAGCCTTCTCTTCCACACCTAGGTTTTCATAGCTGGCTTGAGAGCACAGGCTCACAGTGCTGCCAGCTCTTGTGTTGTTGTCATGAGCTTATAATACACAAGGTTTTTCCTGCAGCTTCAGTTTTAGCTCTCAGAGGCAACAAATTAGAAGAAACCAGAGGCTTTCACACAAACTATGACCTGGGTGACTAACTTTGGGAGGTTGGTCTTTAAATGCTCCTTCCAGAGGAGCACAAAAACATGAGGAAGAGGAGCTTCACCACTCAGGTACCTAAGACAGGTGTCTCAAAGTGAGTTCTACAAACAGCCTCACATCCCTCAACTAGTAATAACAGTATCTAGCCTTCATTGCTTCGGGAAAAGGCTGAAAATCTAATTTTGTAGGTACCCTTATGGTTTCAAACACAAAAAGAGGGCAAGAGCCTCCAGCAATTAAATCAACCTTTCAAAAATTTTCTTGCTTGCAAGCCAAGGTCACTGTTTTGGCTGATGTGTTGGATTGCAACCTCTAAAGCTTGGACAACACCACAGCAAGAAAACAACACATTTTTAGTGACTCAGGCTGAAGATTTGCTAAAAGCACAGACCACTCTCTTCTGAGCAGGAATCTAGAAATATTCACTGCCATATTCACTGCCAAGATTAAGCCTGGAACAAAGAAATAGGTAGGAATGTACAGAAAATTTAGGTCCTGGCTGTAGGAGGCTATTTTTGTTATGATATTTCCAACAGCAGAAACAACAAGTGTTTAACCAGCATGTCTGATTAGTCACTGGTCCACTGGGACATGCCCTCACTAAAGAGGGGCACCCCCACCAGCACAGCCCTGCAGTGCTTGGGGCTCATGCTCACCATCTGAGGCTCCTCCAGGCCCAGACCTTGCCCAGCAGATCCAAATCCTGTTGCCTGCTGAACTGCTGTTCAAGGCAAGAACAGCACTTAAACCAAGAATTCCTTGGGAAAAGGCAGTCCTGACTTCACTAAAATCAACAAAAAAGCTCCATCTGGCTTAACAAGGTTCAGCATTTCATGCCACCATGCCTATTAAATGCCTTAGAGTGCCTTGCCCAAGTTTGGTGCTAAGTAATAAGCCATGCACACAGCATTTCTGCCCTTCTTCTCCTTTACATCATTTGTTTGTTAGTGGTTTTGGTTTTAAGAACCAGCAGTGAACAAAAATCTGTATGTTAATTAAGCCTATGGGGCACATAAGACAGAACCTCCCTTGTGCTGGGCATTCACTTTTGGTCTTTTCTCAGCAATAAATCCAACCAGCAGGAGCCTCAGCTGGCATGACTCAACACGGCTCATTTGAACTCACACAGTGACACACTGCTCCTCTGAAGCACAGATCCTGGCCTCTTCATAAGCAAGAGCCTGCGTTTGCTCCAGAAAGGTAAGATAGTATCTAGAGAGATGACACTACCAAAATAAGGGTGGGAGGGTAAAGGCAGACAGCTGAAACAAGGCAGATGTCCTGTGACAAGTTGGAATTAATAAATTAATTTTTAATTTTTTTTCTTTCTTTCTTTCTTTTTTTTTTAAAGGAAGAGACTCTACTGATGGAAAATACCTCTCTAGACACTAGTGTGCAGTTGAAACTGGAGTTCTCTTTCACAGAGCCCACGTAGAGAGCCCTTGAAGTTTTTGGCTGTGTTCGTCCAAAGAGAGTTTTAAGATGAGTTGCTTCCAGCCGTTTTTCTTCTGAGAAATGATCCAAGTCTGGAGCATCCTGCTCCACCAGAGACCAAACTACAAAACCTTAACTCACGAGACACACTGTCTTCTTCCCCCCCTTAGCTCCCTGGGCCAAAAGTGCTGCTGATGTGTGTGAGCAACACCAAGGGAAGAACCTTTGAGCTGCTTTCCCATGATACTTGTGCATGGGCAACATCTGCCAGTGCCATAACATGGGAGTCCTGGGCTCTCTCCCCAACTCCTCCACCACTTTACCAGCTTGCTTCATTCACGAACCTCCAGGACCTCTCCGTGCCTCAGTTTCCCTGACTATAAAGCTGACAAAAAAGAAACTCCTACTTCCCCAGGCTTTTTCTTTAAGTAACTATGTCTTCCTTTTACAATGGCAATGAACAGACACAGCTGAGATTAAAATCACACAGTAAAAATATACAAGGCAGTCCTGCTCCAGACACAGCGTTGAACATAAACTGCAGTCGATTTGAACTGTGTCTGTTCATATTTTTTGCCAAAGCATCAGCACTTTGCAAAGAATACTGCATTTCCCTGCTTCATAGAGTAATTTTAAATCCTTGGTCGTTCCAGGTCTTGCATGGAAGAGCAGTATGATCATCAGCCTTTCCCATGTGAGGCAGTTTATACTGTTAAATCAAGGCACATGGGAATAGACTTACAAGTATTTTACCTGTAGCTTCCACCAATTGTGCTGTTTAAAGTCAATGCCTATTTTCTGCCTTTGGTTACGCAAGGATAGTGGTCAGGGGGAGGTTGGTAGTAATGTAGAAACAGCTAATATACAAAGCCAGAGATAAAGAGCTTTATGAAATAAAAAAAAATACAGAAAATCCCCTTGCATTACTGAATCATCAGGAATTGACTGACTTACACTCTTGGACATTTAAGTATGAAATAAATAAAGATGATGTTGTTCATTTTGTGCATGTGTCTAATCCCATATTCTCAATAAAATGCATTTAACCTGGTTCCTTTAAAGGAGCTCCGGACAATCAGAATCATTTTCACAGAAGACTGTGCCTGCTTTTAAATTAGCTTTTTAAAAAGCAGCCATTCTCTTTCCCCTTTTCTAATTCCCATTCACACTTGGCACAGATAAACACAGGCGGGCTAGAGCTAGGAGCTCTGAAACCATGCTTCAGAAGAGCAGTGCTTTTCCCACAGCAAGTACACACATTGCTGTCAGCCCAGACCATCACAGAGTCAGAAGTTTTGTTTGCCAACACCCTTCAAATACCAAAAGTTTAGACAAAACAGCTTGCAAAACAACTACACCAGTCCATGAGACCGCTCACCTGGGAGATAGTTTTACACTCCAGTAATACCACAGAAAGCACCTCATTCCCTCAGAAACACTCCTATCAGGTGCAGGTCAAATCTATTTAACCTAATTTTTGCCTAACCTGGCTTTATATCCCAGGGTCAAATCCAGCTCCTATCCACATGGGGAATTGTTCATGACACTGACCTCCATGTCAAGCACAAACTTGGGAACAGTTCCAGAATTTGACCTGTGGCATTTGTTAATAACCTCCTTATTAATCATCTTTGTCACTTCTCCAGTGCTTCCCATCTGTGGATGTAGAAGCACTTTCTGAGCCGCAGTGAACTGAAGTGATGGCGTGGGTTAAGAAGGGTATCTCCATTTTACAGCTGGGAACAGAGGAGCACATGGGGCTGTGTAATTAATGCTCAGGAGATGTAGGCTTCTGGCAGAACACATTCCCACAGCTGCAGATAAGTCTTGCCAACACACAAAACCTGCTCTCACCACCATCCTGAATGCACAGGGAAACATCCTCCTGTGGTGGGGCTGTGGCACAGGAGAGGAGCCGCGGTGCTGCAGTGGTGCTGTGCTGCATGGCTGGAAGTGATACGGAAAAATGTCCATGTTTGTGGTCAAAGATGGCACGTGCTGGGTGGGGGAATCACAACACAGAAACCATCAGGGAAAAAGTTTCCATCCTGCAAATGCTGGAATTGAACCACCCTTATCATCACCAGGGCTGCATAACGGCACGCTCCAACGATCAAATTGCTGTTCTGTCTATGAGCTCGGGTTCAAATCCCAGCAGAGATGATGTCTGGCTTTAGCACAGTGTTTTGCACTACTTACAGGTAGCACAGCTCAGGCAGGCACCTCCCATGCAGCTCTGCTCTCAGTGACACTGGCACACCTGATGCGACTTTGATGGGGCAGGATGCGCCTTGGTGACGTGAGCAAGAAGCCAGCAGCCAGGACACCAGTGCCCAGGACCCCTCCCAGGGCCAGTCTCTGAAACCTCTGAGCCAGCAGGTTTGAGTCAGAGCCCTAGAGAGATGCAGATGAAAGGAAATGTTATATACAAGGCTGCAATCCCAATTTTGCCACAGTGAGATCCCATCCTAACCCCTTTCAGTTCCTTGTAACTTTGGAAAATAAATGTTACGCACTCGACATATTTCTTCCTTGCATTCAAGAGCAAAGCAGGATCCACAGGGTGAGGTATTCCCTTTTATTAGACCAGCTGGAAGCACTGGAGGGGAAAAAACAGACAAGTTATCCATGTCCAAGCATATTCTAAACTGTGGTTTGCAACTGAAATTTCTGCCAATTTAATAATATCCTAAACAGATTTCCTACAATCTTAATTGAACATTTGTAGATCAGTACTGGCTTGCATGTCTCAGGAAAACAGCCTCACAAGTTAGCCACAAGGAAAGTGCAGAAGGAGCCCTGGGTGGGCACATATTATATAGCCCAAAACCATACTGGGAGTGAGAGAAAAAAACCTCCTTATGTGACAAAACAAGTTTTTCAAATAACAATGCTTTTTGAACAGAAAGTTTTCAGTTATATATTGCTTCCTTTTCAAGTAAAAAAAAAATATTAAAAATTAAATGTAGAATGGTTTTTCAGTACCAATTCTGATTTTCAATCAATAATAGTTTTTCAGTACTAAAAAGAGTCTGGCTTTGTCTTTTTTCTGAAGCCCTGCAAAAATAAACAACCCTTTAAACTTTTAGGGTAAACTCAGTATTCCACCACCACCCCTCCTCTCACCAGCAGTTTCCAGTACAACACATTTTTAAAATGGGGGGAAAAAAGTATACTTCAGCAATGTGTATTTCCAGTAACACTGACTTTGTAGTTCACCTTTGAAGCCTCGAACTGCAGCTCAGGCAAGCCCAGATGGCAGAGCACCGACAGCAGAGGTGCAAATCAGTAGAGACAGGCTGGATCAAATTGGTCTAAGTGTTCAGAGTGAAATGTGTATTATAAGGTATGGCAAGGAGGAAAAGAGTTCCTAATAGCCCCCTATATTTGAGAAAGGACGAATGACCTCGCAGGGAAGACGAGGCAGAATATGGGTAGGGCTCTCTGACAACTCCAGCAGTTTGCTCCATGAGCTCCTGTTCAGCGCTGCTTTAAGGTGGAATTAACTAGGAGTTTTTCCACCCGGAGGGGTACTTTTAATGCAGCAGGGTTTGCAGAAACCAATGGTGTGGGAAACGGGATCAGTTGCCTGTTTTTAAGGGTTGTTATGGTAAAACTTGGGCAACTAGGTGGGTTTGATGAGCAGGGTGCCAGGGAGGTGTTCGGAGACCTGGGATTTGTGGCTGACTGCACTCGCGGCTGGAAGATCCCAGGCAAGTGCACACACTATCTCTGTATCTCACTTTCGGCAGCAGTAAAACAAGAGCATTTCTCAAGAGCGTTAAGAGGCTAAATTCATAAATATTTGAAATTTGCTTTGAGATCTCCGAGGGACAGGACTGAGGCTGCCAAACCACGGCAGCACTGCGCACCTTAGAGGCATGGCGAATGTTAGCCAATTAACTGCAGATTATCATGTTTAGAGGAATTAAAATAAACTCCCGGATTCTGACTTGGTGCAGCCAGGAGGCTGTAACGATCCCTCTGCTGTGTAAATATCATCCCCAGGTCCATTAGTGAGGGGTCTCTGTGGCGCAGAGAAGCCAAGCCACACACCAACACCATTCAACAGTTGGTTATTGACAAAAAACGTCCCCACCAGAGGCTGTCTGGGGAGAGCTGGGGGCATTTGCCTTTTATCTGATCTGATTTTCAGGCTCTCATTTCTTCTTAGTCCCAGTGTTTCCCTTCAATACTTTGTATTGTGGGAGGGGTGAACATAGCAAACAGTACGACTGATTAAGAACTCTGTTGCTATAAGTATTTGCTTTCCAGCCTGCCCAGCTGCAGTGCGAGCAGTGGTCAGTTGCCGAAGGACTGGATATCTCCCACTCTGGGAGCGGGAATCAGAGCCATGCAGATAAGGCTGTCATCAGAGATAACAGCAGTCAACAACCCTCAGCGTCATTATCTCAGCAAAGGGAAAAAGCAGGCAGCTCCCCTTAATATACAAAGTGCGGGGGTTATATATGTCTCCTTTACAATGATAGATGGAGAGGGATAAAGGGGGGAAATCTAACAGAAAGCCTTCAAAGCCAGCCTGCCTCACATCCTCGCGCTCCCAAACTGCGAGCATGCTTTCATACAGGCGGCAAACAGCCTCCCCCCAGCCTACACCCACGCTCACCCACCGAGGTGGCTCCAGCAAAACAATTTCGCTGACATGGATCTGAGCAGGGGCCGTTTTCCCCTCCTTTGGTTTTAGTGGAATTTCTTAAGAAGGAATAATGAAGCAGTGATTGTCAAACATGCCCAACTGGAAGGCAAACAAATTGCCTGGATCAGGCCTTTTTAATTTGAAAAAATAAATAGAATAAATGTGAACTTATTTGCAACAGTTTGATTGCTCTCTGAAGCCGTTACACTGTTAAGCTCCTTTTTACCTTACAATCGGACTCCAGGAGCATAATACACTCCATCCAGCGTGTCACTGTGCCGTGCGAACTGCCCCAGGATCCACCAGGCTGCATCCTCCCCACCACACACACGCCATACCTGACCCAGCACAGCCTGCTGCTTCCAAACGGGACCCGTGAGTCAGCACCACAGCACCAAAACCCCAACGCTGTGACACGTTGCAATTGCCCTTTGCAAACACGCAGGCCAGTTTGCAAAGCCTCAGATGAGCCGATCCCCAAAGAAACACCTTAATCAAAGCCCTAGAGGAAGCAGGGCAAATAAATAAGCAAAGACATAAGGGAAAGGAAAGTGGCAAAAATCCTAAATAAAATGTCTGGGTCTGATTTCTTTATGTGCATTTCTGAAGTGAGAAGAAGCACACAGAAGGGTATTTAATTAAATCAAAGGGTAAAGGAAGAGGTTGCCATGCAGCTTGCTATTATGTTACAGTTCACTAAAATGAAAACTTATTTTTAAACCTCTGGTATTAATTTGAGATTATTCAGATACTTAATTAAAAGTGCAGCATGTGTTAAATATTATTTCAACAAAGATTATCATCAAAACCCTATGTAATAAGATCCTTCAATGCTTAGAGCGATATTTTATGCAAATTTTCTATGCCACCAAATGAAGGTCTCTTCAATTTTCCCCCCCCCTTCTTCATTTGCTGCAGCAAAATGTTCCAAGCAGGGGAAAAAAAAAAAGGTTTCTAGAATAACAAGGATACTACAGATAATGCAGTGCAACAAATAGCAGCTCAGTGGTAGTCACGTTTCTGTGCTCAGCTCCCTTCCTGATACCACTCGGCAATAAAGGACGAGATCAAACAGGCTCCCATTAGAGCTAAAGGGCTGAATTTTGCTCCCACTGAGGTTACAGATGGTGTAAGCCAGGAGTAAATTTGCCCTGGCAAAACCCTGTTAGAGTAAGAAAGGCAGGAATTCACCCTTCATGCATCGGGAATGAACCCACAGTTTATACCTGGAACATATAAGATAACAAGGTTTCCAGGGCAAACAATATGTTTTCCTGTGTGGTGTTTCTCCTGTGACCTTTACTCCTGTGGATGAAGTCAGTGAAGTTGATGGGAACTAATCCTGTAAGACCAAGGTTGAGTGCTAAGTTTTCAGTGTTGTTTGCACAGTTTGATTTTTTTTTTAGAAAAAAAGATTAAGTACTTGCTCTAGTGACACTATTCTGACTGAAAAACAGCAAATAAACACCCCAGGAAAATAACCAAATACTTGCATGGATTTCCCTCTTATATAATGGCTCTGTCAGTCCTGCCACAAGCAAACTTCATTTATTGATTGGGGCCAGTGCTGCACTTATTCTCTAACGAACCCAGGACCGCTCACAAGCAAAGACCTCATTGTTTAAAGCGAATGTAACAGTCACAAGGAATTGCACGTACTGTTTTTAACATTGTGTTTAACATTGATAATTCACAATACAGAAGAACTTCAAAAAGAATCCTGCTTGCTATTCAGCATGTATTCAAAACAATGATTTTCTAAATGCTGGGAAGGACTTCCATTTACCTAAAGGCTGCTGTCAAACTGTAGGAAAAGCAACTACTTTCAGTTTGGGGAGTAGTTCAAGCCATCATCAAAAAACAGCATAAAAATCTTCCAGAGCACCAACGATCAAAAATAATGTTTTCAGTGTATTAAAGAATGTGCCCATGTCTAACACCCCCAGCACCATACATATATACACACCCTCTCATATGGATTCTTCACTTTGAATTCACAGCTGTCGTGCAGTTTGCAATGACAAGCCATGTATTCTGCTGAAATCACAAGCCCTAAAAATACAGGGATGGGAAACAGTAAAGGTAGATTATAGCAACTGTTAGCCAGTCTCGGATTGTGGCTGGAGGTAAGCTGCACCAGCAACTCGAGCAGGAGATAATATGGAATAATAATTAAAAAAAATCAAAGTCAACAAATCAGAGCAGCAGAATGCCAGCCACGGCTCCAAGCTGAGAGACAGGAGGGGGATTCCTCTGTGTCGGATAAGGATTATTAGTGTGGCTGTCCTCGGAACAAACTGCAGGAAAGGTGCAATAAAGTGCATTTAAGACGAAGAGAAAATTGTGGAGTCGAGGAGCAGCGCTCGTTTGTAACCATTTGCTCCGTCCTTCCTGTGGCTCGATCGGAGTGCTTGGGCAGCAGCAGCTTTGGCTGCAGGCTCGCTGGGGCAAGGAGCTCGCCCTTGTACTTGCCAGTAAAGTTCAGAACTGGGAACTGATGCTACCAACATTGGAGCAACAAAGCCACATGGGATCTAAAAGACTTTTGTTTTACTTCGTTTTTTAAAGGATCTTGTTAACAGGCAAGGAGAGAGTTGGAAAAAGTAATAATCACAGGATTTTCATACTGAGTGTGCATGTGCTGAAAATGGGAAAGTAAGAAGTGCTGAAATAACAGCTAAAAGATGATCTATCGTGAAATCTACCCATAGCTGTATCTTGAAACAAAGATCTGAGCTTAACATGATATATCATCTCGGGTTTCATACAGACCCACACGCAAACAAAAAGCTGTTTTTACAGGAATTTACATGTTCTACGTACATATTTACTCAGATGTTCTTCAAGGGTATTTTTTGTACAAGCAACACAATATTGTTTCTAAGTATTTCAGTGGGGTTTTTTTATAGGTTTGTTGGGCTTTTTTCTTTTTTTTTTAATTATGGGAAAAGTTACTTAGGACACCACGCCAGAGCCTCCCTGCTCCGCACTGCAATTATATACACACAAAGGGGAAAAAAAAGTAGGAAAAAAAAAAAAAAAGAACAGCCTAAACTCCTCCTTATCGCAGGAGTGCCGTTGCCGTGAAGCCCAGGGATGAGCGGGACTGGGGTCGCTGCGCGGGGAAGGGTTGGGGCGGTGCGGGCTCAGCGCGGGGCGCGCAGCGCGGCCCGAGCGCAGGCGGCGGCTGCCCCTGTGGCGCGCCCGGCCACTTGCACCCGCTGCCGCAGCCGCACCCTCTGCACGCCCACTTGCCCCGCCCACCGCCCACCCGCTGCTCCCCTCCTTCCCGGCACTTGCCACCACTGCCCCGCACCGCCACCCACTGCCCCTGCCACCGCCACACCGCTGCCGGCCACTGCCACCTGAGTCCGCCCATCCCCGCTCCCGCGGCCCCGCAGCCCGGCCCGGGGCACCGCGCACACGGACGGCTCCGTGTGGCCACCAAACCGACGCGAAACGCCCGTGGTTCGGCCCGCGGTGCTGGCGACAGCGGCTCTATTCACGGCACCGCTTTTTCCCCAGCGCCCGCTCCTGTAAACTTTCACTATCGGAACTGTTAAACAAAACTCCGCGGCTTTATCGCGGGCCCTTTGTGCTTTATCTCGCTGGTTTATGATCCTAAAAAGTGATCCAGACAATGCGGGGGGGAGGAAGGGAGCACAAGATTCCCGTAGTAGCGGCTGACCAGATATTAAAAAAAGAAAAAATTAAAAAAAACCAAAACCGGATGGGACTTGTGACGACCAAAGCGGTGGGGAAAAAGAGCTTAGCAAGGCGAAGATATTGACCTGTGGAGCCCCACACTTTGGTGCAGTCGTTTATCACACAGGCTGCAAGCTGGACTCTTACCCAGTCCCTTACACAAGTGTGTCTACACTAATGCTCACCTTCAAGGAGTGAACTCTTGGTCCTGTCCTCACTTCCACTGGTTATGAAAATCTGGAGAAAAGCCACAAAATTAAGTTAAACCAGCACGAGTTTAGAATCATATTTCCAAATATAGTAATTTTAAAGGGTGAACTGTTGCTCCTCCTAATAATGCATAAAATGTTGGGGTCAGCCCTGCTTCCATGAAGCCTGTACACATACACATATATACGTTGGTGTCTAAGTCAAAAGAGAATTAAGTATATGTGGGTGCATCCAGACTGTATTAAAGCTGATAGATATGCACATTCTCTGCACAAACATGCATATTGGGGTCAACAATGAAGCGCATAAGAAAATACTTTTTTTTTTTCAGGTATTTAAAGTAGCTGATGAGACCAGGTACTGAAAACTCACAGAGAAAAAGTTAGGATAATTTAAAGCAACTAAGATTAGAACGATCTTTCCAGAAAAGAAGTTGGACATCAGATCCCAGATGTCAACATATCCTACCTCTCAGGTAATAGCTGAGAAAAATAAACCAAACTGTGGGTTTTATACTAATCTGAATGCGTGTCGGTGCTTCTCTGATGGGGGAACACGTAATTGCCACGGTCTCAGAAAAGAGACAGTTCAGGATTAACTGTGAGGTCGGTCGATGCTGAACAGCCATCTTTTACCTAACACTGTATTTCATAAAAAACAAACCAAGTTATTCCCTTTCAAAAGGTCTTTCAGCCTTACCTGAACCCATCTGTTAGTTCATAACTGCTGCAAGGTTAAAGGCTGCTCTTAATTCCTGCATCTGGTGTGAGGCAGAGGACAGAGCTGGTTTTAGAAAGCAAGTCGTGGTGAGAGCATGGTGCAATGAAAGCTGAACAGGGCCAGTAACACTCTGTGCTACGTTTTGCAAACTTTATCCCATCTTTTTATTCTACTGCTTCTCAAAATAAATTAGCTTGCAGAGAAAGCAGGCAGTGACATGAGGTTGGCCTAGATGGCACAGGGAAATTTATTATAAAGTCACACTAGTAAAGATTCCCGTCACAGGGAGGTCAGTGTTTGGTGCACAGACACTGTGTGAGCAGGTCCTGTGGATCATGTTTTATCTTCACAAGTGAACGCGTCTCTACAGTAACCAAACCTTTGTTTGCCTGTATGGAGCTCATTAACAGCTGGGTCATACTTGAAATCCTACAGTTTACGGCACATGCAGGGGAAATTATTTTTCAGATGATCTCTGGTCCTACTTCTCTGCAGACATTCAGAGCCACCCACATAGCCCACACCCCGCTGCCGGTTGGGTTGCATAATGACAATCAATCAGTGTTTTTAAACTACCAATGTCTATAAGCAGCTTCCCATTAACCAATAAGTTGGCTATTAGTCTTCACCAAACTTAAAGGGATACCAACAACACATCTAAAATGCTTTTGTCCCTTTTTGGTCTGAAAAAAAAAAGCAAGGAAGAGACACACCTCTGTTCAGAAAAAAAAGAAAGCCAAGAACACAGCCCAAACAGCAGCATGTTGGTTATTGACTGACTGCACAGTGTGACATCAGGTCCCCAAACCTGGCTCTCCAAAACATTTCGTGTCCCCATCATGTCTATTAATTGCAATGAAAACTCCTTCAATGGTTTGAAACCCTACGTTATCCAAAATTCCCCCCTTCTCCCCCATTATGTTCAGATAATTGAGGCTGTGTGGAGCACACTTGCAGCCAGTTAGAAGAGCGAGCATTATCTTTCAGCTGATACAACTATCAATAGCAAGCGTACAGCATATACTACAAAGGCTTTATTGTGCATATGTAGGGAGATGGAGATGAGATACGGTTCTGGGAGGCAGTTTGTCTAGTGGTTACAGTACAGAGTTGGGTGTCATGAGACCGAAGTTTTAATTACTACCTCTGCTACTGACTCTGTTACTCAGATAAACCGCTCGCTGTCTCTGCATGCCAGCATCTCACCCCGCAAAAAAAGGGCACTGTGAGAATTACCCACCTTTGTCAAGCACTTTGATATCCTTAGATAAACAGCTTTTTATGTGTAACTGCAGAGTATTACTATCCGTTTAATTGCATTTTTAAAACTCTTTGGAAAGAAAGGACTGAAAAAAAAAATAGCCAAAAACATTTGAGAAGCATAACTTCGGTTGCCAGAGACTGGCACAGAGCTCAGCAGAGCCACGCTGATTTACATCAAGGCAGACCTGGCCCTTTAAACACAGTTTGCCAAACGTGACGTGACCAGTATGAACAAGCTGTACCTGTGCTAGGTACAAACCACCCACTGCAGATTCAGACTTACTGCTGCAGAAAATCTTAACGCCTTACCACAAACTGGTACCAGTACTTGGTATTTGAACAAGAACAATACAGATTTCATTAAAGCAATAATCTGTTTGTGCTCAGTATGCTCTGAACAAAGTAATTTTGCTTAGAGAGTCCCAAAACTTTCCGCACAGAAGCATCGGCATCAATGTGTGTCCTCCCCGCGGGTGAAGCCAAGCGATGTGCAGCACGTCGCACGCTGGCACCAGGAAAGGTGCCAGGCTCAAAAAGCACATATTAAAACATGGTACCACTAATGCTTCCACCACACAAAATGTACAAAGATAATAGAAAATAAAGGTCTTCAAATAACGATAAATCTCCTGACTGCAGGTGAGGGACTACACAAGCTTGCTGTACAAAGCTGTAACTGCACATACAGCACACCTGGGTACAGTGCAGACATATTTGTAATCACCATCCACCAAAACCCCTTAAGAGCAGGCAGAACACGACCCTGTGAGGTAAGGAGAAGGCACCTGCTGCTCTGCTATCTTTCTGCTTTGTCTTATAAGCATCTGAAATTCTGCTTCAAAGCTTTTCCATGCGGCGATTTCTGTAAATCGCCCTTCTCGGCTGGAGTGCTGAGGTGAGGGGAAAAAATCCCATGCTCACTTAAAGCCTTTTATTTCTCTTGTAACATGGACATCTTGGAGAGCAGATTAGGCAAAGAAGAAAAAAATAAAAAGCAAATGGAATACTGTGACCTAATCCTTCCTCTCAGAAAAAGAAAGGGGAAAGAAAGCTTCTTGTGATCTCCAAGGAGGAACTTGCCTTGTAAACTAGTCTCCTGCTTGAAACGGAAACAAGAATGTGAATCCTGATACACAGAGGCTACCAAAGACAGGGAACAGCTTACCAGGCCAGAGATTTTCCCTTTCAGTGCAACGCAGGGTATTACACAGGTCCTGCCTACGTTAGAAAAACAGGCAGTGAAAACTTAACAGGTTATAAGATCCTTTGGCCACAAAGACATCCAAATGCGGTTATTTTTATACACTAGGCAGGAGCGCAATCTGTGTCCAAGTTTATAAACTGTGGCCTTGTAGTTTATTAAAAGGATTCTGTTACTGGCTCCTCTCTCTTCAGTTATTGTATCCAATGCCCGTGACATGCAGTTACAGCCCTCTCAAGACTGCCCCTCTATAAAACTAGGAATGCTGCCCCTTCCCCCTCCTCCCCTTAGGGAATGGGGGCAATCAGCATTAGAGTAACTAAATATTTGAAGAAGAGATCCATTTTTACTGGCAAATATTATTTGGAAAAAAAGTTTGCACTTCCTCAAGTGCTCAGATAAAAGGGCACGAAGGCACACTGGCTGCCACTGTCCTCCTCTCCTCAGGTAAGAAAGCTGAGATCTGGGGTAAGCTCATGGCAAAATTGAGAACAACTCCCCAAACTCGATTTCAACCCCTACCTCCAGACCCCTTTGTGTCATCAAAGGCAGACAATTGGTCCATTGAGCCCAGTCTCTTCTCTCCAGCTTCAGTCAGCCAGATCACTCCTAATAGACAATTTTTGAGACAAATTTAACTTCCCCTCTTGCATGCAAATGCCCATGACTAGGCTACTTGCTCCCTCCATATCTGATTGTCTAGAAACACTCAAAGAGGTGAGGTTTTTTGCAGTTTCATTGAACTTCTCATTCCATTCTCAAGGAGAACTCCAAATGTGTTCTGAGCATCACGGTGGCATCACTTCTGCCCCCTCTGAGCAGAGGATCCAAGCACCACTGGTTCTGACACATGGACACAACTGGCATGAAAAACTTCCAGGAATACTCACATGTTTGCATGCTTTTCTTTACCCTCCAGCAGCACAAACACCAGTGAAAACCTGAACGGTCAGGAACATATGCAAACAATGTCATTGTGGTAACAGCTAATTCATCTTTTAAATTCCAGGTAATATCTTCAGACTTCTTTTTTGGCATCATTCCCCAGCTCCTATCCAAGTATCCGATGTCCATGGCTTCTTAAAACATGGTGGCAGATGTCATTCTGATAGGAAACCAGAAATTCCTTCCTGACTTAGCAGATTACATCATGCCTCTGAAATGCAAGATCAAATCCAATCCAGCTACCTGTCCATCTCCAGACTGCCTATCAATTAGCATTAGACACTAATTTGATTAAATTGGTATGTTGAAATTTTATTTGATTCCACCTAAGGAGTGTAATTCCCCCTGCGTGTTCTCTGTAACCCACTAATTTTCCAAAGGAATGGGAAACACAGGTTGGGATTTGGAGGCTATTTCTTCTACTTGTTAACATGTGAGCTTAAAACCGCAGTAAAAAATAAATCCATGCAACTTGGTAGAATGAGACTTGCCAGTTTAAGAGAAAACGGCTTTTTACAGAATAACCCAGATGGGGAAAAAAAGTATACATTTAACTCTGAAACCTGAAGTGTTCTTTGAGGGAAAACGAATACATTTTAGCCTTAAAGGGATCACAGACTGCAATTATATAATTCTTGTCAACTGATGTTAAAGATAGGCTGGAAAGAATGTATGCTGAGGCCCTGCAATAAAACGAGCTCCTTTACTCCTTTCAAATGTTTGCAAGCCTTGGAGGTTATCCAAAGGTCGAATACAGGAAAAGTCTTGGTGAACAGAAAACATAATCACGAGCTTTTTTAATACGGGCTCTTTTTGTAATAAAATAAAATTATGGTAAGGGAAGGGAGGGCGGGCTCTGTCTCCTCAGATCTAGGGCCAGGGGGGCTGAGTTTTAATCAGACGCTGCTGTTCTCCCCTCCTCTCTCCTCCCCAGCCTGTCACTGCACAGAGAGAGAAGCCAGCGGAGGGCACTGGGTGTGCTGCAGAGGGGCAAAGACCCAAGCCTGGCACTGAAACCCCTTGACTTTCTGCAATACAACAACATGTTTCCCAAGAGGGAGATGGAGAGGGGTCTTCATTGCCAGCCAGCTCACACAGGACAGCAGCAGATCCCCAACACCCTCCTCTCCCAGGGTCTGTTGGGAGAACAGCTCCATGCTGGAGCTGTTACCAATGTGCTGCTGCTTCTGGGGTGCACCAGGACAAATGGCACGTTTCCCACAAAAACCCCCCAGGAAGCTGGAAGTAAGGTATATGGAGAATATCACATCCAGCTGGAACTACACAGGAGTTTAGAGATGAGTTGTCAATGCTCTCATGGACATTGGGGCAGAATCCAGGGCTTGCAGTCTTTATTCTTTCCAAAAGTGCTACGGCTTCTCTCGTGACCATCTGCAGTCAGGGAGCTGCTTTCTGTTTCACCTGGAGTACTTGGTGGCACTGCCTGGTCACCCCACCTGGGCTGCAGCCGCAAGTCACACACAAGCACTTGCATCACCACCTGCATTTAGTTCAGAAATTTTCTATCCAACTGCAGATTTGACCTCATCTCCACAGTCTGCTGAACACAAGACTGGAGCAGCAAACCATGAAGTATCTAGAAGAAATTAATGAAGTGGACATTTGCTGAAGGCATCAGACACTTCTGAGTTGTGTTCATCCTTCATCAGAAAATCTGGGAGACATGCAGCAAGAGTGGCTTTGTTCTAATCCCGTACTCCCTGTAACATTTTATCACCATTTACTTCTTATGGTGACTGCTCCATCATCCAACTCTTAGTACAACCCTGACTTATCTGTACTTCACAGGTTGAGAAAACAATTTCACAACAAACTATAGTTTTTCCTCTCAAAAATCAGAAACCTGTTTTAATGATCCATCTGCACTGCCTGGGGAACGTCATTCATGCTGACAAGTCCACCACTGTTTTGAAGATGTTTTTTCCTGTTTCTTGAACTTCTTCTGGACTTCCTTTGTCTGTCATTTCACCGTTACCAAGATGTATAGAGATACCTTTCCCATTCTCTGCTTCATACGAATAAGGGCCGGGAAGGGAGGGGAGGAGAAGAAAAAAAGAACATACCTACCACCATTCCCATCTAGGCAAGAAACAAACTTCAGAGCTGGAGCAATCCATACAGACTGGTAAATGCACCTGCTCTGTTATGATGTGAAACTAATTCACATTAGCAGTGTTCCCATGGACCATCTCTTAGACTACAAGCATGAAAACTTGACCCCATATTTAAAGTAAATTTAAGCCTTGGGGTTGTCCTGTGCAGGGCCAGGAGTTGGACTTTGATGAACCTAGTGGGTCACTTCCAACTCAGGATATTCTATGAAAATATTTCTTGTTAATATAATTTCATGCCAGTAACACATCTTCTGATACAAACAGCACATTTTGTTCTCCCTCATCTTTGAGGAAGATACGCAGAGCTGCCAGTTCACAAAACCAGGAGACAAAGACCTTTGAAAGACCCTTAACACTACTGCATGCAGAATATGCCATATATTTATTTTTAATGGTATAGTCAGTCACAAAAGAGATGTGACTGTGCCCTATTGTGTTCCAGGAGTGGTCACAGTGTCAGGTACCAGCCCCTCATTAGGAGGTATGACCCAGAACACCACCTCTTCTCGGTTTCATTTCACCTCTCCCTCTTTCACGCAATCCTCCTCCTGCTGAGTGGTGTTCCTTGGGTTTATCCACATGCTCTTCCTCTTCCTTTTGAGCTGGAAAGCCAAGAGAATAAATACATGAGCACTGGAAAAATTACTAGAAAGTAAGTTGCTGATTTTCAAAATAAAGGTCCCTATTCACAGGCTGATTTAGAGAATTGTTTTGGCATGTGCCTCAATCCAGTTGATCTCCACAAGACATGAAAACACACCAAAACTCAAACAGATATTGAAGAGCCCTTCCTGAGCGAAGCCCCTTGCCCAAACTGGGGAATAAGTTAAAAGAAGATAACCTACAGAAATTCCATGTGCTTGGGACAGCTCTGGGGCCCAGGAAACAGGGAAAGCAGTAACCTGACCCTGCACACCAGAATGAAATCGGAGTCTGGGGAGATGGGATCCAGATTTTCCTGAGAGCAGAAGGTGGATGCTCAGTGGTGCTGCAGGCAGGCAGCTCTTTAAACGAGCTCTGCACATGGGAACAAACATGCCCAAAGGCCTCACACCCAATGGGAAGCTGCTGGGTGCTGAACACAGCTGAATCTCTGGTGCTCAGAGTGGGCACTGAGCCCTGGCAAATCCGACTTCCAGCCCTGCTGAAAATCTGTCACCACATCATCAATGTTAAAAGATAGGTTTTTCAAATGGGAAAAGTGCGTTTATCACCCTCAGCAAACTCACGAACAACACAAAGCATAATTGCTCAAACGTCAAATAAAAATTCTTGTCTGAGTAAACACCACACATGGACCTTTTTTGATCCCCAAATATGAATGCTTTAGAACAGGATGAGCATGTGGTCAGCGGGGCTGGAACGGAGAGTGCTTTGTAACCTTAACTATACCAGGCGTGATAAAGTGCCCGCTATCATGAAAAAAAGCTCATCTAAAAGACAGAGGGAAACCAGATGGAAAAAGAGCACAAACTCTCAGCAGGAATTTCAGGGATTTTTTTGTTTCTGAAACAAAGATCTCTTCCCATTTCTGCTCTAGGCTAAGCAGAAAGGTGGTCCCATCCACCTGAGGCATTCTGAGGGCAAGACTGAAAGGCAAGGGTTAGCTTCCGTGCTGGAGCTGCAGCTTCCCATGGCATCAGGATCTGTGAGCCCCCCACCATGGGAGCATGTGCCCCCATCCCCTCCACCCCAGTGGGCACCCGAGGCTGCAGGGGTACCTACCTCAGCTATTGCTGCCTGCAACACCTTGGCTACTTCTGATACAGCAATTCTTTCTGCTGCCCGGGCAAACGCTTCAGCATCTCTTTCTGCCTCTGTTTTTTCTGATACTTCCACCTTTGCTCCTTCAGGAATGACCACCTTTCCACACAGACCTGTTCTCGCTGGGCTTTCCACCTCCCCTGTTGCTGCTGCTTTTTCTACTCCTTCCACCTCAGCTTGTGATGCTGTTGCATCCTTTCCTGTTTCCTCTGGTGCCATGACAGTCAGCAGCTCCATGTTCCCTGCAAGGTCACCAGCAGCCAGCGTGGCAGGAGGACCCTTCCCAGGGGACAGCACAGGCCTGTGCAGTCGTAGAGCTGGCCTGGAACCTGTTGGTAGAAATGGAGAGTGTGAAGCAGCACAACTGTGAACAAGTGGATTTCCCAGTGTCACTATAAGTGGACCAGCAAGAGGTCCTGGAGA
Source organism: Manacus vitellinus (assembly GCF_001715985.3). NCBI lineage: Eukaryota > Metazoa > Chordata > Aves > Passeriformes > Pipridae > Manacus > Manacus vitellinus. Next base: position 11,912,552 of record NW_021939063.1, on the reverse strand, counting down.
CAGCAAGGTCTGTTTCCCAACAGTCTGCCTTTTCTGCAGAGGCCCAGAGCAAGAGCCTGAGACCAGCAGCACTTGCGTGGTAGCACAGCTTTGACTGTCACAACCCAGCCCCACGTTCTCCTGTGGGCAACTGCCACTTTCACAGCCTGAACTGAGCCCAAGCACACAGCTGTATTCCAGAACATCTCAGTGCCTCATATGAGGTGGTTTGTGTAGCATTTGGAGACAAACGGGAGAACAAAAGGAAGGCTGACTCTCCCAAGATCCACTTTGCTTAATATCCTAGGGAAAAAAAGCTTTCTCTACAGAGAAAATAGCATGGAATCTGGGGAACATGCAAGTCAAACATGCTTTTTCAAACTGTCATACCCCATTGAACCTTTTACAAAAAGAATCCAAGGGTCATCCCCACAGGCAGGGAATAGCAGTCTCAGGTCAGACAGACATAGTGTGCCTTCTCTCAGAGTTTCTGCCAGTGCATCTCACTTCTGGCCTGCACCTGTCTCCCTGCTGCAGTCTGTGCTCCCCATACACACCTCAGCTGTTGGGCTTCAAAGTCTGCAGTCACACGAAGCATTTAATTTACATGTTCTTCCCAATGCCATGGTAAGTACAGGTGAAATTCTGACAATCAAATTCATTCAAATCAGATTTCTGGTAAATACACAAGGGACGCTGTTAGAGGATATACATAACTGTCTAATATACATGTATTAGTCAACTTTGGTATTAGAAAGATCCCCTACCAAATGTAGCTGCTGTCAATTCAAAACATTGAGGCTGCAGTGAAGTAAATGAATAGTTCCCATAACAAACTGTGAAAGGAGTTGTACTGTAGATGCTACTCCTCCCTTGTAATACCTACTCCAGTCTAGAAGTCAGGACAAGTCTGAGAGGTGATGCTGGATGGACTAAATTTTATGAACTCAGAGTACAAGTTAAGGAGTCAGAAAGAGCCATTGAATCTGCTCATATTCACTGGCTTGGGAAAAACAAAAATCACCATTTGATTTGTTCCCCCACATTTTGTCCCATCTCTCCTACAGAGACCAGCACATGTGAATATACAGCAATACAACGGGATTCCTGTAGCATGGAGGCATCCTCACGCTGGCTGTAACCCCGCCAGCACAACACCAGGGTTTGGCACAGCTCACAACCCCCTGCACACCTCCACGGGCAGTCCCAAGAAAAGGACAAGTAACACTTGACAGATGTGCTGAGCAACTGTGATCGGCAGGGGACCCCGATGCAAACACACGAAGGATACTGGCTGTTCCCAGCTCACACATGCTCCACAAACCACTGGCAAGGAACTTGGGCAGGCCTGATGAAATAGTGATGACACCACTGTTCAATGCTGTTTAGCATCAGTAATTAAAAAAAGAGGAGAAAAAATAAGGTGGAAAGTTATAAAAGGACATGATGGAATAAACAAGAGGTGCTATGATTGAAGAAAGAGGAAAATTATAAAGGAAAAAAGTAAAAGGAGAGCAGAGAAGGTAGGGAGGAAAAACTGGAGAACAGGGAAGTAGGTTGCAGATTGCCACTGGTTGGAGAGTTGTGCTCAACTACACTTAGAGAGAAGATCAGGAGTTGAAAGCTACCTGAAGCGTCCTGCCACACACACCTACATCCTTGTGGACACAAGTCAGTCACTTGCTCATGCCATTGAACAAGCTACCTGCATATCTGCTTCATTAAATAGTAACCCTGTAGGTCTGCTGACAAGAACATACTTCTCTCTCCTTTGGTAATTAGCCCTGAAGGCTGGTCACGCTCACTGGCCATGAAACGCTGCAACAAGCAGCCTTTTCATGCCTCGAGCTTTACCTTTGTCCCTGTCTGTTCCCATCAGGCTGGTAAAGGCAGGCACGATGCCTGTCTGACACTGGCGCTCCCCGGCAGCATTCATGCTCTCGCCCCGCCGAGACGGGCGGAGGCGTCTCTCAACAGGGCAGATATGAGCTCGCTGGCACAGGCGGCCGGTGACCGCAGAAACAGAGAACTTTCAGCCTTTTCCTTCTGCTCGGAGAAAAAACAAGGGCAGAGTCGGCAGCAGCAATTTGCTGCCAGTCAGCTTGAGACAGCTGCAATTTGATATGCTGGGAAGAGGAAGGGTCTTACGAGACTCCAGAGATACAGGAGAGGAAGCACAGGGTTTTGTGTCAGGACCTGGACAGGAACTGGAGGCTCAGCCCTTCTGTAGGAGGCTGGGCACGCTGTTTGCTCAGCAAACCTCACCCCGGGGCTGAGCAGCTTTCTCTCACTTATGCCACCGAGGCAGGAGTTTGTACCCACCGCATGTGACACAGCTCTGACCCCAGTCAGTGATACGGTCGTAAGAGCAGTAAGAGACCCAAACCTATTTTAACAAACATAAAACGCCTCCTGAAGTTCCTGCAATGTGGGTTGAGTTAAGCTAAAGCTGACATGAACTCAGTGTACAGGATTAAAATGGTTTTGGTTTTTTGGGGTTTTGTTTTTTTAATTTACTCTCCTTGTCAAAAAACAAAGGAGGCAGGTTACAAACACTCCTTTCAAACCCGTTAGGAGCCTGAAAAGAACCATGCATAGCCCAAAGCTTTAGCTTTATGATCACATTTCTCCTCCAAAATATTTTGGAGACAAATTCCAGGCACCTCAGCCTGGAGAGCCTCATTGGAGAACAGTGCAGAGATTAAAACCAAACATATTGCCAGTAATTCTGGGCAGCCTGTTCCAGCAGTGAGACTGTGGACCTGAGAATGAACCTTCTGCTGTGCTCTGACTTGAGATAAGACCTTGAGTAAGTCCCACCTTCCTCTCTGGCCTGTGGTCCCTCTACTGCAATAGTCTGCAGAGGCAATGGTTGAGAATTAGCAAAGGTTATTCCTTATTTTGTAGTGACTGAGGTCTGGTCACTGCAAGTATGATTTTTCAGGAAGCTTGCTGCCTGCACAGTTTTTGTATATGTACATATTAGCATTTTGACCCACATTTGCATGGGGGTCAATTTAACCTCATAACCTCCAGTTTAACCTCATAAATTGCTTCTAAGCCACCAGAACATTACCCAGGAGAGCAGGCTGGCAGGATTTCGGATCAAGCCACCCCTCAGCTGCACCACACTGTCAAAGTCCACCACCCCCTGCCCAGGTCACTCTGACGCCAGACCTGCACTCTAAGAGCATTCCCAACCTAACATCCTTTTTCCGAGCACTCACATACCTGGCTCAAGACTGCTATGTAGGTGACTCCCTTGTGCTGTACAACCCCCATTCCTTCCACCAGAGACCATTCCAAGGTCTGTTTTCTGCTCTGCAGATATTCCGTTCCTTCAGGGAAGTGGTTTGGAAAGCCCCTCTTTAAAACCTCTCCCGCCACTTGGCACCCATGTAATTTGCCCCCAGCCCATTTGTTCATGTCTGACTAATGTTCATTGATTCAAAATGAGTTTGAAGCTAATGCTGTGTCTCCCAATTAAATGTTTGATGGAATGACATCAAAATCAAAACAGACAGAAAAAAATATTTCCCTTTGATATGCTGACAACATTGTACAAAACTCACTATTATAAGACTCTGGTTGCTTAGAATTTTGCCCGACTTTAATCATTTGAATTAAAGCTTTCCATGCTGGTTGTCTGCCCCAGCTGGAATTCAGGGTGAAAATTTCAGCTAATGCAGTTCATCCACTACAGGAAAACTTTTTACCCCAGTTAAAAGAAAAACAACAAACAACTGATATCTCTTGCAAGCTTTTAGTTGGATAGTCTCAGTGCTATAGTTTGGAGCACTGCTTTAAATTTTGGCAGGAAGGTCACAATGGTGCCAGGGAATAATTTTTTACAGGAAGAGTAATGGAGCTGTGGCCAAGTTAGGAGCCCTTGAAAAATCAGTTTGCATATGCTCTGCAGTGATTTGTGATAGTTAGGCAGCAAAAATATTTTTCAAAGTCCTGATTTCACAAACTGAATAATCATTTTGTGTAGTTTTGGTTTTGTTTTTTTTTTTTTAATGTAATCTATAAAAATAGCCAGTGACCTTTAGTGACATCTAAACAGGCTCCCGGTTTCCTTCCATGGTTTGAAGGCTTAAACAATAGCCCCAAAGAAATTACTCAATACCACACACACATGTACTCGATGCCTGGGAAACTGCTGGTTGTTGGTCAGCAGGAACAAGGAGATTCACACAGTTCCAGTGTGTGGCAGGTTCAGGCAATTTGGGGAATTCAGGCATGAAAGGTCTGAGATGCACGAAGCCAACACCCCCGCAGCTACCAAGCAGTGTGAGGATGCCCACAAGTTTTGAATGGGTTGAGATTCCACAGGACTTGGTGGACACCCTCACCAAGCTGCTGGTGTAATGCTTTCCATGTGCTTTTCCATGAGCCTCCCAACTTCCTAGTACAGGTTGCTGAAGTCTTTCAGCATGGCAGAGTGAAGGATTTGTGCTCCCAAACCAGTATATTCCTATAGGTAGGGCAGGAGCATTAAATTGCCCTCATTATTAAAGGAGGAGGAAATTTCAGAATCCCAATAGGCAAAATTCACCTGACACCAGGTTTTAACATCTACGTGTGTAACCTCAATCAGAAAGAAACCTTCAACAGCTCAGCTGGTGGAACTGTTGTCTTTAGACCACAAAGAAACCTGAAGGTTTCTGAATAAATCAGGATTCTGGAAGTGGGGTCAACCTTCAGGCTGACAGTCACAACATGGCAACCGCCAGTGTTCGAGGAAAGTGGACAGTTCGTAAGTGACTTACATTGTTGTTCTGAAACCCCTTCTCTCTATACCTGCCAAAGCTGCTATTTACCCAACATAGCCATAGCATTGGGTCATTAAACAATAGTGATGGCAATGCCCAGAGAACTCCAAGCACCTATTGTAGTATCACTGAATTCCTCCTTTGATCACCATGGTCAGAAATATCTGATTTTTATCACTCTTTAATAGCTCCCAATCAACTTTAAGAAGTTACCACAATGCTCATGGTAGAACTTTTGTCAGACCAGGGTAATCATTGACAAAACCAGAACAGCAGATCTCCCTAGCTCCACGTTGTCAGTCATATGTGACCTTCTCCATGGACTCACAATCCCAGGGACAGGGTTTGAGCTTCCATGTTGAAGACTACTCTGCCTGTGTCAGAGCAAAAAGAGCTGTAAATATAAAAGCCTTTTTCTGAGCTTCCTGCAGAAGCCCAGAGAGATTAATAGGGAAGAAAATTTGAAGCACATCTGAGCAATTTCGGAAGGACACACACTCCTAAGCATGAAATAGGAACTTCCATGTTCGTATGTTTCTAGTGGATCACTCAAGAGAAACGCATCTTTCCCATACTCAAGACATAAAAAGGCTCTTCCTTGTACAATTCTGCCACCCTTCATCTGTGTGCCAGACGATGCTTACAAATGATTTAGCAATATTCTGTAGTCACTGTTACGACCTCAGGATACCTGCGCTCACTATTCTCCCCCTCTGTGATTGTCTAATTAACAAGTATCTAACTAAACCTAAGCAGCTGCTTATTCAACATATGCTTAGCACTGACAGCTTTTGTTTCAGACTTGGAGGGCCCCTGTGCCTTAAGGTTTGCCTAAGATCTCCAGTCATACTCCTCTGTCTAATAAAAGACATTATCTCCACCTGCAAGCCTTGTCCAGCAGTAACCAGAGAAATGTGTCTTGTCTGGTTCCAAAATTTGTTAGTCAAAAGGAAATGAAAATCCAGTGCTTTAATGAATGTTTCTGAAAACAAAATGGTCAAAAGAAAGGAATCTGAAATCAAGTTTATAAACTCCAAGAAATTATAGAAGTTAATAATATTTTACAAATTTCTGTTTTCTGTATGTAGATAATGTTGCTCTCGAGAGGCTTGTTCTTGAAACCTCCTAAGAAACCCTCAAGAACCAAAAACACTAGAAGTGAGCTTTAGGACTAAGACTTCTCTAGGTGAAGGAGACACACATCAACACCCGTGACTGCTTATTTTAGAGAAAACAAAAAGGGTTATCTTTTTTTGGTTTTGGATGCATTCTGTGAAACTAATGAAGATTATAACCCAGTGCCAACATATTTAATGAATCACAATGAACAAATGACAGGTCGCTTCAGCAGAGGAAAGAACAAATTTGCAACAACCATTTGAAGAGGGAGCATTTTTAAGTAATCATAAGTTATGTAATTACATGATTAATGCCCTAGTTTGTAGGTAGTCAAAACTTGGCAATAACACATATAACAACATGTCTAATCAAACTCTCTAATGTGTAGGTGTAACCTCATGTACAGATAAGAATTTCTCTCTTTATTACCTACCTGGTGATGTACACTGGGAATTCTTGGATTGACTCTAAAGCACCAGACATTATCTAGAGACAACACAGTGGATTCAAGGGGCAGCTGTATCAGCCAGCTTGGGTGACCTTCTAAAGGGTTAAGCAGTAAAGGGAATTTAAAAGATTTGCATGTTCCCAAGCAGTGAGGAAAAAAAGGAAAAATGACATACTTCTAAATTAAACTTTTAGAATAGGTACGTTGGTATAAGCAACTTAGGGAACATGAAATGAAAAGCATAGAGTATATGCACCCTCCCAAGACAGCAGCTGTGTATTCTGGTGGAAGCATTGGTTTCCTATATCTAACACATGCACACATTCATGTTCCTCAGTTACAGATCCAGTTACTTTATCTTGTATAGTTTATGAAATCATAAGGACTTTCATTCTCTGGTGTATTTTGGGAATTCTGCAGACTTTCAGTGCTCCTACTCAAGTCAGCCATGCAACCAGGTGATTAAGCTAAGTTCCCTTGAAAGAAAATCTTTATTAAATACTCAAACAAAAACATGGAGCTCAAAAGCATTAAAGTGTTATTTAATGATCATTATGGCAGTATGAGAGCCAGATGCAAGCTGTTCTGTTCTGTCCAAGTTCAGCTTCACAGGAGTGATACTTTGCATGACATAACCCCTCCCAGCAAAAAGTCTGACAGCACAGAGTAGCTCCACAACGTTTGTTGAGGTCGAGTCTTTGACTCAATGTAGAGTCAGACAGACCATCCATCTCTTCTTGCTCTGGGTGGGACAGTGGGATCAAACTCCTTCATTAAATCCTTAACAAAAGCAGCCTTATGTTACATCATCCACTAAATTGCATCCATCATTCATTGCATCAAACTGCAGTGACTCACAGAGCTGCTGTTGGGCTCTGGCTCTTTCCACTGAAGCCACTGGGCATCTTGCTAACTAGAAAATGGAAAAAGGCCTTGGATCATGTATACACTGTATGGCAGCACAGTCCATATAGAGTATGCACAAAGAAAGACTAATTGAACCTTTTCCAGAAAGCAGCTGTCTCTGGCTTAGAAATCAATGACTGTTTACTAGTTAGCCAATAAAAAAATTTAGGGATAATAAAGAATAAACACCCATTCCCTCAGGAAAACCTTTATAGAATATATGGATGAACCAAGCTTTTAATTCAGTGAGGTCTAATTACCAGACCTCAGACACAAGTAGCCAGACCATGCTCAGACTCTCAGAGGGGCACCTGAACAGCTCTCCTCTAATCACCACACTGCATCAGAGAAGCAGAGTTGGAAAAATTCAGGCAAATCCCTTCTGGATTCGCAGAGGAAGCTCTAATCCAATCCTACCATCTACTGAAAAACTATGGTTTTGAAGGAAAAGGACTTGTCTCCCATCACAAAAGTTTCCTCCAGCATCTGAGCTGAGCCAAGTGCAAATGAAACCTTGAACCTATGCCCAGAATGATCATCAAGAATTGAAACTTTCAAATTAGGACAATATAAAAGATGCCAATAAAAATTTCTTTACTGCAAGCCCTCTTCTGATGTATAAATCTTGCCCCACTTCCCTTCCAGCCCAGCTAAAACCCTAGGGAGACCCCACTCACAGTATTTCTGACACAAGCCAGGGAGCAGTTGAAATTACAAAAGACAGTTCTCAGATCAAAGAAATCCACCTCCATTTGCATGAAGTTTTAGATAAACACCAAAAAAAAGTGAAAAGTTCACTGAGGGACTGACCCTTTTCTGCAGTCACCCTCACACAAATCCTGTATTTGCTGTTTGTCTTGATGGGTGGTAAGGTCTTTAGGGCAGGCACCAGGATTTCCTATGCATTAGTAAAATGCCAACACCATCAGCCTCTGGTTCTAAACGGAGCCTGTGTGTCCTGCCACAGTATAAATAAAACTCGTAACCCATCCAAGCTCTAACACATGACTTCATGATGACCCTCCCCTCATTTATCCATGCTGCTCTAAGTTACTGAGGTCAAATTTAGTGAGGTTTAACATGTGAGTCATACATGGTATGTCCAAATGATCAGAGACTGCGAAACAAGACACATGATCAGGTCACATAAATTTTTCAAGTTTGTTCTGATAACAGAATTCATCTCTCTCTCATTCCTCCTCTGCTTTAATCACCAGATGTTCTCTATTCAGCTACCTGCTACCCTCTCTGAGATTTAAATTAGACACAAAGTACTCCCAGAGACATGATCACAGCACAGAAAGGTTATAGGAGAAATACACTTTTGCCTTCGCATCCTATGTCTGGTAAAAGATATGAAAAGAACTAAAAATCCTGTGATGACAAGCCAGCTTCGAGCACCCTAACTAAGAGCTCAGAAATCTCACTCTTTTTCTTGTATTAGAGCGAGCAGCTTCACAAAGACTCAAACCCTAGATTATCTTTGGGGTTATTGTGAGGTGACTGCAAAGCTTTCTCGTCAGGCTGCCAGTGGGGGGGGGGGAAAAAAAGCTTTCTGAATCAGGCCCTTATCATTTATACCACATTACAATCCAAAATGAAAAATGACTTGCTCCAGATTTGATAGAATAAAGCATCTTGAGATGCCATAGAAGTACCCAATTTTCAATAAAGACATTAAACCTAAGCTTCAAAAAAAAAGGGAATAATTACATCGTTTTTTGCTTTGAGTTCTAATGTTAAAAGTGTCAATTTATACAACTAGGTGAACATCCACAATTCCTAAGCAGACTGCAGCTAATTAGACCCCTTTTGATCTTTTATTTTGCCTAGAAGCATATTTAACAACTTTACACAAAACTCAAGGTTTTGACACACTAGTGGACTGGGGGAGGGGGGAGACAGAAAAGAAAATTCTTCTCTGCTGCTTGCTAAGGTGGGAGACTCATCCTTTCCCAAAGCACACTTGCTGTCAGCAAAACCTGGGAAACTTTCTACCCATGAAAACAACTGCTTCTTCTGCTTCTTATTTGAGCTGTCTGGAGGGAGATGTAATAGAGAACAAAATATTAAAAACTAATTCAAAGCACAGAAGTTGTTACTAACGCTCCTGACTTTAAATGCACTATTTGTGTATGTGAATTACTGGTTTAGATGAAGGATCACAAAACATTATGACTCCAGAGCAATGGGATGGGTTGCCTTTACCTGCTACTGCAAATAAACTCGTCACTGGCACTGTAGTATTCACCAAAAGGACTGTGCAGTCCAGAGAGAGGAGGGAATTGTAGTCTCCTACCTGAGCAGCATCCACCTACCCCTTCAGAGGAGTTGTCCAACAGGGTCTGGTGGGAGTAGGACAAGCAGAGCCGGTCAGAGAACTAGAGCCTATACTGTGCTTTGTTTTTGCTGCACCAAAACAAATCTTTGACCAAGTTGACTCCATCTTGGGGCAGTACAAGGAACTGGACAATTTCCCCAAGTCCTTTCAGCCCTCCTTCCCATGGAGAGTTGACACTAAAATAACCATGAGGGCCAGGTGACAGAATAGCCACTAGGACTTGGGCACTCGTCATTTCTGCAACCCCATCACATCTCCCTCCTTTATATAACAGGAGAGACAGATGTCCATGTCTCTCAGGAACTCACCACAGCAGCAAAGTCAGGATTGTTAAGGGCAAAAAGCTCCTTGTCCTGTCCTGAAATGAAACAATATCATTAGACTTGAAGGACCCAGGTGGCTGGGCTCATGCACACAGACAAAAGCAAAAGACACCAATATCTTTCCCCTGCAAGACGATAATCCTGCCTGGGCATAGCAGTGGCTGTCTGCAATCTTTCTCAGAGGATGAGAGTTTTGCAGCATCCATCTACGTTGCAGCAGCCTTCCCACTCCCCTTGGGTGAGGGACAGCCCTGAAAGCAGGAAGCCAGGCTAGGAAGCAAGGCATGGAGAGGGAAGAGTGACAGAGGGAGGAGAGAGAGGGAATGAGCTGCTTCAAACAGCATAGTTGTGTCTGCAGTAACATGCTGCTGTCTGCAAGCTGATCCCATTGAACAGAGAGGTAGATAGATTTGAAACAACCATAACCACCTCTATCTACTGATTCAGCTGTGTTAATCCTCTAACTAACAAACTTGGGGCCTGGTCTAAACCTCAGTCCAATGTTAGTAACAGACTTCCAGTGTTGCCCTGTCACCACTTAACTATCTTCAGTCTTGAGGTGGGAAAGTCTACCTAAGATTCTCTGTTCAAGCAGGAATAAACATGTTGATGGTAGCTTTCAGCTCCCACTGAGCTGTTTAAGCCTCCCCACATCCGCTCTACACAGCCCTGTACCACCCAGAGGACCCCAGCCCCAGGCTGTGCTCTGAGTCCTCCACCCCAGACTCACAACCACTGAGTAAGCTTAAAACATTACCTTCAATTTCCTGAAAAATTACTCTTCCTCACCCAGTTCCAAGGCTGTCCTGGCTTGCAATTCACTTCCTTTTCTCCTCACTCTCCTGCAGGTGCATCAGCTGAATGATGGTCCAACAGAGGAAGGGAAGAAGGAAGTGATCAGAGATGGTACCTGCACGAGAGCAGCTGAGCTATTTCACTCCTCACGTTGCACATTGCAATGTTAATGATTTTAAAGAAAACCATTTGCAAAGCTAAAAGCTTAATGTAGGAACAAAAATCAATACTGTGCTCAAGAAAGTCCCCTGATGCTGGAGACTTTAAAGCATCATTCAGGTAGACAGCACTGGGACATTCCCTCTGGTAACGACTGCCCAGCAGACCATTAGAGAGGGGAGGTTGCTTTAATTTATGCTCTTTGTCATTCTAATATAGATCTTTCCTTTTCAAGTGGTGTTTGTACTTTATACTGCAATCTGGATTCAGAAATGGAACAAGTCCTTAAAGCTAGGATCAATATATCCAACATCACCTTTCAGATGGGAGGCAGAGAGAACACAGCAAAAGGAGAGGGCCAAATGCCTTGCTGGCATAAGCAGTGAGTTCCTTGATGCTGCAGTTTTGCCATTTAAAATATGAGTCCAAGTATGGACCTGAGCTTAGTTAACTAAACAAAAATTTAAAAAGGAAATTAAAAAAAAAAAAAACCAAACAAACCCCCTTGATTCCCCAGAACTCCCTGCAAATAAATTCAAACCTTTTCCAAATGTTAATTTATAATGTATCATTACTAATAACACTGGTAAACACTGTTGGGCTGCAGAAACTGAGCAGGGAGCCTGACCTACCCAAGGTGACAAGCCAAAGAGAGGAGCCAGCTCACCTTCCTGCTGCCCATGCTGCCTCTGACACAGAGGAATAGCTCCTCCTTTCCCAATTTATTACCAAATTACCTGAGAATTTTAAGTAATTTACCTGGTACTATCCACAGGCAAAACAGTAAACATAAAGGCTCCTTCTGCCTGCAAGGGCAAATGCTGTTTTGAGGTACAAAAGTAATTCTTTGAATCTACAGAAATGATGATCCCTGGTTCCAGAAGAAAACTTCAAATGTTGAGAGTCTGGTCTGTCTCTCTTTAAGAAAGGATTATTGTCAAGGTTTGCTTGTTTGTTTTTGTTTGGGTTTGTATGCCAGACTCCTGCCCTCTGAGCAGAGGTGGAGCATAGGAAGGCATTTCCCTGTGTTGGCCATGGCCACAGTGGGTTTGAAAAATCTTCCTAAAGGAAGCAAGCTTAATAAACAACAGCAAACAGTCCAACAAACCTTCTCCTTGGCTCTCAATAAACAAGGAGCAGAATGAAGTGGATTGAAAAAAAACCAACACCGTCACCACCCCCCAAAAAAAAAAACTGGAGGGAAGATTTGGAGAAAGTGACCTGTCAGTGTTCCATTTCGCCCCTGTATGTCAATGAAATTTTAAAGAATTCACATGTGGGGAAATTCCAGAATGAAAAGTGATGCATGCAGGCAAGTCTCACGCAGCTGTAACAGTTAAACAAGAACTAGCTCTAGACAGTTTATAGACACCAGAATGACACTCAGGTACAGAAGATGATCTCCAAAAGTTGCAAGAACAAGTGACAGGTCAGTGCACAGTGTACACTGTACATGAAGTACATGGGTCACCCCTGGATGCTCTGAGGTGTCCCTGTAACCCAAGATCATTCATGCATCCTTAGGGTGTGCAGTAGGCACAGAAACTTACCTATAACTTGTTTTTTTCTGTTCTAATTGATATAGGTTTCTCAATTTCACATTGCCCTAAGGGTCAGAGATACTCTTTACTTCTATTACATACAGATGCCAGATCCATATAGCTCTATTCCACAAGAAAGAAATCCCCAAGGATTCCAATTGTTTTAAACGAAAAACCTAAACAAATGAAAAACAAACCCTCTTCTGCCACCTACTCAACAAGCACATGCAACCTACCAAAACACACTGCTGCTAATGCTTTGCAGCAACACTTGCTCAACACCAAACAAAAGCACCTATAAGTCACCAAGTCAGTTGGTAAAATCAGATATAATATGTCAAAATATTTCAGTTTCACCCAAGCACTCTTGGTTAGTTAGTGCTAAATATTCGTTCCATCTCTTAATCCTTCTGCCAGGCAAGCCAGATTTCCTGCTAGCAAACAAAGTCAAGCAACGTGTCTAAGATCACAGAGGAATGTTGCCTGAACTGAAATAATAACTAACATCTCATCCCTCAGTCTGTCCTCCTGCAAGGAATGAGGGTTCACTCCTTCAACTTCAGTACATTTCACCTTGGCTTTTGTCCACTGCTTATTTCTCTTATTTCCTTTGTCCCAGAATCCAAATTAATCTGCATGGTGCTAACTGAGTTCCTACAAAACAAATGGTGGAAGAAAGGCATCTCACCCCCTTAATTCACTGAACAGCTCAGGGAGCCCGGGACAGTGAGCAGACACGAGTCCCGTGGGGCTGTACATGGCCCTTAAGGTGACTCCTTGGGGAGAGCACCCACCATTTCCCCAGGGAAGCCCCATTTTGCACCTCACCCACCAGCCTTTAGCACCAAGGCTGGAGCCTTCAGTTTTGGCTTGCTGCACTTTCTCCTGGGTTTGATCCAGTCCCTCAAACCTTCCACTCGTTCTTTGGAGCTGAGGTGCACCAGGGAGCATTAGGACACATTTACAAAGCAACGTCTGAGAGTGTCTAGAAAGCTCTATGAGTACAAGTACTTTTGTTTTCACAAGAGAAATGTCTACAGGGCTGCATTTTGGGAAGGAGTGAAGAAACATCTGTGTGCTCACAGCAGCAGCACAGGCACAAGCCGCAGCTGCGAAGCCCCTCTAACTCTGCTGGTGCTGTCTGCTAACTGCTGGCATGAATATAGTAACAGGGTTGCACATATGGCAGGCTGTTTAATTTTAGAAAGCAAAACTATCGAGTGATTAAGTTAGTCATCCTTCCTCAATTTGGGACCAATACAACACTACCAGAGGCAGTGGTCATAACCACTGTGGTTTGTGAGAGAGAAAGACGGCGCATGTGCGTGCTCTCGCGGCGGCGGGGAACACCAGAAACCCTGTCCTGCTCTGCCCAGCCTTGTTTATCAAAGCAGGATCAGACAAAAGCAAGAAAATACAACTTAAAACAGCCTTCAAATTAAAAGTGAGTGCCTGCAGATCTGCACACATGTACACACAGAGCCCCCAACACCCTCTGGATGGGGTGCAGCAGAACCGTTGCTTTCACGGCGCTTTCAAAGAGTGAGATTGAAAATAATGCTGGGCCAATTGGCCTCTGGAAGTGAGGTCCATTCAAATCACAGTCAGGGACTTGATTTTCCCAAGGGAAACTAATGAAGAGGGAAATGGGAGTCCAGTTCAGCCAGCACAGCTGCCAGGGTGCCAACATGTCTGGGTCAGGAGTAAGAGCGAGCCATGTGCTGGGACACTGCACAGATCCATGTCACCAGCTGGCTGAGTCTTACCATGCTCAGCAGCCCAGCCTGTGCCAACACTCACACACCCTCCCCTGGACAGGAGGGGCCATGATGCATTGCAAAAGCAGCCGCTTCCTCTGCAGAGCCCAATGGTTTATCCTCAGATGCAGCACCAGCTGCATCAGGAGGATGCAACCCTGCAAAGCCCACCGGTATCTTTCCCTTCCAGTGAAAACCAACGAATGAAGAAAGCAAACAAGTCATGGAGGGATTTTCTGTTTCTCTAGACAAACACTCTAAGAGCAGTTCAAAAGAGGCTAATTAAATTCCAAAATCCCTGTGCAAATACATTAATAATGATTTTGAAATGAGCAGTTAACCAAGGAAGTTTTCAAGGTGGGAAGTGTTTGATACAGGAGAGAGTGCGAGAAAGAGCTGCCCAGCCTATGTTAGAGACAATCTCTCTGGCTAGCATACAAGTTCAGGGGAGTGGGCAAAAGCAAATGCTCCTGGGCCCAGGAACAGCACTGTCCCCAGGCAGGCAGGGGGACAGAGAAGCCAATCTCCTTCACTCCAAACCACCAGGAAGACAAGTAAACACTAAATAACATGGCCATGAGTCTGAACGATCACTATGTAGCCTCACCAAAAAGCTCTTCTTACCAATTTCCAAGATGGAGGAAAAGCAAAAGACATTTTTTCTGTCCTGCTGTCACTACAGAAAAATTCCAAACACCAGATAAATCCTTTTAGTCTTCCCACACAATCGTAGGTAAATCAAGGGGAAAAAAAGATAATCAGTTGCTTGTAACAGAGGTATAAGAGTTAGTGGTGGGGAAAGGGTTCTCCACAGTCACAAAGACCTTTTGCCTTGTCTTTCTTGTTTCTGCAGCTTGTGTCAATAACTGCACCAATGAAAACAGTGTATGAAATGCTACTTTTCTAACAGGAATTAGAGTCTGTCCCCCTTGTGCATGAAGCGTGAAATGATGAAAAATGGATAACTTGTTATAATTGCTCATATGGCGGGGTGGAAAAATACAATGCTGTTACATGGTCTGCAGTCCCACGGTTCATGGAACCTCTCAATGTTAAATGCCATCGTTCTCACAAGCAAGAAAGGCAATAGTACCAATCTTCATTTAATGATGGCAAACTAAGAAAAGAAGTGATGTGAAAAAACACAGAAATGAAGTGATTCATCTTTGTAAAGTCCTTGGCAGAGCAAGGAATTAAACCCACCGGTTGAAGCCCTGAACACCAAGCCACCCATCTTAGTAAAGTCTCCAACCATGGTCACAAGATTACCCCTCCTATGCTCTTCCCCTTATTCTCTGCATGTCCTTGCTCAGCAAAATACAATTATGTTTTTTTCAGGTAAGATCTCATGAGATACTGATTCATATGCTTGTTAAAATCCAGACCCATTATACCTCTTTTTGCTTTCATTCACTAATTTTATTGTCCTATAAAACAAAAGATTTTCTGGTGAGATACATTTGCTGTGCCGCCACTCCTGCTAAAGGCACACAGCTGCCATCATCTTCCGGAAACAGGTTTGTTTAGTTCATAAATCCTCATTTCAGTATTTTGCTAAATACAAAAATTATGCGTACAGGATAATAAATTCCAGGATCATTCTTTCTTAGGATTTGACAAATAGAACTGCAGTTCTTTCCCCAGCCCTGAGGTACCTCTTTTAAAAAGCAGTCAGCAACCTGATAACTTTAGATAAACCATTTAATTTCCAGAAGGAGCCTTGTCTGTATACATATAGTCCGTTGGGTGTTCTCCTGTTCTCCCTGATTGCTCTCTTTTGGGAAGCAGAGGCTTTGGGTGAGTAAACTGGCAGCCTCTGTTTTCTGCATCACAAAGTCGTCTCATTCAAAATTTAAGAATCACTTTCACGAGCCAAAAGAAACTGTGTTACATACCTCAGCTGCAATACAAGTGCTGTTCTTCAGTTCCACAATCTAGGAGAAGAGACTCAATAATTTTTTTACCTGTGCTTTATTTGTACAAAACTAAGAGAGAAAGTGGGAAATAGAGATAGAATAAAAAATTACAAAGATCGTGAGGAACTGGTGCAGGAGAGAAAACAATGAAATAGTGAAAAAGCTATGCAGCTTTGATTCATGTTTAAATGCTCCAAGAAAGGAGAATAACTTACAGGTAAATCCAATTGGTAGAACGAGAAGGGAAGGAAGGAAGTTAACTGCCAAATTCAACTAGATCACTAGGAAAAGCCTCCAAGCAGTTTCATTCTTTATGCCATGGTTAATCCTGCCAAGGAAAGGGAGAGAATTCACATTTAAAAGCAACTCAGATAAAAGAAACCAGAGGTGTGCTTACCATACGTGAGCACACATAAACTACCTTTACTCTAGCTAAAGCTTACACACTGATAGCAGCAAAGGCATGGACAGGACACCTCAGTGCAAACTGATCATTGGCATCTCCACAACTCCAAACAGAAGCAGCCCTTTGCAATACACACATTTCTCTGAGAGCTCTGTCCAGCGAAATGCATGGAAGAGCAAAGATGCCCAAAAGTGACAGGATGTCAAAATTTATCTCCTTTTAACCATCTAATTCTCTCCCAGGCTTGCCCTAGGGCTGAGCACAAGAATGAGCCCTCCCCATGGTGTGCAGGACAGCCCTTCCCACCCACACCTCTTGTGGTCCCCCAGGAAATTTCACAAGGGTAAATCAGCCTTTTTGCACAAGTGCTGCAGCACACACGTGTCCTGCCAATGTGGAGCTGCTGATCATCCCACCTGGAAAGGCAGTCACCTGGGGAAGGGCTTGCACCATTTGGGTTTGCACTGGGGCCCTTTGCAGGGCACACAGATCCTCCACAGACAGCAACTCACTGCCAGTGGTAGGAGGGCAGCAGAATTTCTGAGGGCATGAATTTGTCATAATGGCAAAGATGCTTCCTTTTGTCCACCCAAAGCTCTCTAGGAACAGCCAGTGTTACAAAATGCAGAGTAAGACTCCATAAAACCTCCTGTCTGGAATCTAGGGACTACTCATCAAGAACATCAGTGCTCTTGCACAAAAATATTGTGAGATTTTGTTGTCTGTACTTTTTTTACATATCCTGGGGTAAGGATTTCACCACACTGTTCTCATTGCAGCTAACAGTACTGAACTCCTGAGGAGGAATGGTCACAGAGTGAAGACCCTGACTGCAGAGATTTTACAGTCTTTTTCAAATCAATGACTACAGACCCACCAGGCTAATCCTGATTAGTAACAAACACCTTCACTGTGATTACATTGATAATAACCACTTAAGGCTTCTTATGTCAAGTGGACTAAATTTCATTCTCACAGCTGTGTCTGATATTTTAGCCAATTCTCCATTCTTTTTCTCTTTTGTCCATTCTTCCACATACTGCTATAATTTGGGGGGGGGGGAAACAGGAAAAAAGCTAGGAGCAATTATCAGAATAGTAGACTCCCACCACTGCTACTTCTCTCTCCAACTGAGGATTGCATTCCTGTTGGCTCTCCCTTTCCCTAGCTGAGCTTAGAAGTGCTAAGCCACCCTTAAAATCCTCCTTGTTAGAACAGGCCTATCATGTTGTCTGGGATAGAATAGGGTAAAAACAAAAAACCACCAAGGCTAGGTTGCCTAGAGAATGGTGCTATGTAAACATTTCAGGCACCTGCACTGCACAGGTATTTGAACACCTTATGGTCTGCTCCTAGAGACAACAACCCCTGGCTAAGTGCCATTATACAAGCAGTGAGATGACAGCTAGGCAGGATGAGCAGTATGGTGAGTATGCAAGCACTCAGCCAGACATCGTGGGATAGCAATGGGAAGGGCTGGCATACGCAGAGCATCAGTTATTTGGAAACAGAGACAACTCCTTGGCTGTGCTAAAGCATGCCATACCTCAGTGAGTCCATTTGCAAGGTAGCTTTCATCATATGCAGTACAGCAACATCAAATCCCAAGAAACATTTCACTCATCTGCAACATACTGTAATGTGAGAGAACGCAGAGGTTACTTGCAACAGACAACAAGCATAAAGAAGTATCTGTTTTAACCAGCTGTCCTTTTTGTTAGAAAAGGTCTTACGTCAGAGCTGAGATGCCTGAAGGTCAGCCAAGTTAGTCACTGGGCCAGAGCAGGGCATCCTGGCTCCTATTCCCTGCTTGGAAGGGTGCTTTTGTCTCTTAGTCAAAAGCAGGTGAACCAGGTTCCTGGTTCAATACTGACTCACTGTATAACCTTGAACAAGATACTACACCACACCTTCCCCACGTGGAAATGGTATAATTTACCCATTTCCCCATGCCTGTGTGCATGGTGCAATTGGTGCCCATAAGGTACTTTCAGGTCACTGGCTCAAGGGTGCCAGGCAAGAGCAGAACCTGGATGTTGTAATATGTCCTGGGCTTATTCCACTCAATGTTAGAGCCTGGGTCAATGTACATGAATTTTTTCCAGCACTCCATGAGTTCTTCTGTATAGCAAAGTTAAAGCAAGCGAGAGAGAGAGAGAGAGAGAGAGAGACGTTCCCTTTTGATTGGCTGTGACTAGCTGCAATTAAAAACTATAATTTATTACCCTGGATTACGAGTATAATTTCAATGCAGAGAATTAAGGTTTTCTTCTGAGATGGAAATAAAGATTAATTTTTAATTTCCTTTCTCACTGCACATTTAAGAGCAATAGACTCCATAGAAAACTACAGGTCAAAATAGTTTTATGGAGGAATGACAATGTTCCATTGCCGAATAATTTAATGCTCTTGCTGCCTTTTTAATATTTGACTGCAGCTCCCTCATGCGAAACAGCGGCAGCAGACGCTGTACACGTTCGCTGCAGCACTCAGGTCAACGTGACTTTGAAACAACAAAGTTTCACTGCTCAGGACATGGGCAGCTCTTGGAGTTCCCTGATGCAGGCAGCTGCCTTCCCCAAGAAGGGCACAGGCAGCCCTTCCATCAGGGCAGGCAGCTGGTCTGGGGGTGGGAAGAGCAAGGATGGAATTAAAGCTTGAGGGAAGAGAAGACCAGAATGGACTGGAGTCTGGGTGGAATAAGTGCACAGCAGGTGCATCCTAGCTCAGACATGGACAGGCACGATCTGATAAAGCAGGAGAAGCATTTCCACCCAGGAGTAGGACAGTAGGACTCTGTGGTTTTGCTTGCAGACAGTGTTATTCCAGTTTCCACAGCTCATCAGCAGAACACAAGGGAAAACTGAGAAGCATGAGGTCATGAATTCACTTGGTCCTGGACCAAGACTAGTTCATGGCTTGCCACAACTGCTCCCAGCCCCTGGAGAAAATAGCCTGGGAAAAGCTGGGAAATCCACACCATCACACAGTGCTCCTGTTAAGGAGAATCCAACACAAGAAAGAAGAGATCTGTGTGCATCCACTCCTCCCAGAACAAGCACCTTTCAGGACAGGATTTTCTGCCGGTGTTCACAGCAAGATGATGCCAGCACATGGCTTAAGCCCAGTATTTGATCCTGGGCAACTGGCAGTGAACAGAAACATCACGGAAATTCAGGAAGGCTTTAAATAGTTGCTTCGGTAGTAGAAATAAATGAAAAACAACAAACAAACAAACAAAAATCACACCAAGAAAACCCACCCACCAAAACCCCAACTACTTGGATCCCAATTAATTGAATAACCCTTCACTGACAGAACTGCATCCTTGATGGCCTAAAAACAGGCCTTTCCATTGCAGAGTTTTTAAAATTTATTTGCATCTTTTAACTTCCATCTTGGGTTATAAATGGAATTAGGTGCCTAAGTGATGCAACTGCTGCTCACATGAGGGGTTAAGCTGAGCAGGAGGAACATCACCCTCCCCCAGGGATATAGTGGTGACATTGCTTTCAATGTGGACCAGACCCTCTGAGTACCAATCATCCCCAGCTCTCTCGGTGGCTTTTGGATGAAATCTGTTTAAGGGGGGGAAAGAAAAGTTTTTGTGAAAATCTTTCTCCTATGTGGTGAAATCCATTCACATAGGGATCTCAGAGGAGAATCAAACAGAATAATGAAGCCAGTTCTCAAAGTTTCAGCAGCTCTGCTCCCTCAGGACTCCTAGGAGGCATTTAAAGTACATCCATTTTCAGTGTAGAACAGCAGCACAGTTAGGAGCCGAGTTTAGGACAAGCCCACACCTGTCTGCTATATCACAAACTATATCTCAACCTTTTCAAGTTAAGTCTCAAAACAGAAAATATAGCTTCCCATAACCCTCGCTGCCCTGGCAGCATGACTGCTCTGAGTCTGCTGCTTCTGCAGGGACAGCTCTAGCCATTTGATGTGTATCTGCTCATAGCAACTCAGGGAAAGACTTCTCAAAGCTCACAGGCAAAAGCAAGATGAGTAGTTATTTGGGAGTCCTCTAGAGAAAACTTAGAAGATTAAAAAATTAGGGTAACAGAATAGAGAGTGCCTCTTCCTTCTAGTCAGGACTGGTCTCCAAAGCAAGCCTCTTAGTGTGAGAGCTTAGAAAGGAACTCCAGCCAACCACAGTCACTGGAGCTGCCCCAGCACTTCTTGCAGCAGGGGTGCTAAGTAACACCTGGACTGATTTCTACCTCAGGCATTTATCACATCCTGACACCTTACAGAATTCTCTGCAGATTTCCTTCACTGTCTGTCCTAAACAATTGTGTCCAGACATTGTTCACTTTAATCAATCAAATTTCTATTCCCTTGTGGTTCCCTTTCAGCAGCGACTGAAGCACTCACTAGCTACAACAAGTTTTCTTCTGATGGCTGATGACTCGCAAATCCTGCAAAGGGGATACACACCTGTCTGGATGGAACCAGACTTTGGGAGGGCCCAGTTGTATTCAGCCCAAAGCACACTGCATTTTGGTGGGTTTTTCAGAAGTACTTGACCCTCCACTGCTGGGATGCTTGTGGCCACTTTTGCCAAACATCCCAGATCTTTGGACAGCTTGGAAAGTCTGGGCTCCAGTTTTAGAGCCCCATGGAAGCAAAGAAGACACAGAACCACCAGCTACAATGGAGCATCTTTGTCACAAGACATTTAGCATCAGCCCTGCCTCCAGTTGCCCACCCTGGTATAACCATCCTGAGTGCAAAGACTGGTATGTGTCTCCGGAAATGGAGTTGAGATGTTTGTCTTATCTGAAAAAGTTCAGTGACTGAACATGCTGCACAAAGAGCGTGAGCAACCCCGACAAAGCAACTGTCGCCTCCTTATCACGGTCTCCAAAAGGACTGAAAAGAATCAAGCGTCAGAGACTTATCTCTTGAGAGATGTTCAGCACCCATGCTTGGCTTACCAATCAGCTCTAACTCCCTTTTTCACTAGAGTTCTTTTGCCTTGTTTTTGGCCACAAGGTACAGCCTTGCCACTTCCTGAGTGTGGAGGTGTTGCGAGGGGAAGGGGGGTGAGGAGGATGGGCCCTTTTGCCCATGCTATTGTCTTGTATTTCTGGACAATGGGATGTTTTTACCCATGACAGTTTTACCATTGTGATAACCGTAACAAATGTCCATCCTAGTATCACAGAAAGCTTCTGAAGTTCTGTGTGATGACAGTGAAAGGGAGGCCAAGGACAGGTTTCCTCGAAGCCACGTTAACCTGGGGTCCTTCTAACAGCCTACCCATGCACTCAGAGCTCAATGTGGGGTCCTGCTGCCAGTGCCAGCTGTGTCAGGGAGAAGTGCTCACCTTGAAATGGGAGAGGGCTCTTGGTTGTGGCCTACTGCCAACTCCATGTGAGCCTTTTGGGTTATGGTGTTACACAGCAATAACAGAGGCATCAAAAGTGTCACTCCATGATAGTGGGACACATCTGCCAATTGGCCTTTTTACATATTTGGTGCCTGGAAGCAATGGCTAAACTCAGGTCAGAAGCTGTAAAAAACAGGTTGAGGTTGGTCCCACACTAGCCCCATTTGAGATGCTGTTATGATGGTTATAATCCTCAACTAATCTCCTAACATTACCCATATTCAAGATGGTAGAAATTAAAATGCAGAAAAGATCAGCTCTAGAGAAGGATGATTCTGATTTTTACACCCAAATCCTCAATCAAAGTATCCTAAACCAGGTCAGAACAGCCTGTATCTCCACTTACTGTTGCATTTGATCTCCTTTCATTGCCTCATCAAAAGTTCTCAAGTTTCTACAAGCAAATATGTTGATTTATACAGAACCATAACCTAATATACATGCTTTTGAGGCCACTCTGAGCTTTGATATTTCTTAAACAAGAACTATTTTCTTATTGTGTCTGGCATCCTGAATGCAGAAAAGATACATGATTATCATCATACTTTATTCTCAAAACCACCAGCACCTCTCTCCTCAAAAGCTCAAGGTCTAAGACCAGACATCATGAGAAAAACGGTAAAAATAGCAATATCATTGCTAGCTTGCAGGGCTATTCTTATTTGTCCTTTGACCACATAAGCCTGGGGTGACAGCAGTGTTTAAGGATTGGGCAGAGCTAGAAGACCTGCAGCCCGGCCCAGCTTTGTTCCTACCTTCTTGCACGCAGTCCTGAGCAGGTCACCTTAACCCTCATGCTCACCCTCCCTCTGCCCAGCTATCTGCCCTGGTTAGGACTGTCTCAGGCTATTTGCAGCAAGGTGTATTTCCCCAGGCATATTCTGTACCTTGCTCAGTGAAGCCCTACTATGACCTAAGGTCTCTAAGCACTTCTCTTAAACATATATTCAATAATTACACGAAACGGATGCTAACCAGTTGTGCAAATATCTCCTTTTCCCTATTAAAAACATCTTCCCTCTGGAAAACACACATAACCAACACAAATGTCTGCCTGTAATCACGCAAGGTTGTATTCACAGCAGATGATGTTCACCGAGAAGTCTCACTGAAGGAGCTTTGCACAGGTAAAGTTCCTTTATCAGACATTTCCCCCTCTCATGCTGTGCTCAGCTTAACATATACAATGGGGGTTGGAGGGCAGGTTTCAGTTGCCAGATAATAACTAATACTTGAACTCTTTCTTCCATGCTTCCAATTTTGGAGGTTTGGCACACTGGTCATCACGAGCTCAACTTAGCTCATGGCTTCACCTCAGTCTGTACAGAACAGAGTGGAGCTCCACAACAGTTACTCAAACCTCTCCAGCAACAGTACCAGAATCTAAGCTATGATAAAAACTTCCCAGCTATTTGTCATTAGGCTTTTTCTGCAGAAGGATATGGACAAGGACACATTGGTGAGACAGTGCTCCTCTCCATTGCTTCTCATTTAAATCACAGTCTGACATTTCTCACATTTGTCTGAAACAGAGTGACTTAAGGAACAACTCCAGACCCTCGCCCACAGGATCTATGCCCTAGAGCTTTATCCAGCAGCCTTTGCTGCAAGGCCTTACAATATTATTTAGAGATGGGGTAGCTGAGAACTCACTCCAAAAAAGAAAG
This sequence comes from Manacus vitellinus, assembly GCF_001715985.3. Classification (NCBI taxonomy): domain Eukaryota; kingdom Metazoa; phylum Chordata; class Aves; order Passeriformes; family Pipridae; genus Manacus; species Manacus vitellinus. The sequence continues at coordinate 11,889,022 of NW_021939063.1, read as the reverse complement.
AATGCAGCAGAGGGTATAGATAGTCCTGGTTGGCCACTGCCCATGGGGCACCCATGTTCCTTGGCAATCAACATGAGAAGAAACTTTATCACAGCTCAGACCCACTGAACAGAGCTCCGAAGAAAAGGACATTTTGTTTTCAAATATTTTCCTCTAACAGGCATTGAATGAAGAGCAGGAAAAAAAAACAACAAAAAAACCAAGCTCTGATGAGAAAGATAAATTCTTAAAAACAGTGACAGACGCCCAGAGCAGATACCAGAGGAAAAATGCCACCAAGATCCGATTAGCCCAATGAACCAATGCTGTGGACAGTATCTCTAAACCAAACTACTCTTCCCTTTTCCTCTCCCACAGTCATCTTCCCATCATGGCAAAGTCCTCCCAGCCCAGTGTTCCTCTGCCCACCACTCACACACTTGAACTCTGACCGTGATGCTGTCAGCAACTACAACTGAAGACATCACCGAGGTATCTCTATACCATCCAGTCTGCCAGGGGCTGTGCACAAATGCCCGGTTGTTGGTTGGATGAGGAATCTGTACCGAGCTCCATGAAGCCAGAGTACACAGGTGCATTAGCTCAGGAAAAATCATGTGATTCAGCCACAGCTAAGCAGATGTACCTCAAGTGCCTTCCATCAGTTGAAGCCAAGGGGTGGTGGAGAGGCTGCCTCTGCTTTCAGCCAGCATCCCTGGGACAAGGAAAAACTACAAAGGATGTGAAGGCAACTGAGGGAATACTGCTATGTCACAGCACTGAGTTTCTTCTTTTCCTATAGGCAACAAATAACAGCCACAGTGAACCATGGTAGCTATTAGAACAGCAGTCGTGAGAGGAAAAATTATCTCCAGAATAACCGACTGTGGTCAAAGAGTGAAGAGGCAGGAAGAGGAGTGGCAGGAGGATCCTGTCCTGATCTGACAGAGGAATTCAGTCAGGTTTTAGCTATTTACAATCCCCCTGCTAATTAACTAGCAGACCTTTCAGTGACTTTTCCCAGCAGTGAGACAGTTCCCATACTGTAAGCAGCGTCATATCAGTCCCGTGCCGGCCAGATCGAGTCATAGTTTCCAGACCAAAGGGGTACCAACTTTGGTCTCTTCAAATTCAAGAGACAAACCCAGGAACAAAGCCTGGAGCAGACGAACACTGCAGCCTTGCCAAACCACTGGCAGCAACGTTACCATGTAAGCATAAAGTTAGCCTCTGTTTGCCAAACTGCAAGGGGGCTGCTCCAGCCCCCGTCCGCAGAGCGAGCCCAGTGCCACTAAGCACAGCAGCTCTCCCAGGCCTCCTTCTTCTCTGTTCTGGGGCCAGGATCAGCAATATCTCTGTGGAAATAAGCTCTAATAGTTGCTTCGGGTCCAGTAGGAGGAGCTGGCTAAACACACATTTTTGTCTTAATGTAGGGCCTAAATAAACAGTCAAATAAGAACTCAATTTAAAAAATCCTGTAGTTTAAAGGATTCCCTCAATTCTCAGTATTCCTTTTATTCCCATGGCAACTGATACGACTGATCTGCAGCCCAAGTATTTTCTCCTGCCTACTTTTCTAGTATAACTGGAAACACACACAAATTTGATGTTGGCTTGTACGGATTTTGCAAATACTGTAACACATTTATCCTAAGTAATTGGTGAAAACATATTGCATTCTTTAAAAATACACATCAACCCCACTGATGTACAGGCAGAACATCTACATAGCTGAGAGACCGAGAACTACTCAAAGGCTTCCTATCCAAAGCCTGCAGAGCAGGGACTCAGTTAACTGTTACTTTCCAGCAGTAACAGAGCCCATTCATGCAGACAGTGGTGCACAGATCGGCCCAGTGGTTGCCCACACCAACCCAGCAGTAGCCCAGCTACTTCTACACACAGTTCAGCCCAATGTCACCAACCCTAGCTTTTGTAATTATCATCCTCCTTTCAGGCCTTGCTGCTACAGCCACATCATTTGGCACTCAGTGCTCTGGTCTAGTTGACAACGTGGTGATCAGTCAAAGGTTAGACTCCGTGAACTTAAAGGTCTTTTCCAACCCAAATGATTCTGTGATGTATCAGTTTCTGTTTATCCACAAACTGATTTCTGGTCCTACGGCTACTGAAGGCCAAGTTCAACCACAATTCACTTGCTACACAGGAACTGGAAGCAAATGGGAAGGCCCTTTCTTTGGTTTAAACAGAGGTGTAGAAAACCATCATCTCAGTCTTCAGGTCTTCCCTCATGATTTCATCATCTGCTGGCCAAACTGCCATGCTGAATCCTCTTGAACTCCTACCTTGTGGTAATAAGGAGCTTGCAGGACCAGCTCTTTATTTGACGCACCGACCAAATTAATTAGCAGAGTTTGGATCACTTTTCAGAGGGTCCATGCTCCAGTCACCAAAATATACACTTCCTGAGACCCTTTAAAAACTTTGTAAAATATCTTGCTCAGCACCTCTATCCCTCCTGCGAGTTCCACATCCATTAAATAACAATAAAACAGCTTGTTCTCAGGTTGGGAGCATGCTCTTTCAGGGACTAGGAGGCAAGGACTTTGTAAAATTGTCAGATATATGCACCTGCTCATGAGTGGATATTTTGTCCCATATTTTTGTAGTAGAAAAAGAAACCTGAGGTTTTACCTGACAGCTTCTTACAATCCGGCCAGTGTAAGGTATAATACAGTCTTTTTTTCCCTTGCTTCTCAGATCTCAGGAGCGTGTGCCAAAAGACTGTCAACTTGTTAAAAGTACATTAATGCAAATTCCAGAGCTTTCAGTTATGTTTATGCTAATAGAAAGCCTCCTGCTCTGTGACAGGCCCAAGTGAAGAGTCAGTAACAGGAAAATTAATTCCAGCTGTTGAAATTGATTTAAAACTAGCTTATTCATAATAATAATAATAGGGGGGAAAAAAAGAATTCCTGAAATAAAAATAAAAAAGGGAAATACAGAAAGCACAAAATCATGTTTACTGCATGAAAGCAGAAAGGGCTTCTCCTGTTGGGAAGAAATCTTCCAAATTTAATCAAGCCTGGTTAGAAGAAAGCTCTAGCTTGTTATCGGGTTGTAAGTGTAGATTAACATGAAAAGAATTAGCTATGTGCACAGCCTGATTTTGCAAAGGAAACACAGGGGTTTTGTGCATGTATTTTGTTTTATATTCCTTATGTCTAATCCACAGGCAAGGAGACCAAATCCAGACTGCAATGGGACAGGTAGTATTTTAGAGGATAATGGCTGCATACTGAGAGCACCAGAGCTCTGAGTGGGAAGATTAGCTACCCATGACCGCTGCATTTATTCAGTGCCTTTACACACATTTTTGCTGACTTGAGTTCTGAGCGATTTCCATGTTTAGACAACCCCAGTCTTGGGATCACATACCCCAACTTTGCTGGTTTCAGAGTTCAAACCAAGATCTGGTGGTGAAACTGCTGGCTGCCCTGCCATTTCTAAAATGATCTCAAATGTCCGTATCCTTGATCTAAACATCCAAACTTTTTAATCTCAATTTTTCTTTTTAATTTCCCAACGATGATCCTCCTAAGTCCTTGACTGTGCGTATGTGTAGCCCTAAAAATGGAAGGAACATAACACCTTGCAAAATTTAGTTTTGACATGGAAGGGGAGGCAGTCTTTAAAAATTTGTTCAGAACTAGATTTCATGCATTCGATATCTACAACTGGAACCAGATTTGAAAATACACTGGTCTCTGCTGTAATCATCCCTGAGTACAGAATCTGTCCCTTTCCTAATGAGCATTTCTGAAAGACCCAAGGTCTTATTTAGGGTCCTGCTTAGATGCTAAGCCCTATCTTTTGCCACAGTGGTATCATCTTATTAGGACCACATTCCTTGTTGGTTTTGAAGGGACTGATCCAAAGTTCACTGACATAAACACAAACCTCTCCATTGGCTCCACAGACTTCATATCCAGCCTTAAGGCACAGTCTTGCATTTCATTATTGAAATGGCCTAATAGACTCCACAGACTGTGTCTTCACTGTTCTCCTCTCTTAGTTCCTTATCCCTACCTTGTATATATTTACCTCCATGTTAAACACCACACAGTTTTTAACAGGCATGGGTGAAGGGGTAAAGACGAAGAGATGCCATGACTTACATGGATCCTAACCAACTAATGACACTGAGGAATTCACATGTGTGGGTGGATGTGAGGATAAAGTGTTGGACCAATTTCAGCAAGAACCTTGAGAGAAGCCAAGTCAAACCCATGGTTATTCAGGAAGCTAACAAAGGATGCCAGCCCTAACCCTGTAAGAAAAGCAATGGGCTAGTGTGTTTGCAGGAGGTTGCTTCCTTTTGAGGGGGGAAAAGGGGAAGGAAGTTCCTCTAGAAATCCTGCTAGAATTTCAGAAATTTGCCCCTTTATTGTCAACTATAGAGAATGAAGATAAACCTCAGAGCATGCCACAGCTCAGTTGAACAATGAAACGGGCAGATTAACTGCCAAAATGGAGACGCTGTCGGTCCAGAGACGGACAGTTCCCCTGACTCATGCCATCAGAGGAAGGAAAAAACAACAATAAAGAAAGCAGGGGCTATTTCTCAGAGTGCACCCCATGACTTCTGCTAGCTCATGCTGGGAAAGAAGGACACTGCACATTTTTAACTAGTGTGGGCAGCTAGAACCATAATTTGAACTCTAAAGGGCCATTCGCAGCTTTATTTACCAACTACAGTTAATCATGTGGAGAAAAAAAGCATTTCAATTTAATGAAAACCTGATTGGTGAAGGAGAAGGAGGAGATATCTTTTGCAGGAGTGATACTTCTCTCCTGAAAAATGAGGGTTTATGTGTGGAAGCAGGAAGGATTTCTCTAAGGGCTGGTATTTCCCTCCATGGCACTCAACCCTTGCTCACATCATTTTGTAGGCACTTGGACACCAGGCTTAACAGGCTCAGGGCATTTTCAAGCAAACTGCTGGGTTCTTGCTTCTCTGTTCTAATGCAAGTCAGGCTTCTACCTGCCTTCTGTTCCCTTGGCCCCAAATCAGCAATGCAAACCCAGGAATTCAAATACCATCAGTTTGGGGAGAGGGTAGTGGTGTTTGTTTTTAATAACAATCAGTTATGGGTTGTTTTTCTCTGCCTTCTGGATCCTGAGTCTTTCAGGCATAATCAAGTCACACTTTCAAATTACTGGGGTTTGAGGGTGGGGTGTGGAGTTCACACAAACACAAGGACTAGAAATATGCCTTTGAAATGAAGCTAAAATTCTCAAGCAGTTATTTAATTCCCAAAGACCAGGCACTAAACAATAAAAAAATATCACTATCCTCATTGGAAAAGACTGGTGGCTGCAAATCCCCTCCTCCTACATATTTCTTATTCACATAAAGGAAGTTTGACTTGAGAGCTGAGGAAAAGCAATCAGGATTTAGCCCTATGACTTAAAGAAACCATTACTATCCAAAATCTGTAACAGAGAGCAAAATCACAAATCTATTTTCCCCAAAACAAATGGGGTTTGCTTGAAGCAGGCAGGAATCATGTCGTGTGAAAATTCAGGAAAAAGTCTGGATCAAAGGCCTGAAGGAATACACACACACAGACAAGGTTAAGAAGGCTTCTCTGCCTTGCTTTTGCAGGGCTTTTGAGCCCACCACTCTAGTCAGGATGATGATGAAACACAGGGATTTGAGAATAGAGGCAAAAAGTAACCACCACCTCAGCAGCGTCCTGGCTGGACTAGTCTGAAGTGATTCCTGCGCCTGCGGGGGAAGACCAGAACACGCTGGATCCCACACGCACAGGGTCGAGGTCAAATTCTCCATGTGCTGCCCCCATTCCACACCCTCCTGCAGAAGGCTGGGCTGGCCGAAAAAGCCGGAGCGTTTCAAACAACCTTAGCTGTGGACAGTGCCGATCAGCTGTTTCCCCAAAGCCTCCTCAGGCTGAGCAGCACACATACACCTCCTGCTGGACCCGGCCTTCAGTTCAAAAAGCTGCGGCCACGGAAGAAGGGAGCTGAGTTCTTTTACAAGGCATTAAGTTTCATTTGCAATTACTTGGGATTTTATTGCACTACTGAATAGAACAGGTTAGTTAACTGGGCCAGCAACATTGTACCCATATGCCTTTTTAACAATGCTTTTCTGTTATTGTTTCCTTATTGGTCTTTTCCCTTTTGCTACATGCGACTGGATTTTACTGGCGTCCAGCTTGTGCAATAGGTCCCAGGTGGCTCCTCTAAGAAACTTATTTGTTAATTTGATGGCTGAACCAGTGCATGAGGAATGAAAAAATACTGAAATGCAATACCCAAGATGCTACTTCACAGCAGTGGCAACAACCCAGGAAATGTTCCCCAGAGTAAGGTTGCTGGTTGAAGTGGAACCTTGTCCAGTTCATCCCTGGAAGCAAGACACTCCTTGCTAACACACCTGCTTTTCTCTGCACCCAACCCTGACTCCAGCAGGACAGAAAGGAGCTGTAACAAATCACCCCACGAGAGCCAGAGTGTGCTGCAGGGGATGGAGTCACAGGGAGAAAAGACAGGGCTCCTACTCCTGCAAGTGTAAACTTCAGAGCCTGCAAGACCTCAGTGTGCCTCAGAGACAGTCAACAAGTAAGCAAATTGGGCCCTAGATTCGACAAGCCACAGCGTTTCCATGGAGAACATCATTTTTTGGGGGCAAAACCTCAAAAAACAACCCTCGTTCAGTCCGACAACTTTCACTCAGAATGCAATGACCAGGTTTTCAAAAGAACTGAGCACCCACCAGTGTCCACTCTGCGAACTGCTTGAGCTCCTTTGAAAACCTGGTTCCCTGAACAAGATACCCTTAACTGATGGTTGAACACGAAGGACATACACTGTTCTCTTGCTCCTGCCTTGTTAAATAATGCATTTCTTTCTACAGTGGATAAGCACTGAAAAGCCTTGTGGAAGTAATACATCTGAAGGAGGGATTGGAACAGAGAGATAAGCCTATGGTGGAGAAGGAATTCTACTTACAGAATTCCATGTCAAGATTTTTTTCCCATGAAAAATACCCCACCCCTCATCAGAAATCTTAAATTATCATGAAGAAGATGTGTGTAAGAAAGGGTTGATTCTGACAGATACTCCTGACCTGGGGGAAAATGAGTGAAAGGTTTCAGGTTTTTGTTTGTCTTGACTCTTCATTTCAATGCTCTAATTTACACTTGGACAAGACTTGAAATAAAAATAGCAAAAATTGAAATTAGATGTTTTGGTTGTTCAGATCGTATGTCGCCTGGGGCTTTAGCTCTTATGGTGGGGAGGGCTATTTTGTTTTAAGATTTTTGAGTGAAGACATCACTATCCCAATTTAGGAGATTATTTGATTTTGGCTATTTTTCTTGTGCTGAGAAATTCTCCTGAGATGGGAAATCATGGTGAGCTCTGTTCTAGACCCAAGAACAAGGAACAATATCAAAAGGCATCACCACCCGAGAGTACTTCCTTTTGCTGAAACAGAATCCCAAAACATTTGCTTTGCCAAGAATAAGAGAAAGAATAGAAACAGGATGCTCTTGCTGGGGTTACAAGCCATCATTAACAAATGCAACCTCGTCATCTCCCAAAAGAGAGCATCTCATGCAGGCTTACTGATTCGGGGTTGCTCGAGTTGAGCAGAAGATGCAATCCTGATAAACCACAGCACAGATGAGAAAACTTTACTTCTCCTCAGCACTTCTCCCCTCTTACCTTCTCGAGTTCTGATACTCTCAGGCACACGGTGTGACCCTTGGGGATGGTCCTGTGCAGGGCTAAGAGTTGGACTCAGTGATGGGCCTCTTCCAGCTCAGCATATTCTGTGACTCTGTGAAGTTTTTCCTTACGTTATGTCACACAAAACAGTGAAACACAGAAAAGGTTTGATCCAATGAAGCCCTGCCCAGACACATCCCCTCAGTTCTCCCCACAAAACCCCTTCATGTAACTCCTCACCTCAGCCCAGGGGAACCCTGTCAGCACCTCCTCCACTGGTGCCCGGGACAGCTGAAGCGGTGCAGGTATCTCCACACGCAATTTGGCACCAAATCTGAACCCTTCAGTGCTTTCTGGAACACCCAGAGCTATCTTCAGAATCCCAAACAAATACATTAATTGCTTTCAATTTATCAGCCTCAAATCATTCTGTCTAATTACCATTCATCTAGAGTTTGTGTTTTTTTAATGGTTTATGGGTATTGTTGGTAATCTTTTAATTTCTCATTAAAAACAATATCTTGTACGCACTATGTGTGAAAAGCCCTAATCCGATAAATCAAGCAAGAGTAACACAGTTAAAAGGAAATCAGTGGAACAATATTTGGGTTTATATATTTCTGCCAGTCAATTTGTAATTAAAAGTTGCTACTTTAAAAAACACAGTTGTTGCTGTGAAAGCCATTATCAGTCGGCATTTTCATATGAATACTGCTTTAATTAATTAGCAAAAGTAAATACATTATATATCAAAAACCGCTTTCCCACTGAACCCATGCGTTCCAGAACAAAAGGCTTAATAAACCATACAAAAGAGGGACAAATTAGCTGATCCCACCCTCCCTTTTCAGGTTTAGAGTCTTTTAAAGTTCTCCAAGGTTTTTTTCCCCCCACACTTGCCTTTTTTTTTTTTCAATACATTGTTTGTTTTTCTTCAGAAGTGTGTATGAGGGAGAAGATGCTACACAAACACAAAACATGCCATTCAAACTAAATTATTTGGAAATCAGTTTAGCTGGTTCTTAGAAAACAGGAGTGTTTATGATTATTAAAACCCAAATGTAATTACGATCACACACAACACAGTCCCTTTGGAACAAATTATTTGCTGAACATTAAGGGGTTAGAGTTTGATTCACAAAAGGGAATGATGTGTCTGAAAAATTCTTTTGTCTAGGGGCATTCCAGAGACTGAAAACAGCAGAAGAAAATTCTCCATTTTCATTACCAAGCAGGAGAGAAAGTGTGGATGAGTGGTGTTGTTTCAGACTAAAGCCTATAAGATAAGAACACCTTGAAACATCAATGGCATCTCTTATCTAATGGGCCTTTAACAAGAAACAAGGGTCCTGCCATCTGAGTAGCAAACAAATCACTCACCTCATCCTGGCCCTTTCCTGCTGAATTGCTGCAAGCAGGGCCCATTTGTGGCTATGGAGCAGAGAGGAGGAAGCATCTTAGCTGACTGATGACTGTGGCCAGGCCTGGGCTCCCTCAAGACAGCAGACTGTGGAAAGGCAACCCAACGGTGGGACCACTCACACAGGTGTAGAATTTGACCTAAATAAAGAAATCCAACTCAATAAGGCTCTGTCTTGATGGATTAGACAGACTAATTCCCCCAATTTAATCACACTTACCTACAGAGCTGGAGTTCACTGCACAGTGATGAACAGCAACCTCAGTAGGCCTATCTCAGTAGGCAACCTCACCACCTTTTCAACAGTATAAACACATATTGGTCAACAGGTTAGGCCAAGGAGTGCAAATACCAGACAGAAAGAGTTCAAGATCAGGTTGGATAGGGGTCTGAGCAAGCTGGTCTAGTGGAAGGTATCCTTGTCCACAACAGGAGGGTTGGGACTACATGGTCCCTTCCAACTCAAACCATTCTAGGATTCTATGAAGTACAAGAGTGTTCAGCGGAAAAAAGGAATTACCCAAAGGACAATTATTTGCATCTCCTTTCCATGACAGTACTTGAGGTTTTCCACCAAAGGATAGCTCCAAAAATAAAGATCAGCACTAAAAAGGTGAAGATATTGGACTGGCTAATTCTATGGCTATATTAAGAACCCATACAGGCATGCAAAGTTTCATTAACATAGGAAACCCAACAGTGCATTAGCATAAAGACTGTTTGCAGTCACCAGCTCCAATCCTCTCCATCAAATTTCCTCTCTTACCAGATATTTCTCTTCCCCCACTCAGTTCTGACTCCTAGCTATCTTCTCCCTTGCACAAGGTACTCAATCAGTGTGGTCTCATTAGGCAGGTACCATTAAATCAAGCCAGAATCCCCCCAGCAAAAGGCACATTTCAGCAGACACAGAGGTGTCTGTGCAATGTGCAGGGATGGGGTGGGATACCATGAAAAGCACCGTACTGAGGGATGTTTCAGCACAGAAAAGCATGTGCCTCATGCAGGCCCTTTAGCACAGGCATTCTTTCCCCTTCACATAACTGAATTGATTTTTATCATTGTTATATTTGGTTGAGCCGCCCATCTGGAAAGTTCTTGCCTCCCCCGGCCCCCATAAATAACCAAACCCAGCTCTAACCAAAGGCAGTTGACAGAATCAGCCCCATTGCCCTTTGGCAGTTCTTCCAGGAATTTTTAGGGTTTTTACCAGTCAGGAAAAGGCTTTGATGCTTTGGAATCAGGATTTTATGAAGATCATTTTGTTGGGTTCAGCCAACTCATGAAGTGTCAAATGGGGGGCACTCTTTCATCTCATCACTGGATGGGGAAAAGATCCTCCCCTCTTACCGGAATGAGGGCTGGAGAGGGGGGACACTGAGGGATGAAGGTTCATCCATAGAGGGGAGGGTTTCTTTTCTCCTGATAGAGTCCACCCACTGCATTCCCATCATACTGATTGCTGCAGTCCTATCTGTCTGCTCTCCAGGCTACATCAGATAAGCGGAGAACTGCTCGTTCACTCCAGTTCTGATGCTGTGCTGAGGGGCCTCCCAGCTCCAAGGCCAGGCTCTTCTTCACCTTCCTTTTCCAGCTGCTTTTTTCAATGACTGCTGCATCAGTAGGGATGCTGTCAGGGAACCTGCCACATGCAAAGAACAAGACAGTAATCAAGACCAGCCTAAGGAAATTTCATCATCCACTTTGCACTTGCAAACGTCCATCTAAAAAAAGAGAGCAAGAAAATTCCTGTGCTTCCTCAAAATTTATGTGCAAATTCCTATCCAGCCATGCTTAGGTTGTTAAGGGCTTGGTTGTCATTTTCCCCTGAACAAGTCCCACCATGGATGGCATTCACACATATTGATGGGCTGTGTTTGAAGCAGCTCCATTGCCTCAATAATTGCAGATATCACTCGTTCAGAAGCTGCAGCCACCAACTAATGTCTATTTGGCAGAACTTAGGCTTCTGCAGGGCTGTGACCTACACAGCCCATCTTCATCTAGCAGCTGATATCATTCTACCTGGTTCAGAGCAGCACAACAATTGCTTGTGTCCTCTCCCATGGATGGGCATGGCTGCATTGCCCCAGTTTGCCCCAGTGAAAATACCAGTTTCTTTGTCTGGGTACTTTGCTCAGGTCAGACTACTCACAAACTATTCCTTTGCTGGCTGTTCTGTTTGCTATGAACTGTCACTCATGGTCTTTGTGCATGGCAGGTCTACAGTCATGCATGTGAGATTTTCAAATGCCAGTCCTCTACCACCAAACCCATTGAAGACCATTCAGACCAGTGAAAACACTGGGGTGCTTCAACATTGAACTCGGATTCAGTTTACAAGATTGTTGCTCCAAATAAGATGACTCAGACCTAACCTGGAGAATCTCATAACCTCAGCAGCCAAGAAGGGTTTTTGTGGGAGAAAGTCTGAGCAAGACAAAAAAATCCAAGTTCTCCTGCTGCTGTACCCACTGGTTTAAGCTACATTCCAATCTAGCATGTTAATATGTACAGACATCTCTTCCTGCACCCATGGAGACTATCATCATGTATTAGACAAAACACTTCAGCTGTTTTTGATTTTTTACAGGAGGAGAGCAAGCAGTTGCACCACAGTGCTCTGGCAAACACACAGATGCCAGATATGTGTACTAGGAGAGGAGTGAAAACAGCAAGCAGGACATCCTACATCCAGAGCTCCCACTCCTCTTCTGCGAAGTAGAAGCCAGTGTTAGCAACAGTTCCAGGGGAAATAACAGCAAAAGGGCTGACCCTGATGATACCCTTTATTTATCTTGCTTCATTCATGTTCATAACCAAATAGAGGCCAGACCAGGGTTCATCAAACTCAGAATCCAACATGAGGCACACAGACAGCATGAACATAGACACTGATGGCACAGGAGACTTCTGCTATATCTGCACAGTGTTGCTGAGGTCTAAGTGGGGAGACATGGCAGAAAATGTTTTAAGACAGTCACATGCCTCCAACATACTGCTTTCCAGGGACATAGCCTCCACCACACCAGAGAATATGAAACAACTACTGAAAACAGCCACGCAGTCTCACAGCCATTTCCCAGCCAACAAAATACCAGTGAGTTTCACTGGGAAACTGCACTTTGGTGCTGTTGCACCAGATAAGTTTCTATATATTATGTCCTTTGGGTCTACTACTAAAGGTAGAAGACTCAGGTACTTACAGTGCTGGAGTAAGTCTGCCTCCAGTTCCCAGCTCTGTATGTATGACCTTGAAAAAGTCATTCAACTTTCCAATGGCTGAGCTGTTCAACTGCAAAACAAGGCTTTTTCAGCTTTTGGCTGTCTTGTCTGTTTAGACTGTAAGCTCTTCAGGGCAGGGACTGTCTCCTATTAAACGATCATAACTCTCACTTAATTAGGGTCTTCTACACATCCAGGGCCCTCACAAAAATGTCATAAAACAAAAGCTTTCTAATAAATTCTGGGGGATTCCAGATTCTGATCCAAAACTGCTCAGTGGTTTTCCCTGTTGAATATGATGCTGAATCCCTTGTTAGTTTGTGTGCATGAGGGGGGAGGAGGGAGACTATAATTTAAAGAGATTGCATAAAAGACCGTTTAAGTCCTTGTGGCTGTATATTTCTTTTAATTAGTTTATGCACAGTGCATTTGCATGGGAAGCTGCACAGCGTGTGGACAGACTTAATTAGGAGAACAATACGTTCCCTCTTAAGATAATGACTTGAGGATTATGAAAATTATTATTCCAGATCCATCCATGGGTCATTTGAGGTTCAGTATCCAGCGAACTTTTAAAATGCATTGAGGTCAGCAGTTTGGATACTGTCAGTAAAGTCACTTGATTTTACTGTTGCTTAAATGATTAATTATGAACAGTGGCTGCAGGCATCCCCCAAGTTACACAATAGCCTGAGGACTTGCTGCATTTCACATATGCCATCAGCTACTCTGGAGGGACAGATGTGCTGAACAGGGATGTGAGCTCCACTGTAGTCATCTGCCAGCAAAGTCTCTCTGAGAGTTCTGTCTCCAACCCCCAGCTCCCTTTCGCCCATCCTTTGCTTTGTTTTTTTTCCTGGCTGGGGAGGCAAGAAATTTCTGTCTCCATTAATGAGTCTTTGTAGCTAGAGAACCAAGACAGTTAGGTGAGAGTTTTAGGACACAGGTCAGTAGTCCATGTAAATGAAACACCACCCATGCCCTTTTAGAGCAAAGCACCATTGAATACTGAGCTGGAGACATAACCTAAGTGCACCTCAGCTTAACTCATAGTTTGGTGGGTCTCAGAAAAGGCATTTTTCTGCCTCTCTCCAAAGTTCAATCCACTCTGAGGAAAGCATGATTGTTTAAAAAGTGTTCCTGTATCTTATCATGACAGGAAAACAGTCCTCTTTGAAAGAGCTTTCACAGGGCCTCTATTTCACAGCCAACTCAGTTCAAATAATCTGAGCACCCATTCTGCTCCCCCTTTACCCACTGGGGTAAACAGCCTCCTAACTGCAACAGGGCACTCTGGAACAGGGCAGCTCTCTATCCCCAAAGCTGGTCAACTCCAACTGTCAGGGCTATGGAAGCTACTATCCTCAAATCTGAATCACCAGGTGCAGAACAGACAGCAATCCCATCTTTCACCTTAGAAAGCAGAGCCACACACGTAGTTGATGAGGACAAGGTCGCTCTTTCAGCATCAAAACTCATGACTCATTTAGGAATCACAGCAATTGCACCTTGAGTATCTATTCCTTCCTCTTCCCTACAGTGATAAGGGAAGTTTTTCACTCAAATGCAATGACTGTGAATTAAATCAGGATTTTTAGTAGCAGTGACAGCAAAAGCTTGGTGAAACCATTATATATGGTGCTGCTTTCAGAGTTGAGAAAGGAGCAGTTTTGGAGGGATGAGGACAAGACATCTTCAGTTGTGCCTCTCCCATTGAAAACCTTTGATTTAGGGCGAGTGATTAAAAATCAACATTCACATCTGAGGGGGTGTAGGGGGGAAGAGGTGGGTTTGAAGGAAAAAGAAAGTGGAGGAAAGGAAATTTCAGAGGGTCAGTGATTAAATCCCTCCAAAAAAAATCTTCTCCAAAACTTCAAACCAAGAAAAAGAATGAGATGGCATCTCTATGCTCACACAGGCAACGGGAAAAATCTGTGACTGGTCTCATCAGCTCCCTGCATGTGGCCATCCCACAGCAGGGCTCTCCCTGAGATTTGTGCCAGGGGTGGCTTTCCAGAAGGGAAGATGCACTCTTCTATCCTAAATTGCTCAGGTATTTGCCAAGTCACAGATCCCTTTTAAGAACTGAGGCTGTGCTGCAAAAAGCAACGTAGAAGCTCTCAGGAGAGAGAGAGAATTTTTCTTTACAAGAACACACCTAAAAAAGCAGATGCTCAGTCCCTTTCTGCAATAACATTCCTCTGTGGCAAACCAGCAGCAGTAGCGTGCAAGGGAGTGAGCTTCTGGTGAAGACAGACTAGAGGAAACAAAAGGCTGGGCCAACAGTCTGCTGGCCTCCTGTGCTTGCTACCTTCACCATTTTAAGGCTTCCTGAAGCCTCAGAAGGTGCTCAAGGCCAACTACAGAGAGTACCACAGATGAGCCAGGGCAGCTCACACTGGCATCAAGACACAAAGCTGTGCACAGGCGAGGGGCACAAACCCCAAGAAATGGCTCAGCAGCAGGTCCATCCCATCACACTTATGGCCAGAGAGCCCAGCAAGGTCCAGTTACTATGGAGACGAGAAGGGGAAAGAAAACAAAACCACTATTAATAACAGGATGAGGAGAGAACAGCTCCTCAAGTCTGCAGGGTCAATAGACACACTTTGTGAGCATCACCCATTACTCAACCTCTGTTGTTGATAACATGGCACCCAAAGCATGCTAGGCACTGTAAAGGGCAAACAAAGATGTCCCTGCCCCGAAGAGATTACAATCTAATTCTGATTTTACAGTCATATTTCAAAAGCACAGTGAGATCAAAGTCCTGCTCTCCTCCCTCAGGCAGTCATTCTTTCTGGTGGAATATATCTCGATTCATAAATCAGAGAAGCAGCATGTCTCAGTGAATACTGCCATTCAGGACACAAAACAGAACACAGAGATGCCAAAGGTAGTCCTAACATCATGTTAGTGCTCAGGAGAGTAATCTGGGGGTGCAAGAGAAGGGGAAACACACAGCAATTATCATTTTTCCATTACCAAAGCAGATGCTTGTCCAGCTGCAGCACAGACAGCAGTAACAGCACACGACAATAATCCATGACACTCTAGAACAGACAATGTAAAAAAGAGCTCATTCTAGAAATTAAGTGAAACTTCAGGAGATGTTAAGTGAGATGGTCTGAAAAAACCTTAAAAACTGAGACAAACATCAGAGTAGAGTAACAGCCATTTGGGAAAGGACATTGAATTAAATGAGCAATCCCAAAGGCAAATCCCAGTGTTCACTGTTTTCTTATTTATTCACAGATAGTGCTAGCAGCATCAGGACACACTTAAGCACACAGGAGTAAAGACAGTTGTCTCCCAAGCACTATCCCCACCGCACCCTCTAAAGGTTTCCCCTCCAGAAAAATCTGCAATTCAAACACTAAATTTACCCCTGAACTGCTTAATCTGCAAGCTCCAGCAATCTCCCTGCAACGGGGTGCACAGGCAACAGATGTTCAGAAACCGAGCTGGCAGTTTGCACACCTGAACGTGTGACTGGGAGCAAGACAGAAAGGATGCACATTGCCTGGGAACATCTGATAACGCCGTGCCCTTCAGAGCCTGCACAGCGCTGAAGGGGCAGGAGCAAGGCTTAGAAATAACCAGAAGCTTTCTTCTTCTTCCATGAGTCACTCCTGCTTCAAGGAGCTGCAGCTTTGATTATTAACTGGGCTAGTCAGCTAGATATTTAAATGATTCCCAAAAGTCATTAAGAGCCCAATCAGATATGCAGTGCTTGACTCTAGCACAGGAATGCAGAGAGGGAATTATTTGCATAAACTATGCTTTAGAGAAAACCTCCATGTATTTTATATTTCAGGGTATGGGGGAATCTGATTTAACTGAGCTAAAGAGAAGAAAAAGAAGCTTAAGCAATTTAAGGGACCACATTAAACATGGAAGAGAGAAAAAATATAAAATAAAAACATCAGCTACCTCAGGGATTAGTAATAACTAAATACAATGTCAAAGTGCTCTTCCTCTCTATTCTCTAAGCAACAGGCAGCTCCCTTAGATTTCCTCTGATTTTTCAGAGAGAAAATTTAGCCTTGAAGTCAAAGCACTGCCAAAAGATGCATGCCTGATCAGATCTCATAACCCTTCCATCCTCTGTCCCAGCCTGACATCACAGATGTGAGCTGATGCAAGAAGTGAATGGATGAACAGACACAGAAAGCTACATTTACTTAAATGTAGCTTTGTATTCACCTACCTTCACACCAGAGCCATGACACATACTCTCCTCCAGCAAAAACTTAAAGCAAATCTTTAGAAGATTTTCCCAAATCTTCTGTAGAATTGTTCTTATAGAAAATATGGGGTGACAAGAAACCCACAAGGTGTGGTACCAGAAAACTATACCAGAACAGAAAGCAGTACCAGAGCAGGGGCCATCTTCAGAGAAAGGCAGAGGGTCACCTAACCTGGTTGCACCTTTTCTGGTGGTTTGTAACTCCCCTCAAATCTCTGTCACACCCAACCTGGTGGGTAGTTACTGCCACATCTTGCATGAAATCCAGGTCTTGGGACGGGGAAGCAGCACAGGGCACTGTGCAGGGACTCATTCAGAGGAATCATATCTAGTACATTCCATCCTTCCCGCTTTAGGTTAAAACCAGAGCCACGGCAAGCAAATCTCTCCCACATCTGCAAAACAAAACCAGATTCAGGGTGACTGGGAAGATGGACTAAGCTCAGAATTTGTAACGAAACAAGAAGGTAAGACAAAAGTGGTTCTTACAAAGTTCTGTGGGGGATTATCTCTTGAGAAACAAAGAACAATCAGCAACTCACTTCCTAGCCCTGCTTTTCAGGTAGAAAACTGTGTTCTCACAAGAAGTTAGTAATCACGATAACCTGCGGTTGGTCACAGAAACTCTTTACCCATCAGTTCCCCCACCTGTACAATGGGGGTTAAAGTATTTTACTTTCTTCTCTCCATCAGGGAATGGGAGTTGACAGACTAAACACACTCGTGCCTACAAAACCTTCTTCAGAAAGAAACTGCCATGAGGAAGGTAAAAACATATTGTTACTGCGATTAGAAACCAGAGTCCTCCTGTGCAGTTATTTAATTAAACCATAAATACAAACGGATAAGTGACTAATGAGCCAGCTCTACACAGTATATTTATATTCCTCTGAACAAGAACAATGCTTAAACTAGTTGCAAATAACAGTCCTCTCTCCCAGCCTGGTTTTCCCTGCAATCAGGAATCAGGCCGCACAGTAGTTTGCTGACAAATTGGTTCATGTTATGAAGATAATGAAGGCATCAAATTACTTTGCACTCCTTCCCCCTGGAAGCAGTGAGGCTCTTGCAGAAAGCGATTGCCAGGGTTTTATTTGTGCATGCATGTGTGTGTCATTTGTGAGCAGACAAGCCCCAGAGGCCTGTCAGCCAAGGCAGGATGGCTCCTGCCGTCGCTTCCTGGCAAACTCCTGGTGTTGCACTGTGACCTTCTGGCTGTGCACTTGCCAGCACTGCCAGGGAGGTGACTGTGACAAAGAGCCACAGCCCCTGAAAGGTGTTTTCTTCCTCCAGTGCTCACAGAGATGCTCCAGGTTGTTCTAGGATGCTTGCAAGGGTACCAGAACCATTTAGTGATTTAGGTCTGATAAACTCTGCTTTCCAGGAACAAAGCCTAAAGCAGCAGATCCAGCAAAGCACTTAACCAAGGAGTTGAGCAAGGTCATCTCCAGAAGAAATAAAGTACTTGGCTGGATCACAACCCTTCTGGATGCTGGCTCTGGAAGTTTTTCCTCTTTCTCCTTCCTTTTCTGGCCAGTAAAAGGAGGTTTAACTACTTCTTTGGAGATGATTCCTGAAACTTGAATGTAGGATAGCAGAGAAAAAAAATACTCCCATCCTGAGCTGGTATTAATAAATATATAAATAAATTCAGAACAGGTAAGATTTCAGTAAACTGGATCCAAACAGCTTTTTAAAGCCCCTCCAGCCACTACGAGCATCAACAAGTCGAGCAAAGCTCTTTAGTGATCATAACAAATGTGTCAGGCTTTACCCTGCAATTGATTCACTTTTGGGAACATAAGTTAAGCTTTAAATCTATATTTCATATATAATCAAGCAGCCAAATCGGCCTTTTGATATAAAACCCAGACCAGCCACTGTGTCTTTATCTCAAAAAGCAGGAGGCCCAACAAAGCTACAGCCAGGGAAGTGACAGTTCTTCATTATTATCCTCCCTGATCGTGCCCATCTTCTCATCTCCCCTATCAAATTTCTGGGCCTTTTTGATAAAAAATAATTTAAGAGTGCGCTCCACAGGAAGCACACGGAGGTTACAGATTGAGCAATGCCTGGGAACCCCTTTAAAAGGTGCAACCAGAAAAAGGGCCTGAGAACAGGAGTTGCATGCAGCCCCTGCCAGCAGCACAAGAGCAATGCCAGACTCAGACATTCCAGGAGAGCTCTCCTTCCTTCATGGTCACCAACATCACCTTCTGCTGACAGAACCTAAACGAGGAAGGGTTTTTAAGCCTCACTGCCTAGGCACTCGTCAGTCTTGCTTGTTTTCTTCCCTCTCTCTCCCTCCTGCATTGCAAGTTTCCCAAAATAGCCCCCTTCCGCACTGTTGGGTCAGGCAGAAGAATACTTATGAAAAAGAACACTGTTTCTTATGAAAAAGGACTTAGTTCGAGTTGGTTTTTGGTTTGTTTTTGGTTTTTTGGTGGATCTTTTTTTTCTGACCCAAGTACTCTCTTCAGCAAAGCAGTTTGCCCTGTTGTTTTGTATTTTTTTTCTTTAAACTGTTTACATAATAGTTCTCTCCTGTTTTGTTGGGGTTACAGTTTCATGTTAGAAATTTGGTGGCAATTCCAGTTTTGGAAGTTCCCTTCTGACTGCCTCTGTCCCGCAGTGTGCAATCCCCCTCCACGTGCTGCTGCAGTGGTCCATGACATCAGCCTGACTGGGGAACTGATCCACTGTAGCAGGAAACACGCAGGACACACAAAAGCAGGATTTTTTCTTTTTCTTCTGCAGTCGTATCAGTTCCCTGAGATATTCCACCACATCACCTTACAAAACCACATGGTCAGCATCAAGGGGATGGCTGCTGCAGGCTGGGAATGCCCCCAAACCGTGATGCCAGTAAGAGTTCTTCAGATGAAAGCAGGGCTTGTCTTGGCTGGCTCATGTCTCACTTCATTCTTCTGCAAGTAACTAGAGTGTATTGTCTTTGGCTCAGCAATTACATTTAATTATAAAGAGCTTATAAAACACAGCCATTTTGATAAATCTAGGTTTTTCCTTTAGATGTCCCTTGTGGGACATCTCAGATTTAAGCTTCCCACAAGGAGCAAAGAAATTTGAGGATTTGGCTTAGATGTGTTTCATAGTCAGCCACAGAAATGACAAAGGATTACACCCATCTATGAAAGATAAAATGGATTTATGTCCAAATTCACTGTTTAGCCCTCTGTGAATGCTCCACAAATCAACGTGTTTTTCACTTGCACAAATAACCCACAAATCAACATGCAACAGGAAATTTAGTGTTGAGGCTGGCACCTCCATCCATAATTTGCACTGTCAAGGGGGAAGAATAGGAGGAAAAGACCTAAAGGGCATATTTTGTGTAACTGGAAAAAATTGGACAGAAGGTTCTGCCAGTCATTCACAACCTTATTCCACATGGGCCACGTCTCTGTTACGGACCAACACACTACAGCACTCATATTCAATGGGCTGCATTCACAAATGCCAGTCCCTGAAAGCCACATCAGCAGAAAGACATGGATTTCTGAGCTTATCTATTACCTCTCATGCCAATTTCCCATCACTGCAGTTTCCTTCCAGGCCAGCACTTAAAGTTGTGTTACTTTACAAACTTTTTACCTTAGAATAACTATGCAGTGCTGGAGTTAACATTTCTCCTTGAGATACCAGGTGGCAACACTATAACGCCCTTCCCCTGTGTTGCAGTGTCCCACCATGAAAGTATAAGAAAAATGTATTTTTCCCTCTATGAGAAATAGTTTAATTCCAGATTATTATGTTGCAGAGGAACTACACTACAGTTTGAGCATTGCCAGATTCAGCCCAGATTCTTTAGTTAAACAATTTCACAACATGTGACAATTTCAGCACTTCCTATGCCTGGAGCAAAACTTCCTAACCTGATATTCACAAAGGAGTGGACTTTGCTTGGCTGTTGAAGGTTTTCAGAGTTTTGTTTTGGTTTGGGCTTTTTAAGCATATTTTTAAGCTCTGCCTTGAAGTACCTTGGAAATGGGTAGTTTGGCTGATGGCTAACACCTGTGAGAGGGTGGTGGCTCTGAGGTTTCTCCAGTTCAACCCAAATGGTTTTCTAAAAGATATAAGCCATGATGATTACAAATGTATGGAGTCATTTAGCAATGCACAATTTTCTCAAGTGAGCTGGGATTTGGGGAATCTCCATTTTTAGGTTACTAATTTCAAACATTTTAAAATAACCTAGTTGCTTATAAGGGCTATTTTATGGCACCCTCGGAAAGGCACCCCATGCCAAGAACCTAAAAACTGATCAAGTTCCCAAAATCCCTAATGATTGCTTAGACTCTCAGAATGGTTCCAGGAGAGATTTTGTTTTCTTTTTGAAATAGGTAGTACTTATGGTCCATATATTTGTATTTCCAATGATTCTACACATCCACTCAATGCACTTCCATACTGTCCCTGCAGGATATTTCACTTTTTCAGCCCCTGCAGCCACCCCCCACTGCACCAGCACTGTTTCAGGTCAGGTATATTCATGAAAAAGTCTGTCAAGTCCTTGGGAGCAACACACTGAGGGGTTTTTGCAATGTGCCCAGTAGGGTCTATCACCTATAAAACCATGAAATTCACTTCAGGTGAAATAAAATAAGAAAAGCTTGACCTTGAGGCTGCCAACAGCAAAACAGGCAGGGGAAACAAACAAACGAAGCGACAAAAACTAAAAGCAAATATTACTTGCTTGGTCTTGCTGTTTACATGTAACCAGCACAGGACTGCTCTGCTCATGCTTTGCTGGAGACTTTCTGAAAGTGCTCAGAATCATTATACATTGCATTTAGTCCAGCATTAATTCCTCTCCTACGTGGATGATTAAAAGGTACAAAGGCCATTTAATTAGCACTTCATGTCACTGTAACTTGCGGTCCTCATCTGGTAGCAACCAGACAGAGCCACAAATGTGTGTACACATATACCCACAGAGGCACACCACCACCCCCCAGGAACACGAGTTCCTCCTATGCAATTATAGCTGGGTGCCCCCTAATTCTGATCTCTTGAGCATTTAATGCGTTTGCTCTGGGGTCTACACAATCCTGCTCTAATTTTGCCAGGGGCCTTTGTATCAAAGGCCTGAGCTGTGTGAAAGGTGATTTAGCAGAGATGGTGTCGGTGATTATTTTCAAAGGAACTGCTGCAGCCCCACCACGAGGGACACTGCAGCCTCCAGATAGGGGGCCCTTATCATATTTTCTATTCTCAGATAAGATTATGTTTCCTTTTTTCATCCTCCTTCCTGAATCTTCTTGATAACAATTGGGGGCCAGTTTAATCACGGAGGTTGAAATAACCAAAAGGGTTCCTAGGGTGGTGGTGGGGAGGGCAGGGAACAGGGCCAGGTGGGTGGGGAGGAGGGAGAAGCCTCACTGGTCGGAAAAGTTGGGTAAGAGCAACTGAGAAATAAAGCCAGCAGAAACGGGGTTATTTCAAAGGGAACAGCTGTTAAACTGCAACCAAACAAAAAGCACATGCAGCCAATGTTCTTGTGGTTGCCCGTCAAAAACAAAAACAAAATGAGTTGTTCACGCGCCCATTCTGTGGTCTGAACAAATTAGAGTGAAGACGGGACCAGGACAGGGAGATGGATGACCTCAAAACAATGGGGACAGGCTCTTTGTTAAACAGCCCTTTCTGCTGCTGGTAGGGGGTTTCTAAACACTAATAATATCTTTGTGATAAGATGAATCACTTGGGCATGATGTGAATTGGTTCCAGGGAGCCGACCTCGACCCCTGGTGTTTGAATCTACTTGGAATGAGCATCAGAGACAGAAGAGAGCAGTGAGAGTCCTGTGTTACTGCCCCAAAAAAGGATTCGGACATGGATTTGGAGGGGTGCAAGGAACTCTGTAGCTCTGGCCAAGACTGCCCATTCCAGGACAACAAAGTAACATTACAGCATGGAGAATTCCCTGGCAAATGTTCCAGGTCACGTCGGTCAGTACTTGAATGAGACTGTCTAAGAAACACCAGGCTGAGCTATTCCACAGTGACACCATGTCCTTGAAGTCCATTCTGAATCAGCACTCTAAATGTTGCATCAGAAGGTGCCAGGCTTAGAGAGTGGCAGTTAAAGGGCAGGAGGTGGGATGGGGAGATAACATGTTTCAGATGGGTTATAAATCAGAACCGTTCATCGCCTGTTGCTGTTAAGCACCCCCCCTCCCATCTTTCTCTGTTGCAAAAAACCTGAAAAATCCCATTCTGCCTCAGCAGCATTACTCCCAAACAACCCTTGAATCACCAGTGTCTGTTGTGTCAGTGCTAACATCCCCCCATGCCAAACCACAGGGACTGTTGGCCCATGCCTGTGCAAAAGGAAACCGTTCTGCCCTCACAGACCCTTTGCAGTGAGAGTTAAAGTGCATCTAAGACACCAAAGAAACTCTAGAGGCATGTCCTGATTTCCTGGGTTTGGAATCTTTCCCTGGTGGCAGCCTGGAAAAGATGAAACCATTGAGACATTTCCACCCCAGCATGACACTTGCAAGGACTAGGCCAGCAAGAGCTATTCTGACCCTTAGCCCTGCTCAGACCTAACAAAAATGTCTGCATTTCCAACTGCACCATTTGGAGGCACCTAGACCTGCCTATGGATCGGGTCATACATGAGGTTCCCAAACACCACTGTTGGTTGGTTCATGACATCCATTCTTCAGTCAAGCACGGCTGGGTTGCAGGTGCCCATTGTCCAGCTTTTGGTCACTCATGCCAAAGGTATGTTCTCTCCTGAGCCTGGTCCTTGAGACTGGAAACAAACCATGGACCTACCTTCTTCCAGCGACAACCAGTCCCAGCTGAGCTGCCAAAGCAGAGCACTTGTTCTTGAAGACACTCACATGCAGAGTTCAAAGCCAGGCCTCTCTGACTGCAAGGCAGCGGATGGCAGCTTACCACAGAGTTCCTGGTAATAAAGTCTATTTGAAGACTCTCAGTGAAAAGTGTGTTCCTAATAGAGGATAACATTTCATGGTCATTATGCGATACACTTAACTTTAAAAGGAACAAAAATGCTGAGAAAGTCATTTTCTGAAAAGGGCTCTCGGATTTCATTACTATGGGTCAAGTGCCTGGGGAGAAGAATTAAAGAAAAACACGAACTTGTGCACAAATTAATTAAAGATATTTCCACTAATAAATTGTCCCCATATCCCAAGGCAGAGCCTTCAGTTTGCGAAATGTGGTAATATTCAAGTTGTGGTTTTCTCCACCAGGCAAGCGGTTCAGCAACATTTAAAATCAAATGGATAGAGTTGGGGATGTGGAGTTTGGGAATGGGAGGGGGTTGCTTCTACTTCAGCCCATATAAAATTTACGGTATTTTAGTACATTTCTAAGAAAAAGAAAAAATGCATTGTTATCCCCCAAGACCCCAAAACCGTGATGACCTTTTATATTCTCATTTTCCTTGATGCAGTCAATTTCTCCAAACAAGATCCCCTCCTCCACATTCTTCCACCAAAATTGTGAAGGATTGCTCTTTTTGATGCAAAGACAGTGCCAGTTGCTGTAATATGAGGAAATTGCAGCATAAGGAGAAAGAAAACAAAACAAAAATCCCAGAAGGAGAAACAGAATTCATTGTCAGCAGCTTTGAGGAGTGGGCCGGGTACAGCCCAGTGTTAATGACCCCTTCCAGCTGCAGGAGAGGTTGTATTTAAGCAGCTAAGAGCAACAGTGGGGTGGCAGCTGAGCACCCTGGCTCTGTGCAGTTTGCAGTACATGGCCAAAGCTTTTTGCTTGTCTTGAGAGGCTTAATAATATACAGGTCCACTTTCAGGGCAAGGCACCTCCAGCTGAAGGTCCTGGGCTGTGCTGAAGCTGGAATGCATCACTGCATGGAAATTGTTGGTTTGTAAGGGTGGCTCACACAAAGGGTAACAGCTGCGTGCTCAGGCCTCTCTTCTCACTGTCCCCTGTAACAACTGAAGAAAACTGAAGCTGAACTTAATTTTATTTTATTCCTACTCTCCCATTTTGTGGTGTTTTTCACTCAGAGGAAAGGGAGGTGGGAAGATTTGCAATCCTTTTGCAGCCCATCTTCTGCAAAGACCACCACTGTCTTAGATCACTATTGGTCTAGTGGCAGATGGGAAGAATTCGCTCTCCAAAGAAGGTAAGCAACAAATCAAAAGAATGAATCTCCCAGATACACAAATACGGCTAAATATTCCCGTTCTAAGAGCTGGGATAGTTTGTTTGTATTGACCTGATCCCATTTGAACATCCCTGTTCTCACACTGATCAGGGGCTGAAACGGAAGGAAACAGCTTCAAGCTTCTCTTTTCCTCTATTTTTTTCCCCCCCTCTCCCTCCCTACCACTTAAATTTCACAGGCACCTGAATCTGATCACAACTTCCTCTGTCCAGTGTAAAGTTTAGTCTGAGAGAGTGCACATACCACAATACGTTGGGATAATATTAATGTATAGTATTTGAAGCCCCAGGGCCTGTATGTTTCATTAATTTCCTCCCCATTAAAGTAAAATGAGGATATCCTGTAGAGAATTGCAGTGAACCATTCGGACTGTGAAACTCGTCCTGACCCTGCTAAGAAAAACAGACAGAAGAGGAAAGAGCAGCTGATCGCAATATACAGCCACCCAAACGAAACACAGGGGTTCCTCCCTCAGCCCTCTCTGCACTACTACCGTGCAAATATTTAGCTTAACAGGATGTGAAGAGCTGGTCAGCAAGCATTAAAAAAATACGCACTGATTTTTATTTGTTTAAAATGCGAAACATTTCCCCTACATTCTTTGCAGTGCGTTAACCTCAGGCGCAATTTCCACTCCGGGATTGAGCAAGCCAAGGACCCTGGGTTGCACACGAATAATTCAGATTACTGCATCTGTTTGTGTGTGGTTGGGGCATGCATACCGATCCCTGCTCATTAACCCAGTGCATCCAAGCTCTGCCAAACCCTCGAGGGCTGGCATCCTAAAGAAACCGACTCTTCTAACATGACTGGCCGTTGTGGTGCTTGATGCCAGATTGTGAATGGCTCTGTCAGGTTTACAACAGATCCAGCAGAGCCCAGGGCCTTCAAAAACACTGTGACATACACTCTCTTCTCTGTCGTTCCATCTTGGTTTTGTTCTTCACCTGGAGCTCTCTGACACCCTCTGTCCTTGGTCCTCACGCCCCACCACAGCTCACCTTTCCCCCAACTCACTCAGGAATGATTAAAGGAGAAAATTTTCCATTTTGGACTTAAAGCACAGGTGTAAGCACGTGGATTTTACAAGCAGGAATGATTTCTTTGCAGAGGACAAGAGCAGCCATTGAGCCACAGTTCAAGTTCTACCAGTTTCCTTTTTTCAGCTGTTTCAACCAGCTCTGCCCAAATGCCTGAGCTCCACTGCTCCATGGCAGCTGGCGCGACAGGCAAGGTGGGAGGCAAAGCTGTAACTGCTCTGAATGTCCCTGAACAAGTGAAGAGACCCAAACAGAGCCTGCTCCCTTCATTCTTTGGCAGGCGCCTACCTTGCTCTGCAGGTTTTCCTATTTGTCCAGCAATCTTCAAGTCATGCCTGAAGTGATCCCCAGGAAGGCAGGGTGAAACACTGGGAGCCTGGGGACCAGCCCTGCTTGGGATATCTGCCACAGACTGCACAGCCAAGGAACTTGCAAATAAACTTGCTGTTTTTCTGGGAAACCAAGCACCCAGATTGGTCTAAATTACCTTCTGCTGACATGAGACATGCTTCAAAAACACAGCTGGGAAACGAATTTCCTCTCTGTAGCCCCTTCCAACACCAACCCTTTGAAGACCTAATTTCAGTCCCAAGTAACAGCATTGCCCTGGTCCCAAGGCTGCAGGTTAAAAAGCATATTTTGGAGGAAGTGTGTGTCCTGCCCTGGGGGGAAGGGGCAGTTTGAATTACCTCGCACCAGCCACTCTGGACTGATAACAGACCTGCATGGCCAGGCTGCAGAGGATGTCCTGCCCGTGCCTGGGAGCACAGGAGTTTTGTGATGCTTGGTATGGGGTGAAACCAGATGTGGGCAAATCCCAGCAGGACTGGGAAGGTGTCCCCTGCCCTCCCTATGAAAAAATAACTAAAATTCCTCTCCATGCTTCTGCCTGTGCATTGTGGTACAGTCCCAGAGAACTTAACCTCTGTATAAATTTACAAATGGTGCTGAGACTCAGGAGCACAGAGGTGATAGGACTGCAAGGTAAGATGTTCCTCCAAGCCAACAGCCAGTTAAAATAATCCCCAGTATGCACCACCCTGAGTTAAAATCAAGACTCATCCTGACAGGATGACTAGAGAATTTGGTTGACTGCCCTCCAAAATCTTTAGCTCAGCACCTCACATCCTCCCCACAAAGCCCTAACTCTAACTGACAGTCTTTACTTGCAAAACCCTTTGCCAATGCACTTCCCATGCTGGAGGTTCACAAGAAATGTCCATTTGTACTTGCTTGAACCTTAAAAGTTCAAGGTATATTCCAGATAAAGCCTCATTCCCTTATTTTCCAAGCTCCAGGAGCCATTTACTTCTCCTCAGCTTCCTTCCAACAAACACCAGCATATTCTCCCATTTTACTTCACATCTGGCCTTTGCCAGCAAATTTCTTCCTCTTTCTACCCTAGAAGCACCTTTTTCTTACCCATTGCCCAGCACACAACTCAAATGCTCCTTTAAATTAGAGATGGGTCTGAAGAATGAAGGTCAAATCCAGATGCAATGCTTCTGAGCCATTTGGCTTCCCAGGCAGCCATTTGGGCCTGTCTCTGCTTCCAATGCCCTGAACTACATGAAGAATTTGGCCTCTGGGCATTACAGGAATGCATATAATAATAAATCACAAAAGGCTCCAAGCACCATATACATGCCAGTGATCCCCTTTGCACCATTTAGTCTTGAAACAAGGAGTTTTATGCTCATATTAGCTTGTAAAGTGCCAAACCCCCATTTGAGACTGTGAAAGTATCATTTTCCCATTCTGCACAGACACATGCCTTCAGCCAGCTCTCATCAGGGTGGGAGCAGGGGAGGGGGGGACATAATCATGACATAATATGCAATAGCCTGATGATTACTAGTATTTCTTAATAAAAAAGCATATATTAAAAAAAAACCCCACACTGAAAAACCACAGCCTCCAGCTCATGATTTGAATAAGGGGGAGGGAAGAAGGTGTGGGGGGGAAATTGTCTTAATTAAAATTCTCCCTTTCATCCTGGTAATTACATTCAAACAGGAGACAGCAGCATCGCTGTTTGTCACTGTGCCAAAAAAAGAAATTGATTTGATCACCGGGACATCGTGTTGCAGAAAATAAAATTCTTAAAAATCTGCCAGCATTTTTTTTTTTTCATAAACTGTAATTACTTCTAGAACACTGCAAGGAAGGGTGAAAAACAGAGAGAAAAGAGAAGAGGAGGAGGAGGAAGAGGAAAAAGGGGACCCAGTGGCAGATAATACGCCAGTAATGATGGAAACACCTGTAAGCCAGTGGAGATCTAGCAGCTATCAGCTCTGGCTGCATTCCATATCCATTAGCTACAAGAGGCTGCTTGGGCTCCAGGAAAGGAGGGTGTTAGCTCTGACAACTGGTGAAAAGCTGATGAAAACGTACCAAAGGGGCAGTCACGGCGCTGCCATTTGATAAAGAGGAAAAAAAAAAAAAGAGAGAGAGAGGAAAGGGAGAAGGGAAAAAAAAAAGCCAGGAGTAAATCAGTCTAATTAATGGCTTTGCTCATTTATCAGGGGCAAATGCTAATTATTCTTTTTAATCACTTTTCTGCCACAGTTGCTCATTTTCTCTGATTTTTTTTTTCCCTGCCAGCTCTGCTTAGTGAGAGAGTCTGGAGAAAAGCAATCCAAACCTCAGGCTTATAAATAAGGAAAGCACAAGAGAAAATGAAAGAATGGATAAAATCATTCCATGAAATCCTACCAGGCTTGTCTCCATCTGGAAACTCCCAGCACCCTTGCTGGTCTTCTACCTCCCTTCATGACCTACAGGCTAAAAAACAAAATGAAGAGCAGTCCTTGACAGAAAGGCTGAAAGATCCTGGAGACAGCTTTTAAAACCAACCCTCCAAACTCTGAATTCCTACTCACATAAAGCATGTTTCTGTCCCTTATTATTCCCCAATACCTGCATGGACAGCTTTTGTTCATACCAGTCTATAGGAAGCAACTCTCTACTGTTAACCCAAGAGCCCAAATGTGCGAGTATCAGTGTTTAACTTTCCCTTCTGTTGTTTTATCCACAATGTTCAGGGCAGGGCTCTCAAAAGCACTGAGCAGTGATGTTTGCACACCTCCAGATGCCTCAAGAGCTTGGCTTTGAGAAGGCAGCAAACACACCACTTTCTCAAGCCTCTTCAAGCTGGTTACCCAAAAAAGTAACTAATTGCTGCCATAAATCTTGTTCTCATTTATCAAGTGGTGAGCAGACTTGGGGTTTGGTGACCAAATAGACCATAAACACAGAGACTAAATCTGAAACAAACCCACAGACTTGAAACAATTCAACAAAACCGCCCAGCAAATTGTCAAAAGAAGCAAAACCAAAAGCCTGCATGCAGAAGCAAAAGCCAGTTTGCAAACAACTCTCAACAGAACAAGGCTCCATTCAAGGCTGTCTGTTTGGACTAAGACGTGATGAGCATCCACAAAGAGACAAAGATGAAACACGACTGTCAGACACGACAGACAGTATTTGGGAGTGTACGTGAGCAGTGCTGCTCTGCCAACACAGCCAAGACCTGAGATCCTGGTTTTCCTTACCTTTAATTTGCAGAAGGAAACAAGTTACTCACCCCAATGAGCCAGGAGTATCTGCCTAATTTCCCCTCCCATTAAGAGCAACAGTACCCATGGCAGCAGGACCAGGAGGGCATGGATGAGCTGTTAGAGGAAACTCCATCAGCACAGCAGTTTTCTTCAGTCACAGTTTAAAGGTCTCCAATAAGAATTTAATTCAACAATTCAGTTACCGCATAGTAAATCCCCTGAGTACTAGATGTGTGTCTTGATAGCTGCTAAACCTCAGTAAACAAGTCTTTAATCATCCATTGGTAATTAATTAGCAAACAAGAACTAATTGCAACTAGATAGCTTCTTAGATTCAAGACAGTTGTTCTACATTAATTAAATATAGAGGTCTGTGAGTTACACAGATACGTTCTAACCAACATACATGCAGGATTCTAAAATGCATTTGGTTTCTAATGAACCAAAACCCATGAAAAGTGTCCAAAGGAAGCAAATTTCACAGTGGTGCAAATAACTGGCACCTGTGATAGGTGCCCACAAGCACCAATGTGCTCACTCAGCTAAGAGCAGGGACACCACAACGAGGGATAAGCAAGCTCAGGAAATCAGGGCCCAGAGCCTACCACTTGGTGAAAGGCTGAAAAAGAGAAATTATAAATACATGAGGAATTTGTGCTCTCCTACATTTGTAGTCTGTTCCATGTAAAATTACTCCTTGAAAAATTTTTTGCCTGACTTTGATGCCAGTCCTAATGGCATTAAGTCAGACTTCTGTCATCAGCTTTGAAAAGAACCAGTTTTTACCCTATGAGTCTCTCTTCCAGACCTGACTTTATAACCCCTTAAAACAAGCAAAACCCTGTACCAAGCTGAAGAGATCTGACTACAGCAAGAGAAATCAAAGGCCCAATTTGGCATAGCCACATCAAAATTTGGTGTTATCACATAAAAATTTGTGTTTCTTGCTCTCCCACATTGCTATTCTGCAGCATTAGAGGTTTCCCCTCTGTTTTCTTCCCTAGATTATCACTGCAGCATGACAAATCTTCATCTTGCTCCCTCCACTTCCCTGTCACAACTACTTGCATGGCTCAGATGGCTGGGGCTGCAGCATAGGGGTTCATGGGCAGGGAGAGACAAGAAAGGACAGATGACTCCTCACTGAAGAGGTACAAAAGAGAGGGATGAAGCCAGGTAGATGAAATTCAACAACTGTGATGCAAACACACAACTGAAAAACAGCAACCAAGTGGTCTGTGATCCAAGTCACAGATGCTGCAGCTCTTCGCTGCGAGGAGAGTGTGTCATGGCCTTTCCAGACACTGTACTACGCACGGGTGCAAGATAATTTCATCCAAATGTGCAAATATGCAAAACAGACCATCCAAAGGGCTTGGGCTAAAATGCATTAATGACTGTGACATCCCAAAATCCCCCTGTGCATCTCAACTGACAGAACTTTGCTGCCCAAACTCCTCCAAGGGGCTGGCACACAACTCCTTTTTCATCTTAGAGGATGAGGGAGGCAAAAACCTATGCTACACTGCAACCTCTTATCTGCTCACATTTACCTACCCAGCAAGAGCTGGACTTGAATGGAAGTGGAGGGATGGAAGGTGAGATTTTTCATCTCAATTGGCAGATTTCATCTCACTCAGCAGCCTCTTAGCTAAGTAACGCATCACTTTTAGGGGTCCCCCCAAAACACATGCACCAAGTGGGTGTTTACAAACACATCATTTATATAAACATGTCAAATGCTCAGAGACAGACAGCATGGGAGGAGAGAGATTTAAATGAAAAATATGTCTTTCTCCATATACTGTATGTTCCTGTGGTCTTTTCATTTCATTCTGCTTTATCTATCAAAAATATATTAACCCAAAAGCCTGTTTCCATCAAAGTCTCAATTCCATGAACATTTAAAGATAAGCCTTATCTTATTACTGGTGCATTAACAACAGAAATCTAAAGGGCTACTGTCAATCATCTCCTTTTCTCTTTCTTTTTCCTCTCTCCTCAAAACAGTTTTACAGAGCACAACTGGGACCTCACAGGGGTTCTGGCAGACATGAGTACACATAAACACCAACAAGTACAAAAATACCACCCTTGCCCTGGTGAAAAGTACCATGGAAAGATCTGAGGGTTTGAGCAGGGCCAAACATGCACACATGGAAAAGGAAAGAGAGCAGCAGCAGGCAGCACCCACCCAAACCCACATGAATTTCTACAGATACACACCTTGGTGCAGAGCCTGATGGCAGATGATGTCAAAGCAATTTTCAAGAAGTTTGCATTGGAGAAATGAATCACTCAAAAAATTCAAGGTCATAGAGGTCATCTGCATTTCTAAGCCCATTGTATCTATTGTTTTATTACAATTACAATTTTTTACCCTTGCTATCCTTAACTACTACTTTCTCCTGGTATCTCATCCTCCCTACATCATGTACGTAAATTTTAAATGGTTCTTACTAGGACATTTGCATCAGTCTCAGACAGCATCCAAATATCTAGGCAGAGATGCTTGTTTGAGCTTTTAAAATTAAAAGGTTCTAGATTACTTAAGGGAAACAGTGATTTTCTACAGTGATCTTCTGGGGCAGAGCAAACTCTGCAGTGGACTGCAATTCCATGCCTCTGGGGCAATTAAAATATCCACCTTAATTTTGCAGCAATGTGTTTTCCTTCCCTTGCATTTTTTTTTTTTTGCTTTCTAATTAGAAGTTTTAATTCTGCAATGAGTGTCACTAAGAGCCTGAGCCAAAAATAACACAGCCTGTTCCAAAGGCCCTTTGAAAAGCTTTTATTTTTAAAAGCCAGAACAAGACAGATGATCCAAGAGCGATAAATCTAAGGTTTCTGAAAAGAGCTGAGGATAGCAGGAGGGCAGAGAGACAGCTAGGGATGAACAGCACGCACAATGCAGCTCGTAGTAAAAACAAACTTCTTCTCACAGACAAAACTGTCAACTCCGTGTGTAAGTCTCTACCAGAGACCTTACCAAGCCTTGTTACACCCTCAAATAGTTGTCACTGAGGACTTTCAGGCTCAAAGCCTGATCTCCTCTCACATCAGTAGCCCCTGAACTGGGTTTGCCATCTTCTTTCTCTGCTGTAGGAGAAAGCACAAACTTTGAAGGTCTTTGCCACGAGGTCTGTCCCCTGAGCAACGCGGGAGAGCGGGTACCCTCCTGTGGTGAAAGGGAGTACTATCCTGGGAACACGGCTCTGGGACACTCAGCCATGTCCCTCCAGTAAGGTGAGTGCAATGAAATCTCTGCATATGATCAGTAATTTCCCAGCCACGCATGTTGGATCAGTTCTATCTTCACAGGTCCAGCACAGAGAATCCACCACAGCCAGGGCAGCACCACAGACGTTTGGGACTGCCCAGCACTGCACACAGGTAGAACCTGGAACCAGACCACAATGGCTACAGATGATGCCTCTAGAAGAGTTTCACTGCACCTTCTGTTCACACCTTTTCCAGCAAGTCATCTGTTGTATTCCCTCAGTTCCTGAAAACTACTGGTCTTTAGGTAAAAAAATCATACTGCAGGAGCCTACAACAGAGAAGCAGCAATTAAAACATTATCTAAGGATGGTGCTAGAGCACACTTTTGGCCTTCCACATCATTCTTACACATTCACTCCTATTACTTAGGTCCATATCATCTTTTCCCAAGGACTTGCAGTTTGTATTTTTTCAGAGCCTGAGAGGTGCATAGTTGGATTTTCACATCAAGGGAATCAGCTTCCAAACAGCCCTAAAAAGAAGCATGATGTTTACAGAAGATCCTTGTACTTCAGCTGTTCTCTTACAGAATCAGAGACCAACTCCAAAGCTGAAGAGCTCACAGGAGAAAAATTGACAGCTTCTACTGCCTTTCTTTTAAGCCACAGAAATTTCAGGATGAACACACTTGATTTCAACTATGGCTGCACACAATCTAACACTGAGTGATTCATAGAATCACTCAGACTAGTAAAGATATTGGGAGACCATCTAGCACCAGACTCTGCTGAAAGCAAAGGTAGTTCAGACCTGGTTGCTCAGGACTTTATCCAGTTGGGTCTTGAAAAATTTGTAAGAATAGAGATTCCTGAATTTTAAATGATAGCCTGGTCCTACCCTACGTGGCTTTCTAGACTGAAGCATTGTCCTTTCCCTCAAGTGTATTGAAGGGGAGAGATAGGCTAAATTGTGTAAAATGGTTTAACAATTCACTGCTAGAAAGAGAAAAGCACTTAAGTATTTCTCTGAAGTACTGTTTATTAGATCACATAAATTTGCACTCAGATAAACTTGCCCACAGCAGCAATCAGGCCACAGTCAGCAGCTCAAAGAAGAATTAAAACCAAGTTATATCTTATGGATGGTGGGAAAATATAGGAATGAACTGTGAGTATTCCGAAAATACTGCTCAGGGACACAAAATTTTAACCAGGAAAACACATCAGATGTTTATGTATGTTAGGTGTTTATTTTTCAATCAGGTACATGTACCCAGATCGTGACAGGATGTCTGAACTGTGCACATCAAGTCTTTCACCCACTGTTTATATGAATGTCATTCACTATCAGGCCTCTGCGGAAGATAGATTGAAGAGAGATGTGGACATATCAGAGTTTTGCATTGCTTCCACCTCTAACTCTGCTCCTGGTGCTGTAAGAAACAACCTCTTGACCAGAAGCATGTCAGAAAAGACAGGGAAGGGAAAAAAGCATTGGTCACAAACAAGGAGGCAGAGAACAGCACAAACCAAAGGCATCTACCAAAATGCTTTTAGATGGGTATTCTTAAGACCAGAGCAATTTTTCTGGAGCCTGAAGATCAGAGACACAAAGTAGCTAAAACGAAGACCAAAAAGACATATTATCCACTTACCTGGCAGGAAACATCATGCCAGAGAGACTTGCTAAGGGGTCTGCAGAACTGCCAAATCCTTGCTGCCATTCAGATCACTGGGGTTTTTTCCCAATCCAACCCCTCAGAAGCCATGAAGCCAAGCAGTAGGCTTGGACCTATGCATGCAGGGAGAAGGGCTTAAAGGCTGAAGTTAATCACAAACTACACCAAAAGTGCCTGTATAGTTTTGCTGCTTCCCATTCCTAGCACCCTCTTCACTAGAAACCTTCATACTCATTTGAGGAACACCTACAAAAAGTTAAGACCTTAAACATTCACTGCTTCCCAGGTTAACCAAGGAATGCAGGGAGGACTCTGAAATCTTCAAGACTTCTGCACGTACCAGTAAAGCAAATCCACAAATCCTTTAGCAAGATTCAACATGAAACTGTTTTGGATTATTCTTTGGTACAGTGCAACACCATGGTCAAATTGACATAAAACATGGGCACAAGCTCTAAGCCAGAAGTATTTTTTTGTGGACCCATCTCTGCCCCATTTTTGCAGTGGGTTATCTTGAGGTTTCACACACTGTTATAACCAAAAGACAATATCCAAATGCATTCAGTGGCCTGGGCTCATGGGCTGCATCCCCCAGATGTTTTCCCTTCCTTCTTCCCCTCCTCTGCAGGAGTACCAGAGTTTACTGTGTATGTGAGGAGAGATATGGAGACTATTGAACAGGCATCAATTAAATCCCTGTAATTCAGGGGAAAATGCTCTAATTCTGTTGGAGGTCAACCCAGGTCACACATGCAAGCCATACAGTATGGCAACTTGTTTTGGGCCCTTGGCTGTATGCTGTGGGCACACTTCCCCCTGAAGTTAGCCATAAAAATCACTTTGACTGTTGCAAGAGTAGGTTTAGGGCTATTGCTTTCGAAAATCCCATTCACAGGATACCACCTTTACCTTCAAAAGGTAATTAGAATGATGATTCTACCTATGCACACATCACAGGGTGGAAAGCTAAGAGCAAAAGGATATTTGCAGCATTCATTTCTATGTTCAAGCTTTTAGAGCACAAACTACTATCTTAGCTGTTATCTAAAGGTCACTCACTGACTAGAGATTAAGATGAACAAAAGGCAGCTGGTATGGGGAACTCTCCCTTTACACACTTTATAAAACTTCCTGACTGAAGTAAAAAGTAAAAGTTATTATGCACAAAACCCCAACAACCCCAAGACTCCAGTGTTACTGTTGTGCTCCAGTACAACACTGTTGTTGTACAACCCCAACACTCCAGAGAACTGTTCATATACACAGACTGCAAAAGAAAACAGCAAGTAACAAAACAGCAGCATTTAGTAACAAAACAAGGCCTTAAGCCAGTGACAAACAGCAACTTGCTTGCTGTACCCAAGTGCTCTACTGATAAAAACAGTTGGTGGAACAAAGGGACAGAGAAGCAGCAAGGATGGGGTAAAGATAACTTCTTCTGCATGGGAGAACCAATGAGTATACCACTCAAATATCTGCAAACTCAGACTGGAAAGACCACTTCCCTTGCATTCGTACTATCATGCATTTCCCTTCAGACTCTGATACCATCAAAGCCCAGTGTACTTCCTGTGTGGCACACTGTCCCTTGTCTGAAGGGTTGTCTTTTCAAAAGACAAAAACATTAAATTCTATGTATTTCACATGAATCATCCCTGATCCCACGTGCCTGAGGCACAATCTAATCCTGCTGCAACATGGGAACAAAGACACATATACCTCTACATTCTGCTTTGTGAGCAACCAGAGCATCAAGGCATCATTTGAGCAGTCACATTTACTGCAAGATAATGCTACAGCACAGTGTAGGCTCGAGCCTCCTTGGGGTGGGTGAAAGGGTAGTAGGCTGCTGCTTAAGGCATTAATCTGTGGGCACAGTTGAAAGAGTAGACACTATAACAGACTATTTATTGTCCTCATCGACTTTGGGAGTGGTAACTTACCCATACCATCCCCGAGGTTTTGGAATGAAGATTTTCAGATGCACACACCCCATGTCACCACCTGAGGCCCACACCAGCACCATGTATTATTCCCCATTCCTATAGATGAGCCCCAACCCTCACTTAATGTGTGGCACTGGGTGCATTTCCCACATGGCCCCTGAAAGGCAACCTTGTGTCCCTACTCCTCCTTGCTCCGACAGCTGCAGGGTAAGAGCACTGAGTCCCAGTTTCAAGCTTTTTGTTTCAGTCTCATCATTTCCCATCACGAGCTGGGTGGGGGGAGATAAAGGCCGTCAGTCTGTCTGCAGAACAGGCTGGCTCTGTTTGCCCCGTGCCCCAGCGAACAGAGGTTGTCAACTTTTAATGGAGCACTCGGGTTTCCACCGATGCCAGCTGCAGATAGAACGGCCCAGCAGCAAACAAATTCAGGTCTCTGGGGGCTGCTCAGATTCTCCTCTTATTTGTTAGTTTACCTGTAAAATACAGTTGGGCTAATTCTCCCTTGCGTGGTTGCAAAGATAAGTTTCCCTCCTCTTTGGAGCTACTAGGGGGGAAAAAACCGAGCAAGTGCAGCGAGGCTAATGGAGTAAGAGAGCATTTCCCATGGCTTAGGCAATAGCAGGCATTTTCTGCTGGGGATTGTTTTCTGAACACCCTGTGCAGAGGTGAAGTTGTGCAGCACTTTATAATAACTAAGACCCATTCATTACACACAAAGGTACAGGAGGCGTCCTAATATCTACATGTTCAGATGGGCTTAAATCCAATAGCTCCTCACGACGTCAGCTGTTGAATTTATTATATGCTTATTACAAGGCCAAGAAAGGAGAAGGAATTATCAGAAAATGTTCTTATTTGATTTCTAAATGTTAACAAAAACATTTTAATCACACCTGAAAGCACTGTGATACTAAAATGGGCCAGAATGCTCACCTGCAATTCAAATCCTCACTTATTCCATACATGAAAATGAGCCTGAATGTCTCCTCAGACTCTTTTTAGGATTCAACCTGTCGCCAAAGTGTTGTTCAATTCAGCTGCAAAATTTGCTGCTTCTTAGCCCCAAAAGACTAACAACTGTGATTTAGACAGGAGCCATGAGAGAGAAAAGCTGCAGTACTAAAACTGGGTCCAGGCTGGGTTTGGATACTTGGCACCCACGTGTTTGATGACAGCTCTGACTTAGGTTTGTGAGTACAGCTTACTTAAATCAGGCTGTGAACACAGTCTTGCGGGTCAAGATTGAAATACACCTACAGAAACAGGAAAACTTGCACATCACCTGCATACATATTTTGCAACAAAGCAGTCCACATTCCTGAGCATCCTCTCACACATTAAAAAATTTAACTTTTCTCTGAAAAATGGATTCTAGTAAAAACCAAAAATAAGCACATGCCTTGGGACAGCAGGCTCCACACAGATCCAGTTTTGCAGCTTAAGCCAAATGAAATAAGAGTGAAAAAACTCTGAAAACATCACCTAGAATATAGGTGTAGATAGCCTGATTTAGAAAAAAACTTCTGACAGTTTTTCACAAGACATTCGCGTAAGCAAGCTAGGGAAAAGTCACCTAGAGAAACTCATTATAGGCTGAGCATGACACTGTTTGGAGAACATTAAGAGAATAGTTATCAATGGTACACTGTTTGGGAAGATGTATTAAGCATGGTTCACAGAGGTCTGACCTTGAGCTAATTCTATTTTCAGTATTTCCATTAATGATCTCGATGACTGGACAGATCAGGTGGGAATGAGTATGTTGGAGGAAAGGACTGGAATTTAAGTAATCCCAGTAAACTGGGAAAGTAGTCTGAAAAATAAGAAGCTATTTAAGAGGGGATGTTGAAATGTGTAAATACAGAATGAATAATGAAAGCCCATATAACAGACCTACAGAGAGGCTCCATGATCTGAGCTCACACATTAAACTCAAGGCAATAAACTCCTGATTCTGCAAAACCCACAGATGGGGAAGCAGAAACAGGAAGACATTCTGAGACCTCCAAAGTTAAAATCCTGCTTTAATCACTCAGTACCCATGAGGCCTTAGCTAGAGAACTCCCTGGTTGAGAGAAATGCTCTTAAGGAAAGACAGTGACCATTTGGAGAAACTCAGACAGAAACAACCCCAGATCTACCAAACACAGCCCCCAAGGGGAGAGACTGTACCAACAAAGAACATTTTTAGTCCAGAGAAAAGAAGACTGAGCATGGATGTGATACATAAAGAGCATTGCAAAGTGAAAAGGAATAGTCTGTTCTCTGTATCACAGTGGATAGGGATAAAAAAAAAAAATATAAATAGGCTTACACTGCAACACGAAAGATAAAAGTAAGATACTGGGAGAAAAAAACCTGTTCCCTTGCCCTCTCAAACAAGCCTAATGGTAGTGAAATTCTGTGACAGCTAGCAACAAAAATCTCTAAAAAACAAGTCAGCTGGACACTGCAAAAGAAAAATATGCATACAGCTGATCCTTCCTTTGGGTAGGGAGAGGAACAAGATGACTTTAGGATTTCCTTCAAGACACAAGTTTCTGTCATTCTATATACGATCTAACAGATGACACTGAAAAGGTGCAGAGAAATGCTTATCAGTGACAGATTCTGAAGAGATCTTGCTAACGGACAGGACAAAAGAGGGTTTGCTTTCCTTAATATTTTTATATTGATTCTAAATTGGATACAGTTGCTCCAAGACTCAGTGACTAGTTTTAAAACAACTGCTTCTCTTTTGAGCATCACTGCTAAGTTCCCATAACAAAGCAAGCCACAGGACTCCAAGACAAAAACACAGATGTCAGAAACAGAGTGGAAGCTCAGTATACATCTGATCTGGTACAATCTTAGACATTATCATATTGTCCTCCAAATGATACATGTAACAGAGCTCCTCCTCTTCACACACCAATGCCACAAGGAATGGACATGGCAGTACTGCTCTGTAACTCGCTGTGCTGCTGCTGACCACCCTCCAAGAAAGGCTGCACTCCTGGAGTTAAGGAAGGAATTCTCCTGCCTCATATAGTGCATAATCACTTACCTGGATTTGATATTTTGAGCTCAGAGTGACAGAAACTCTGGTACCCCAAGCACAAACAGAAAGACACCTAATTTGCAAGCCAGGAGCCACAGGCTGTTTACACCAGAGCGTCTCAGCCATAAACATTTAATTAAATCAGCCTTTTTTCAATCATGGCATATTTTCTACATCACTGCTCATTTTCAACTTGTTGCAAAGCCTCTCCTGATGTTCCTTTTTTTCAGGCACTGAAATGCTGGACTCAAAGTTACTGCTACAGGCAGAAGTCAGGAGTAGCCAAGTGCAGAATGGTGACACTGGGTTTGCTCAGCCCCTCCTCAGAGGTTGCCCACCAACATTCACAATACCTGCAAAAGTCCTTCCAGCAAAAACTCATTCCATGATGCTTTCTGACAGTGCTAGCTTAAAGTTCATATGAATAATGAAAATTTCAGCTTTACTAATTTAAAACAGAAATCTGCTTTCACAATTAGGTGACAAACTCCGGAATTTTTGGGGATGCCTGATCCAGTTTTGTGATCAATTCTGAACTAGAACTGCTCAGCAAAAAGTGGAGATGCTTGATAACATTCATTAATTATCAACTGTTGATTCAGGTTATTGTACTTCTGTATGGCAAAAAGAACCCCCAATCAAACAAAATCCAACAGGAACACGCTTCTGAATGACATTAAGACTCTTTCTCTTATTTAGTTGGGTTTTTTTTAAGTAGCCAGGGTACCCTTAGTCACTTCCATTGATTGGTATAAAAATGACAAGTCCACTAAGTAACTGCATAATCAGCAGAAAATTATAAAATGCGTCACCGATTATTGACAGAATTATTAAATGATTTACACATATCTTAACCACAGTCAAGTACTAATGTTATCACTTTTGTTAAAAGAGAACTTACAAGTTCTCCAGGGAATTACAGACCAGTGTGAGCTTACCTCAATGCCAGATAAAACCACCATGAGGCAACAATCAAAACCAGGCTGGTCAATCATCCTGATAAATGTCATTCATTAAGCACCAGAAAACAAAGAAAAACTATGCACCTCTCCTATACTGGAATTATCCACACAGCTTCATAAACCATTGGCTTACTAAAGACATTCTGCAAAGCAAAGAAAGAAAAGGACAGAAGTAAAGTAAGAATCTGGCTTTCAGCAAATGCAAGATTAAACAAGTGCTAAAAAACTCCACACCAACTCAGTGTTGTTTAACTAGTGACCTTCCAGAAAGGGAAGAATTACAACTGGACAAGATTTGCAAATAGCAGAAAGCTAATTTAGCTGGCAGAAAGAGAAGGAGGAAGAACTTAAGTACCACCAAAGCTAGGCTGAAATTCAGTACTGACAAGTGAAAGTTAATCACAAAGGATGTACAAATTGAACTACACTGATACATTAACAGAAGGTTCCAAGATAAAAGATTTGGGCATCACTGTGAACAGCTCAATAGAACACAGATCCTGCACAGCAGGACTCTGCTTAAGAAAAGGGACAGATATTATCCAAATTATTAAAATGCTACTGATGAATCTTCATTTTGAAGAGCATATAGATTTACTAAAACTATTAGAAGCACGGGTAGTTTTCTATACCAACAGAGGTTGCAAAGACTTGCACTTCCAAAGAGAGATGACATCTGATAAACAAATTAGCAGCAGGAAGGAAGGGAAATCATGACTTCTGTTCCATCAGAACATGAAATCAATTCAAAATAGCAAATTATAATTGCAGTTTCATAATTAGCTTGTGGGTTATAGTGCTACAAGATCTCTTGGAAAATGCATTTCAGCAGTTTTTTAAATGATTGTGTATTTGTCTGGCTAACAGAAAAACCCACACTTACTCTAGACAGAACAAAAATACAAGTTTTCAGGCTCAAAGGACACAAGATATCCACGAAGTGTGAGGAGTCTGGGGAAACAGTTCCCATAAGGAGGTTATTCCATAATTATCCATGGCAGAAGTTTTTGTACTTTCCAAGTGTGTGATGCTGGAAACATTTAATGTTAATGTTTTAGAATCTATGTATCCCTATCTTCCCTTGAATCTGCTTGAAAGCAGGAGAGAAGAAAATTGAGGTAAGGGAGCCTGAGCAACTCATACATCAGCCCACAAGGCTCCCTCACACCCAGAGACTCGCTATGCATGGAGTGTTACAGACAGCTGAGATCAGCAGATCAGAGATGGGGAAACCTCTTCAGGCAGCTCTTCATTTCTAGGCAGGACTGAGAACTGGAGCTGCAGAAGGAATAAGTGGATAAAGGGGCAAGGCTGACACACCATGGTGAAACAGTCCAACAATTCCCCTGTTTGTCATTCAGTTCTGAGATTTTGTCTTTACACCTCATGTATGATCTGTGAATCTGTAGCTCTTCCCTAAACACAGGCCCCTTGGAACAGACAAGGTCTGATCAGGAAGATGAATGCTACCTACCTGGAGGAACATTTTCTGATGATCCAACTCAAGCAAAACATACCTGCAGGCAGGAGGGTGCGAGCTAATCCCTGTTGTGCTGCAGCCCCACAGAGGCAGCTGATCCTTCTGCAATTCCAAACTGCCAGTCAAAGCTTTAACATCTTAATACACAGCATGCTCTAATTAAAAATTTTAATTAAGGGGAAAAAACCCCCACACACTAACTAGCAAAACTAATGTTGCAAATTAGCAAGACTTACAAATTGAAGGTAGTCTTTGCTGCTCTTTCACAGATCACATTAATGTTAATATTTTAAGCAAATAACTGTGGACAAAGGTACCACGAGTTCACTTCTGCCCATTTTAGTAGTGGGACACCAGTACCATTTCCTAGACGAGTCTCCTTTGTTAGGGCACGTGGCACACCACAGACAATCCATCTTAGCATCTGCCTTTGGAGGACAGACCAAACTGAAAATGGACCACATGGACAAACTCTGTCTGCATTGCCTCAACAAAAGATGAAGTTATCTCAGACTTCCTCTTTTGCCTCAGGAAAGAAAGGAAAAGTTCTGAGGAGTCTGGACAAACTACCCTCAAGGCTAGCAACAGCAGACTTGAAAGTGGCCTTCACATGGCAGCAAGGGAAATGCGGGAAGAGAAGCAGCAGGAGGTACAGTCTGAAAGCTCTGCTCCACCTCTGCAGCATCTCACATGTGACAGCAGGCAACTCACTAAAGTCACACTCCCACGTCTGTACCCATCAGTTGGGCAAGGATTCACTGCAAAGACACATCACTGAGAGTTGTACGTAATGTTTTTGAAATACATCATATATCAAGGGCAAAAATTGTCAAATACTGTCAGCATTTGGAACTGATGAAATGCTTTGCAAGAGCTTTTCTTGCAGCAGCTTCAGCTTTAAAAGAGATTGTATATGTTAAAAACCTGTGATACTTAAACATTTATATACCAACAGAATTACTAAATAAATGTGCTCGGATACTGTTATTACAGCAGTTCTAGGTCTCTACAAATACATTTCAGCCTAA
This sequence comes from Manacus vitellinus, assembly GCF_001715985.3. NCBI lineage: Eukaryota > Metazoa > Chordata > Aves > Passeriformes > Pipridae > Manacus > Manacus vitellinus. The sequence goes on along the minus strand of NW_021939063.1, from coordinate 11,846,284 downwards.
ACCTGTGCCTCTCAGTTTTGTTTCTTGACTGCTCTATTTTCATTCCAATCTGGCAAACCTCTGTGCTCTTGCACTGTTCTAAATCCAGATCTCTTGCTGAAACTGCCATGCTTTGACATGAGATTTACAACTCAACTTAGAACTGTGTGGAGACCAAACTGTCCACTTACCCAGTGGGGCTGTAAGCACAGATGAATTTTCACAGTTAAAAACAACACAACCCCACACAGAGACTGAAGTATAAAAGGATTTGCATTTTTCTCCAAACAAAATGCTTCTCTTACCAGAGCTCCCCTCCCCAACTACCTTTTTAAAAAGACAAGATGACATAATATCATCCCTTCCTTTTCCCTGCCACATTCATTAGCAATGAAACTTTGTTTCTTTTTTAGATGAACTAAGATGTACATGAGAAAACGTATCTTGTGCTCAAAACTTTCTGCCCTCGTGCCAGAACACCGTTTATACCATCCCACCTTTCCCTTCAGCTGCCATAGGTTACAATAGGTAGCTGAACACTTGCCAAGGAAATCAGTCAATAGTCTGACATCCTTCTTGTATCTTAAGATGTAAAGTGAAGTGAAAAAAACTTTCTAGCAAGGATTCGTGAGTAGTCCAACATTTCAAATCTTTTCCATGGGTATACTCCTCTACATGAACCTTTGTAAGGAAACAAGTGATGATGAGACTTAAGAAACATGGGTTTTGAAGCACAGAACAACACTTGATGGATCTGAATTAGTGTCTCACTCTTACATTAAAACTATATCACACACAGAACATCAACTCTATGTCTAAATCTCAAGGTATAAAAAAAACCCCAAATCAGCTAAAGAGAATAAAAGCATGCTTGCTCACCCTTCTGCATGAGCTTCATTCTGCTTTGGGGGCATGTGCACGCCCCATGCAAAAACCCCTTTGGAAGGGAACCTTCTGAGCCATGCACACAGGTCATCCAAACACCCTCTCCCTCTTTTCTCAGTACCTCAGTCCAAGTGCTTAAATGCTCAGACAGGACAATTCTCAGATTCTTTCACTACAAATAATGCAAAAGCTACATGGTAAGGAGATCCAGAAAAATCAGACACAACTAAGTAAGTGGGTAACAAAGGCAAACAAGTTTCAAAACAGATAAATTAATGCATATAGGCAAAAGTTACATGATGCTAGGCTTAGAACTGGGAGTGTTAACTCAGAAAAGAGACATTGGAAAATTCACTTGATTCTCTACAATCACTGGCTCAGTGTGTGGTGACAACCATGAAATCAATCACCAGAAAGAATATCACTGGCAAGACAGAAATCATTCCTATGCTACCATATAAAAATGGGTATTTCTGTAATAAGAAATAGGAAGTTAAAGAATACACACAGACAATGAAAACATCTCAGATGCCTAATTTTTGGGGGGGAATAATTTTGGTTATTTCCAATTCCTGCACAGTAAGCAACTAAGTACTCCATTTCCATTTCTAATGCCCTCACAGAGAGTATGATCAGCATTCTGCAGGAAAAAATCCCATACCCATTAAAAGGGGTGGGCACCAGTGTAGATATTTCAGTAACTTCACAGTTACTGGGAGAGCTTCTGAAAGATCTTGATCTTTCCAGGTAACAAAACAGTATTCTCACAGAGGGTGCAGAGTTCAACTGAGCTTTGGTTGAAGTGAAGCTTAAGACAGAAAACTAGATGAGGGATCACTTTAGCAAAGAAGAAGAAATTTAGGCAAAACCACTCTGTGGTGTTTAAGTTTCAGCTTGTCCCTATGGAATGCTGTTTTGGGAATGAATTCACCATGAGGGCATGGATTCCTCCTAACTGTCAGAGTGAAGTTATAGGCACTAAAATATCACTTTTCACAGAAAATAGTATTAAAGAACTGGTTCCTACACATCTGAATGGGGGTCTCATACAGCCTAATAAAAGCAATTTTGCAGTCCAAAAAGGATGGACTCTGATTGACATGAATGAGGCCCTTGAGAAATCTAAGCAGGATCAATCCAAACACAAGAAGACTGCATGACTTCCAATCAAAGGAGAAGAAACTGATGTAAACAGAACATGCTAGAGCTGATGATTAGACTAGATTTCTTAAAGGATCAAAAGTAATCAGATCAGTTTAGCCAAAATGCCAATGCAAGAGTGTTAGCAGTCACTTCAGTCACTACCACAGTTGTCGGCTTAGCAGCACTGGATCCAGACCTCAAATTACCTTTTGGTTAAGAAATATAAACTAGAATAGGCAGGACTGGCAAGGACTCAGTAGTCAAAAAGACAGTCATGTTATTAAGAATGAGCCTTGTAAAGCAGTATAGGGCTCAGATGTACCAAAGATCTTGCAGGATTTATAATTCTGGTCAGTGAGCTCCTTTCACAGCTGACCCTGAGCTACAAAAAGAAAAGAATCTGATAGATTCCCTCTCCTGTCATTTACTAGGAAAAGCATACAAATGCATATCAGAAACATGTGGTCCTGAGACAAAGGTGTCCTGTAGAGGACTCACCTTTGACAAGCAACAGTCACCTTGAGGGGGAAGAAGATGATCTGAGCCTTGCACACTGATTATATCACCTTGGAAGAGCATTCATATCAGACACAGAAATAAAAACAAGGAACTGTCATACTTACCAAGTAATGAAAAATCCGTTTTACCCTAAATTATAAGTCCACTAACAACTGGAACTAAAACCAGCCCAGTAGGCAGCAGGTGTGGGAAAGACTCCATATTCTGACCTTGGCAGCAGGAAATAAGCAGATCCACTGTACTCTTTCTCCTCTGACATATTGTCTACAGGAGACCTACAACTGTGTCAAATGATGTTTTTAACCTATTTTTGCACAGAACAGCAGGAGGATTTGTGGGGAATCCCAGAAGACTGCCAATATCTTGCTTAAACACAACTCCCCCAAACCTCTGGATTCCTTCTGGATGCCCATCATCTAGCAAAACTGGCCTTACAAACTGAAGTCCTACCATTCTTCCCCTTCTCCCAGGCTTGGCAAGTTAGCTCACAGTGCTAGTTTCTATCTTAAAATTATTCTCTCTATATCCTCAGTAAGTTTGTTTAAAACTCATGTGTTTGTACGTGAAGAGCTTTCCAGCTCACTGCGGATATTAAACTACAGGGAAAACATGAAGAGCTTTTGAAACTGTTAATAAGGTAGCATTCCTCTGCTGCCTTTAATCCTTTATTTCACAAGATCCCAGAGCACTTTACAGATGTAAACACAGAGCTGCTCACCCAGCAGTCCTGGGGTGGACCGTGGCTGCTCTAGGACATAACTGCACCGTTTTAGCTCCCAGCCACACTGGTCTCTCCCTCTTGCTCTGCCACCCCGTGGCTGTTCAACTGTTCAACAGGCAGGGAAAGTGCCCAATGCCCAGAAAGAGAGGTCTCATACATGCCAGGAACTTCACTGGTGGAGGTGGCTCATTTTTCCATAGGCAGGTACTTGCAAGCAATTAAAACAGGATTTAAGAAACAAAGTTGTTTTTAGCAGAACCAGAGAGACACACCTAGAAAGGACACTGGTACCTCAGGGTTTGGTCAACAGATTGGAGTTGATGGCTCTGTCCTAGTCATTAAATTGTCTAAATCTCAAGGTATGAGATTTTTCTCAAGCTTCTATTTTAATAGAAGTTGTTCTTTGAGAGCTGGGTTGCAAGCCTGATTCAAACCCCTCATTCTCAGTTCCAGTGCATACCCCCTTTTTTAGGTGGGGAGACTCAGCTTTGATTCCAAGCAAAGGATGCCACCTACTGAATCCTTGCTACCACGAACACAGCTTTGACCCTAATGGCTCCAGACCTCTGGCATGATCACAAGCCAGACTGCAGTCCCAAAATAAATTCCAAGGAAAAGTAGAAAACAGGCTTGTAAAAACAAAGCTTTTCTCCCTTTTACTCTCCCCTCAACCCAAAGATGTATTACTCACCAAACATCTGCACAGCCGTAATAATTCCTAGTTTTGCAACACTGACAACCTTAGCAGTATTAAAAAACACTCCTTACATCTTTATTCCATTTTGGATTCATTATAATCGAGTCTGACAATGTATCCTAGTACAGTACATTCTGCAACATTTAACCCATGTTCCCAGTTGCCGTTCTTAACTTCATGGCTTAATAACACAGAGTCAGTAGATCACAATATGACCCTGTTAATATTTTTTTAATGCCATTTTTACAAATTACAGCATAATGCACTGATTATGAGGATGAAAGGAAAGTCTCCACGTCTGTCTGGAAACCAAATAAAAGAATGTTTGAACATCTGTTCATCCTGCAAATGTCTTTAAAAGCTTTGATTTTCCCATAATCATTTTGTTCCACCATTTCACCCTTTTTCAAATGTGTATCCAACAGCCTCAGGACAGCAGCCAGAGATCTGCAGTAATAGCACATTATAATCAAAGTTCTTAGGCACACTTAAGTTCTCCTTTTGGAATTCTATATTGGGAAAAACACAAAACCAAACCCCAATCTTCAACAGATTCCTCTCCAGCTCTCCATTGTACACAAACCTCTGCAAGGGGAGCAAAATGAGAGGATGGGGCTTTGCAACAGGGGCAGAGCAGAAGGACAGGATACAGCAGCAACTGAAGGGACTCATGTCAGGCACAGCACACACCCCTCAGCACAGCTCCTGTGGGTCTGTGGTAGCTGTCCAGGAGACTCTGCCCAAGTCAGCCTGAACAGAGGCAGCTACTGAACACACATAGGGCTGGTGTGAGCTGAAGGGCAAGAACCTTTCCCACCATGCTGGGCTCCCACAGCAGGTTGGGAGCCTTGCCAGCACCCAAATTTACATCTCCTTCTCCAGAGGCAAAAGTAGAGGCAGACAAAGAAGAATCAATGATAGGAAACAGGAGGACTGAGGAAGAGGGTAGGTCTTGGACTGAGAGGATGGAAGGAAGATGCAGAGTTAGTATGCTAGTCTGGAAATGAGATGGAACATAGGGGGAAGATTTTAAAAGTATGGTTACAAGAGACTGGACAAGAAAAGGATAGAGGTCCAACTCTGGAAGTTGTTGCTGTTCCCTCCCTTGAAGTATCCCAAGCAAATAAACCAGCAGCAAGACCTCAGCACCAGGAGTTCTTTCAGCCAAGCAGAGGGTTGCAAATATACTGTTCAGGGTTAATGAGTTTTCAAAGGGATCAAGTTCCATAACAGCAGACTCACTGGCCAATCCACAGTGCAGGGGGTAAAACATTAATTAGGTAGTCCTTTGCAAAAATACATATTCCCATTTACGCTGACAGTCTCTTCTCCAGAACTAGTCAAAAATGCCTTAGAAATGAGGAAGACAAAAACCTGTAACTGCAAGGCTAACAACTCTGGAAGCACCTCTCCTGATCACTTTCCTTTTCTTCCCAATACTCTAGAGTTGGCAGAATTTAGCAACCTATTTAAAATTTGGCATTGACACTAGAACTGCACAGATAGAAATAGAAGTTCCTTAACAATTCATTTCAATTTTTTTTATGAGAAGGTGTTTTTTTCTACCAATAATTCTTAGACTAACCTGGGATGATAATAACACCATTCCTTCTATGTCATCTGTTTCTCTGTGTTCCATCACTGCAGCATCTTAGGCAGAGGTAACAGTGCAGAGTACAAAACAGGATTTGATAAAGGCTTGAAAGAAAGATAACATTATAAATGTTCTTTCCAATGACTGCCTTTGGGGGTGTCTGGGAAGAAGTGAGAAATGGGGAAGGAGAGGTGACAGGGGTGTGAAATGCATTTTTTCCATTACAGAAGGATACATTTTCCAGCAAGGCTGGCAGCCAAAGTCACGTTAAGCCACAGCTGAAGTTGCCTGCCTAATTCCTCTGGGATCACACTGAAAGCATACCCCATAATCTTAAGGGATGTGCTAAAGCTTTGCTGGGACTCACTCAGCAGAAACTGTTTGGGATTATTACACAAAGCACTAATTCTGTTCTGATTTAAAGGGGCACCATGAACCTAGTTTAGACACCAGACTTGTCCTGTCTCTTGACCATCCAGCTGTAAATATCCTCTCAACAGCTGATAGCTTTGCCATTTGTATCCACTGTGGTTACCTGGAAATTAAAAGGAAAAGATTGAAAAAAATCAGGATCGTGTTAGCATGATGGACTCACGCCCATCAATGGATATAATAACGATTAATGAGTGTAGTGATTTATTAGTTATTTACTTCCACGTGCAACTAATGCACTTACATTATACACACGGTCACTGTCCATGGCTGACTTCAGTGAATGGGTCAGAAGCTGCTATTGAGCATCAACAAGAGGTACTCTTTTTGTTCAAAAGGCAGGAACTAACATTTTCCATGCTGACAAGCCCAAGTCCAATTTCTGTTCCACACCACAGCTTTTGTACCGGTAGAATTGTTGTTAGTCTTCATGTTAAGGTGTCTGCACTTTGTACGTAACAAAGAAGGGATATTACCAGTGCTCTCCTTTTTATGAGCCTAGGACACGAAATTGAGAGGAAGAACTAAAGCAGCCATGAAATCCCTATTAAACAACTAATGGTTTCTAAAGCATCTTTGAGATATTCATTTTACAAGGCTTATGCAGCAATCTTCTATCATTATTTTAATGAAATAAAGCCCTTGACTATTTCCAGAGGCAACTTTTTCTTTCACACACAAAAGATATTGTGGTTACAAAAAAAAAAAGAAAACAGTTCTGGAATAGCATTCACTGCAGAACAGGCAGGAAATTCAGAAAAGTTATATAAAATGCCACCAAAGATAGGTTCTGAACCTTTGGAACAGCAAACAGAATAATTAAGACTCTCTCAGTCACACACATTATTATGTTTAATATGAAAAACATTTCAAGATATAAATCATATTTATAAAAAACATCCATACCATCTTTCAGATAGCATCTTACATAGTTGCAGCTGAAGGAATGTGAAACATCCATTTTAGGTTTCACCTATTAAACTGTGCGCTTTCTGTCTCCTGCTTTGCTCAGGGAAGTAAGCCTAGAATAATCAGCTTCCCTTTGTGGGTCACATGAAATTCACATCCTGACTTGATTTAGATTTATACTGGTGGCAAACTTCTAAATCAAGAGAAACTTCAACACAATTCTCCAGAAAAACAGTGCAATTACAATGTACACCCAAATGTGCTCATCTGGCAGGTGACATTACCTGAGATGCCATAAAGATTCACATCACAAAGATGACAAAATAAGCAAATTCTAACAAACATATGAGATGGCAGAGATCGTGGAAAGGGGCATATAATCAGCAGAAGCTTCCAGGCTCTGTTGGTGAAGAAGAAACAAGTCTAATGTGTCCAGAAAAGAAATACATTCCACCTCAAATCATTTCAGTCTGGACTTTCAGGTGCTATTAGAGGCCTCCCTTACTTTCTCAGGATTGAATCATTTTCTTCTGCGTGTCAAAGACGTATCTCTTAAAGCTAAGAGAGATAGTAACAGGTTGGGCTGAATCATTCTTGCTGCTTTCATCTTCCTTGGTCATATCCCCCTTCCCTCCCTTAGATTTCTTCTTGGAGGCAACAGTAAGAAGCATCTTGGTATCTGGCTTCAGCCCATCTGTAAAAGAACAGGAACACACATCATAAACACATTCAACATCATATTTTAGTATAGTTAGAAAAAATAAGCAGCCAAGTTTACATCTGAAATCAACCAAGGAAAATAAGAAGGTAAATCAAATGCATTAGGAAAGTCATATTTCTGCATCAGACTTTTAGAATATGGTAACTTACATCAAAAATAAGAGAAGTCTTTAAACATAAAGTTCACAAAAGTGACATCCCCAAATCCAGTGCAGTATCCTGAATCTTTCTGTTTCCATCTACAGCTTTTAAACTATTAAACACAGGCAAGAATTTAAACAAGCCAGACCAACTTGCCTGATCTAAGCCTTTTACTTAACAGGTCTTTCCTATTATTTACACCCAAAGTTTACATACCCAAAGTTTCCTGTCATCACTAAGAATATTTATAAAAATACAGGTCATGAATAAAAAACAACCAGTAAAATACTAAAATTATGTACAGTCATAAGAGTCAGAAGGTTCTAGAATTTCTTTAAGTCTATTTCCCAGATTTACCAGAAGCACACTGCTTTATTTTATAATTTGCACTCTGCAAGTTATACAGTTTTGTGTTTGTTTAGGGGGGTTGTTTGTTTGGGTTTGTTTGCTGGGTCTTTTGTTTTGTTAAAACACAGTATTTGTTTATTGGAACAAATCGCACTGTTTATTGGAACTAGAATTAACCTGCACAGAATTCCACGGATCTAACTTGAGTCTTTCTCAAGACATTTGTGCCAAACAGAAATATTTGCCCTTTTCTTCCTAAACGGTCAGGGTTTATAATAAGTTCCAACGTGTTGGAGACATTTTAGATAAGAAATGCAGGACAGCAAAGTCCAAAGAAACACTGTAAAACAAGAGAGATGCAGTTCCTAAAGGACCACTCCTGAAAACTGCTTGTACAAAGCAGAAGACAGCAAACTCCTCAGAAGCTTTTCAGTGCCACCTGAATATAGTGCAATGTGGTTCTCAGGCATTTGGCCAAAATCAGTTCAGATATTTTTAACCTATGGTGTCACATAACCTTATCTCAAACACTTAATCAGCCTCTCTCCCCTCATATTGAAATTCAGATGTGGATTCTCATATCACGGCCTGACAAAAAGATTGAGATGCTTATGATTTACTGGAGACAGGAGGTCTACAGGCACAGGTGATTTGCTCCAGCTCAGACACCTCCAGAGGCACTCACAGCTGATTGCAGGGGGATGTGGCCCCAGAGCCCACCTTCTCATCTTGCTGTGTCAGAGAGCAAATTGTTCCAAGCGGCATTCCCACCACACAGCCGAGGGAAAGGAAGAAACGAGGAAGTGTTGAAGCAAAACCAGGAAACTGCCCATTTGCCATCTCATAACCAGATGCTGTAAACCAGCCCTAGGGCCCTGCAGTGCAGCCACAGGGATACTTTTGGAGAGAAAGGGATCAGTCTTGCTTTTTTGGAAAAAAAAATAAAAATAATATATGAAATGCAAGCACCCAAAAGAGGAGAAAAGCAGGATGTTTTGTATTTAACTAAATAAATTACAACCTACATTAAGGCTGCAGGAGTCCAGCATCAAGCAGAATCAACTTTGTACAGTTCTGCAAGATCTTGCATTTCACAGTCATGGCAGTTGCTGTTTTCTCTTTCCAGATGGCAGAACACAAAAAAAGCAATGATTATTTCATTGTGAAAATAATTGAGACTGTTCCTCCTTGATGGCTGAGAAGTCTGATAATGACTATCTTTGCACGTGTAAGGTTCAATTAATCAAACTAGGTAATATGGGGTGATGGGACCACATATTTATTATATGATTTTATTACATTGTATAGTCATGTTTGATGCAACTGTTTCGATTTTTTAATTGGGTGCTTTCATATAAATCCCATTAATATCATTACCCTTACAATCATTCCAACTTCACTGTGAAAAATAATTTATCACTACATGAAAAGCAACTTTTTTCCTATTTGGAAAGCTCTGAGAACATCTTGGGTCCTGCCAGAAAAAAAACAGCAAGAGTCAAAACAGAGGAAAACAAAATAAAACCAGCAAAAAGAGTGATCTCACACAACCTCGCTCTATACCTTTGCAGGATTTATTTCATATTTTATGTTTTCTACTGTTTTGATCAACCTAATTGTAAGTTTCCCTGCACGGGGTTTCCTCCACTTTCTTGGGAAGATCATTTATTTTTTGGACAAAGAAACATTTCATTTTGCTTTCTAGTTGGTTTCCCTTTCTGAGTCTTATCACTATTACTAATGTTGCTGTTACTGGCACAGCACTGTTTAAGAAAGATGTTTAACTAAATCCTTTCAGAAAGACACACTTTAATTAAAGCAAACAAATCCTAAAACACTTTTATTTATGTTAGCAGGCTTCGCTAGGCTCTAATTTTCAAAAAATGCTAATTGGCGGAAAGGAGAGAGGAAGGGAGGAGATGTGGCATTAAAATTGCAGCCAAAATTTTCCCTTTTGGGTACATGAAGTGAGGCACCCAGGCTGTCACTGCAAGCCCTTGCCCACACCGGTGATCCCCCAGGGAGAGTCAGCCTCTCACCCCAGAGAGACATTTGGCTGCAGCAGCAAGTTGGGAAAGTCTCAGCCACAAGGGTGAAACAACCACTTTGGGTAAACCGAGCTTCAAAAACTGCCAGTGACATCAGTGAGACAGCCTGACATCTGAAACCTGGCACAGCACGTTCAGCGTTCAAACAAAGCATCTCATGTTTGAAAATTTTCATTTTTAAGAAAAAATGATGTGCTGCACGTGGAACTCTACTGGGGAAAAAGTATTGAAAACTGTGCAATCTCACCTCCTCCACTCTGTCGCCAACTTCCACATAGGAGAAGTAAAGGTATATACCTCACCTGCAGCCCTTAACACCTATTTGGGCTAAATGAGGTATTACAGGTAAGAAGTTTGCAGAAGAAATGGAAGAACGTGGTAGTTCCTACCAGTGAAATGACAGGCTGACAGCCAAAGGCAGCTCAGGTATTATTAAACTCAAGGTATCTAAATTACCTAATCAGATCCCGTGGCCCTCATTCTGCAAACAGATTAGGTGGCTGGCATCATACCCTGACAAATGGCATTTTCTGTTTCTCTGCTCTGGTGCCAGGAGGTCTCAGGGCTGAGGAGGCTCTGTGACAGGGAGCAGCACAAAGGAGCAGGCAGGGAGAGACAGGCACAATCGGGGTTTCATCTACCTCTGCGGAGCTCTCGCGTTACACACAATGCATACTTTACATTTTACAAAACCAAGGAAATGAAGGGAAATATATCTGTCACCGAAGAAGACATCAGACCTTTAATAGCTGAAATGACGGATATTTTTAGATGGAGGTCTAGTTTAACTTACTTACATTAAGGGTCTAATCTCTCCTGAACAATAGCTATGTTAGCTTGAACACATAGTGAGAAATCTGTTCCATTAATTAAGTGCTGCCTGTACTACTCGGATTTGTAGCAAATGTTAATAGATTTTTTTTTCTTCCTCTGTTGGACAATTACTTTATTTTGCCAAGTTGCTAATGGATTAAATTGAAAAGGCCCGTGTGTTAAAAAGAAAAAGACTTCAGCTTCAAAGTTCTAAGAAATGCTTTGCATACAACAATGGAAAATACCTATATATTAATATTATTAATGGGCCATCCTCAAAGGCACATAAAGCTTAGCAAATTTATTCCCACCTATCAAAACCATGTCTCTAAACAAGAAGTGCCCAGACAAGGTCTTATGCAAAATGTACTTTTAGCAGCAACTAACCCAGGTTAGACATGAAAATCTAATTGTAAAACAGTTTAATCTACTTCATTCTTTTTGTTTCAACTATTGTTAATAATTAAGAAATAAAAATATGGACTCTTTAATATCCTTTGTCTCAGCACGGCCTGAAGGATTTAGTCTAAACTGATCAATTTATAAATAATAGTAAAAAAAGTGAATTTTCAAATTCAGATGAAAAGCAATATCACATCAGGAAAAATTTTCTAAGTCTAAGAAAAATGTCACATGCACAAAATAAAGATAAACACAATATTTTACAGAATTTTCACAAATAAAAAGCTAGCAGCTTAGTGATTTGCTGTGTCTTACATAGCTAAGCGCATTGGAGTCTCGAGTTTTATAATTATTCATGCAAAAAATTTGCATAGAGACATGCAGATTTCAGTGATTTCATATAGAAATTTCACATTGTAGAATTCTGGATCCCTCCCTGTGTATAAATATAGAGAACGAATTTAGCTCCCCTCCTTCCCCCCAGTGAAGGTACTCCCAGGTTTTAGGTTTCTATAAACCTTTGTTTTGTCCCTACATTAATCCAGACACCAGAACAGGGTGATGAACACCCTCCTGTGGATCCCGTGGGACAGTATCCACACCAGCCCTGCCAGGAGCGCCGGCCAGGACACAAATCACAACACACACACATGGCCACAGCCAGCAGGGTTTGCTTTGGCTTTGTTTTTACCACTTCTTCACTTAAAGGAGGACGAAAGCTGATACAGTATCTGCTCCTTTAACTCCTTTGCAGGGTGAGGGAGCACCACAGTGCTTTTTGCCCATATACATTTTTATTTCAACTGTTACCTGTTAACGTGGATTCTACTTTACCTTTTATATAACTTCCCCACTTCACATCCTCCTTCACTTAATGCTGTCATTCCTTATCAACATCCTCTGTCAGTTTGTTGACTTTTTTCTACTATTAGCCTTCTGCTCTCCTGCTCCTTCAAAAGTCTCTAAGGGTGGTCTCTGCTATTTCTTTCTAATTTTCAGCTCCTCCTTCCTTGACTCCCAAATTGCACTTGCTGTTCAGCCCTTCAGGAGTTTTATTTCTCTCTCTCCTTTTCCAACTCTCTTTTTCAAATTTTCCATTTCCATATTTCCATTTCCTATTTTCACAGATCTCTTCAATATTTAGGAATAGTCCTGCCTCCATCAAAGCTAAAGAAACGTGTTTGAATGGAAGATTCTAAAGACTGAATGCCAGACACATTTTAGATGAGAAGCAAGATAATACAGTATCTCCTTGTAGCCCAGCCAGAGACAGGAGTAATTTTTAAGCAACTAATAAACCCATCATTGAAAACAGGTGTAATAATATAGGTGCAGGGCATGCTCTCCAGCACAGCCAGGGAGAATAATTTATTTTGCTGAACTTCAGCAACTCCCTTCTCATATGCACACTTGTAAAAAAAAGTTTATTGCTAACTATCCCAGTGAGCACCAATGAACATGAAAGTATTTGCATGGATGATTACACGGGTTTTTTTACAGCATCAAAAATTGGAATGGGGAAAAAAAAAATCATGTTAAAAGATTTCGAGACTCCCAATTAATGAGAACTTTCCTTTCAAGCCAAAATTAAAAGCCCATCTTACCAACAGGAAAATTAGCAAATGCATTACACCACCTCCCTACACTGGTACTTGCCACGGTTTGCTGGAAAAGCATTGGCTCAGGATTCTTATGACACTGCTAAGAAAAAGCACACTAAGGCTACACCAGCAGCTACCATAGGAAGAGAAACTATTCCTTTTTGCATTACATATTAAGAAATTGCTAGACTATTCTTGCAAATATTATTGCCAAGCCTTCCATTCCATTCAGGAATTTGTGAGCAGACTTTCAGTGGGAAACTGAACTTGCTTTACCTTCTGTAAACTAAATGTCCTATTCACTTCTTTTTGAATGCTGCAGGTAGAAGACTCGGCTACCTGCAACTTCCTGTCAACATTCAAATGTTAAAAATTGACTGAACATCAGAAAATGAGTGAACATAGTACATTTGATGTTGGAAATAATTTTTATCCGAGGCAAATGTAACCTTTTAATATGACAGGCAGACATTTTTCTTTCTTCCCAAGGGAAGGAAAAAAAAAAAAAAGAGTAAAACTTGAAAGAGGCAAAGGGTTGGGGATAATCCTCACTCACAATGGATTATTCGTAACAGCTGGTTTTCACAATTTCAGGATTTCCTCAAATTGAACCCTCAGAACCTGAACCCTAATTACACAGTTAGAGAGTGTGTGCCTGCATCAATTCTCCTGCTAACAGGGAGTACAAAAGCCGGTTGACCTGAAAATCAGAAATAATTAGAGCCCCAGATGGAGACGTCCATGCCACAGTCTGATGCAGAGGGGCTGCACCAGTGAGTGGACGAGGACCAGCCTCTCCCCCACCTTACTGCAATGATGGAACGGAAATAGAAACTTTTTGCCAGTACTGCAGGACTTGAAAATCCTGTACTTTAGCACAACACAATTACAAACTAATTCCTTTTTTTTTCTTGCAACACCTATGTATATTCATCCAAGACTTAAATATTTACCGACGTCCAAAGAGATTCAAATAAAGCAGCACTCCTATCTGTTTCAGATTGTGATTAACTTTAAAACAAGACTAATAAATTTATCATTGGTTTCCAGCAAAATAAATAGAAATACCAGAGGTAAAAGGGCTGGTTCTCATGCAATACAATATCAAGCACAAGTTACTTCTCCACTTAGTCCCAAAACATGTCAGCAGTTCTAAGAAACAGTTATCTGTGTTCTAAAATCATGAAAAGTTCATGCAATATCCCAAAAGTAACATTCTGGAATTTTGATTCAAACAAAAAGCAGAAGCATCCCAAAATAAGAGGATCAGTTTGCCCAGCCCTCCCGTTACAGTTACCTATACAGTCAGGCAGAAAGTGTGCAAGAATAACAGAAAATGTAGCATCCTGTTGCTTCAACTCTTTATATTGAGCTCTCACTTAGCAACTCTGCTCCTCTGCTAAAGATACCCAACAATCCTACCGTTTGATTTTATTCAAGCTAAAGGTAGTCATTTTTCACCATCAATATCCCAGCAAAAAAACACCCCAAAAAACCGAAAAAAACTCCCACACCAAAAAACAAACCAAACCAAAAACCGAAATCACAAAAAACCCCAAACTAATCAGGAAAAATGAGATCTTTATGAGCCTTCCAAGGACAAAAAACCTGTGTTACCCTACCCATAAATACTATACCAGGAACATCAGATACACCACATCATATCTAGCAGACTGGATCACTGGTCATCTAGAGACTGGTCCTATCTAGCTTGGTATCCCATCTGCCTGTCAGTAACACATGTTGCTTCAGAAAGAGCAGGGCTGAAACTGTGTCCTGAACTAACTGGAGCCTGGGATCAGGCAGGAATTCTCTCCCTGACATCACAGTCATTATGTCAACACCTATGAACTTTCTCTAGGGAAAGTATTTAAGTATGGTTCTATAGGAGCCAATCCACTCTGTTCCCAGGTGTTCATCACCATGATGAACAAGCACAATACGATTACCAAGACAATTTCAATGCAACAGTTGACCAGAGATTCACTGAAGAAACAAGGAATACTCCTTTCCTTACTACCCTCAGGAGCTCAGGATTTGAGCTGCAATTACTTTCACAGATCAGGCAGTGAATTTTACTTATGTAAATCCCTTCGCAATTCTCCAGTAATTCTCTTTTGAATTCACACCACCTTTCCCACATCTCTTGTCAGCTCTCTCAAATACTCAGCTAGAGTTCCAAACTCCACAGTAGATTCATTTTTCTCTTCTGGCTAGTAGAAGATCAGCTATTACCACCTCGCCTGGCTCGTGAATATTAATAGGACTACAGCACAAAGTTGGTCAGAGAGCAACCAGCCTCCAAGGAGGCCAGAAAGAAGACTCCTTCCTTCCAAATGAGAATCATACTAATGCCTCAGTGTGGTGTTTGGGATCTATGCAAAACATCCATAATTCATTGTTTGATGACAGAGGCAAGAAAAAAAACCCCACATTTTACAGCCATTTTGAGCAGAAGTAGACTGCCCCATGTCCCAACCAAACACTGTTGTGACAGCCAGTCTGCATCAGCAGAGCTGTTCCTGCAGTCTCAGCTTGGCAGACTGTTTGGAAATCCTTAACTAATAAAACATTTTCCCATAAATTGGGGAACAGCTGCCCTGTACCACATCAGAGAAGGCTGCAGTTCAGTGGTGAGCAGAATTGAGTCTTGTGTATCAATTTGTTAAGTTTATACAGGCTTTTGGACCAAAAGACATTATTATAAGAGCTGGTACTACTGGAAATAACATGGATTTCATTATGGGCTCCTTCTTAGCAGGGAAAGAGCTAATCTTCCTTGATGAGGAAGACAGAAGCTGTTTTAATTCAAGAGGCTGACCTAGGTGAAGTTCAGGCCGAAGCTGTATTTGGAAAACTCTCACATCAAGCGGACACAACCCTTTCAAGCTTGGTGCCAATTCTACACAATGGTTTGAACTGCGCTCTCCGGCAGTCCTTAAAGGCACATTTTGTATCTTGGCTTTTGCTGCAAGCAATCAAGAAAGAATGCAAGAAAACAAAACTGTTTCCCAAGCACTGTTTGCTGGTGCCATAATTAATATAATCAAACAATTCCACAAATTGCTTCCAATTGCTGGCGTCACTTTCATGTGCAGAGCCAGACTTTCAAAGAAGGGTCCTTCTTGTCCTATATCCTTACGCTGGTAACCCTCGCTTCACACAATAGTAAACAAGACCTCACTAAATAGTAGAGGGTAATTTGTACTGTAATAGGTCCCCAAGGCACCATGGACACAATTTGAAATGCCATCTAATTTTTCTTTTTAATTAAAAAAGCAGTTACTATATTTAAACAACAACACAAAAAAGTTCAGAGGGGACAGATTGGAGTTTCCCACAGCTCTCTGGGAGTTTTCTCAAGGTCAGGAAGAGTTTTATAGGCTCAACTGGTACACATTTTTTTTCTTTAATTAGTCTGCCATACCCTCTGCATGAAGTCAGCGTCTTGATTTTCAGTCTGATATTTTTCATATTGCTAAATGGAGCACAGACTCCATTACCACACTACATCTATTGGCAGCTGAATCAGTATCAATGGTGTCCTTCCCGGTGCATGCCTTGCCTGCCACTTCCTTCTCCTCCCTCCTGTCATCTACACTGAGGAGACCCAGCATATCACATTGCATTGAGTATGCCATTTGTTCAGTTTTATACTTCACTTCCAGCAAGATGACCAGGATATATTATTTGATTTCCCAAATTTACAGAACACAACCACATTTTAACCTTCTTTTTTGGCAGAAATAAAATGTCATTATTGAACAACAGAGTAAATGGAGCACTGTCATGCTAAGCCATGTAGCAGGATAGATTTCTGCACTTGAAAAATCCCCACCACGTATCATACCACTGCTCTGCAGCCATCTCATTATTTAAGTAAGTCTACACAAGCCAACACACACTTTAGAAGGATATTTGCAGTTACCACAGTGGGTTTTCCAAAATGTACCCTAATCCAACATGCCCTTCAGCCCTAAATGAAAGCATGGAAATGAAGTGACATACTTAAGGTCTTCATTTCTTGGCTAGTTGGTCATACTTTAAAATTGGTTGAGAGTACAAAAATTGAACTCATTTCATAGACCAACACACCTTTCAGCTGCCATTACACAGTGTGTCACAACCATCTGTTGGCAAAGTCCTCCTAGGATAACTCCCCTAAAGAGCAGATGGATTTATACCTTGCACTCCTGGACCACAACTATTACTTGTATGCTCTACACAACTTTGTGCTTTTCTGTATGCCAGAGACTAACTCAGTACAGGTTACACAGGATACTCCTGTGCACCATGGACTATGCCCAGGCTACACAAATTAAGTGTCCACAAAACACAATGGATCAACTGTCAGAGCTAAAAGACAACCACTACGGTAATATTTCTGGCCTCAAATCCAACACTGTTCCAGTAGCCTAAAGGAAATTTTCAAATTGATTTCTGCATGGGTTTTCAGTACAGTAACAAGGCTGCAATTATGCCAGCTGATATATCACACCAGCAATTATTGGAACTCTCTTTTCACTTGATGGCCACTAAAGGTCCATGCAGTCATTGAGATGGTGCCTAAGTACTGTACTCATTCTCCCAGCATACCTGCAGGGAGAGGCACCTCTCATACTGGTGCTGTGATTTTTGTCTACACGTCCTTCAAGCTCCCTGAAGCAAAACCCGAGCGCATGGAAAATGCCCAGTGCACAACAGGAGCAACTGTGGGGAAAAAAAAATGGAACTAATAAGGGCATCAAATTATTAACACAAATATATGCAATGTAGTTGGAACCCTGGGGATACTGACAGGTTGTTGTTACAATTCAACAATAGAAAAATTACAGGCAGGTCTGTGTGAAATATCTAAGACCATTCATAACAGTCAAAGTCAAAACAGTATCTTAAAATCACAGCTACTGTCACTGGACCTCTTAAGAAGTTCTCTCTTCCTGGGAGACTACTAAAGAAACATGCAGATGTCAACACAATGAGTAAAATTTGGAGGAGTCTATGACAACTATAGTACAGGACAAGTTTTATTGTTGAGGTAGTCTTTGCTGATTAAATTCTCAAATCAAGAGGAACAATATGACAAACATGCCCATAAAGAGTACAGTTAGGTATGCAAAAACAGATCAAGGAATTAGTAAGCACAGGAGCTTTCATAATTTTAAAGCCCATGTCATATCTCTGGCACTAAGTTTCTCTCCAGTGAGGGAGCTCCCAACCCACTCTGCAGTGGGCCAGAAGATACTTTTGACTGTGTTTTTGTCAGCACTCCAGTACCTATAGAACAGTAAATAAACAAAACCAACAATGCTCATGTTGTGTGCACCAAGGTGAGCAGAAACAACTGAAAACAGGTTTTGCATTCAACACAAGGGGTTAAAACTTTATCAGCCTAGTGAAAAGGGAACAACAACAACAACACCAGCACCAATACCCAATCTCTCCTACAGCGGCCTTTCAGAAATGCATACAATGCGGAAAAAGTTCAGGTTAGCAGATCTGACACAAAATCAAAGGCAATTCATTACAAAGCAGCCTCAAATCAAAGTGCTGGATCCGCAGGCCTGTCTGTAATCCTCCCATCTTGCCTGCAAAACTCTTGATGTGGAGTAGGCACTGCAGAAGCCAGTTAAGCTGGACCAACTCTGCTGACATATCCCAGGCATCTGCTGCTCAGCGCTGGTCCACAGTTTAAGTTGGGTGATATTCATCTTCCCCTGGGCTGCCTTTATAAAGCAATCCTGAACAATGGGACTTCAGAATAAAGAATAAAACATTTAATTTTTTTTTTTTAAAACTTCTAGGCAAGGGCCTTTAATGCGATTAGGAGGGGAGGGGGATTGGATAGCAGCTTTTTCTTTTTCATGTTATGTATATTGTGTGTAAACAAATATGCAATTTGCTTTAAAAAGATAAGGTGATTAAATTTTTATCGGGCTTGTACTCTGTTGTCACCACAACAAAGAGAATTAGGAGGAGGAAAGAAAGGCCTTTTTATTTGAATTATGCTCTTACCAGAGGTTCTCTACAGCACAGCTGTAAAGCCACTCAATGTTCTCCAAACAGGCCCTTTGATTGCATTTTATTCAACTTGTTTGCATTTTGAGCAATCGAAAGGAAAAGAACGCTCCACATTTTGATGTCTTAATGTTCCTTAATACCTTCTTTAATTTATATTAAGCTTCTTAACTAGGGTGATGAATTCTTCAAAAACAATAAAGACCTAGTGCAGAAATCTTTCACACACCATGAAAATTGAAATTATAATGTATTCATGGCTTTTTTTTTGTTATAAAAAACATTATTTAGAAGAAAGACTTAAAGCATATAAAAAAAAATCCTGAAGTTGTACGAAAATTACTTGATCCAGAGAAATAGAGGAAAGTTCAAACTAATTATTACAAGGGAAATAAAATGTTGAGGGAGGTGGAAAGAATAAACAGCATGAGAATGCTGGGTTACTACAAAGTTTTCAGTCTTAATAACCTATAAATTCCTCCTCTATGGCTTTGTACAAAAAAAAAAAAAGGGACACTAAAGATTTGTATAATTTTGTTTTACCAAGACAAATTAAAATGTTTGCCAGTTCTTCCTTATTATTCATACACTTCTTCCCTAAAACAGCTCTTCACAGCTCCACAGTGTTTTTCCCCTCCTAGTGTCTTTCACAGTCTGCCAAGACCAACAGCACACACTGAACTTGGTGAAGATCATAAAGGAGCCCTCAAACGCCCACAGATGGAACAGCTCCACGGGGCACATACATGTTCCTTGGTGAGGTTCTCAGATTCAAACACCATTCACAGGTGGATGGAGCTCAGTCAAACAGGAGGGCAGGTTGCATGAGAAAAGCAAGGGTCATATAACAAGAGGCCTTTCAAAGGACAAGACTGGACAGGTTTGCTTTTGCAGACACGTTTTCCAGCGATAGTTGATGCTCGAACACTAATTATCTGGTTCATGCAACAAAACTCACTCTCAACAACTCCAGTGTTCTTTAAAAGTCCCTTCTACAAAAAATGAACACAGTGAAGTCCATTATGTACTTTTATGTACAAATTATGGACATTATATACAAAGCAGCCTTAGCAAGGAACATCCAAAAGAGTGTATTCGGCTTTGCTTCCCAATTTGTCTACTATTTTACCTTACCTCTTTTTTTTACTTAAAAATTTTACATTCCAATGCAACTTCAAGTTCTCAGCAGTACATATGCATGTGCACATGAATGGCTACAAACACCTCACCTTGCTCCCTCTTTCCTCTGCAAAGGAAGTCCTGAGGAGAAAAGCCACAGCTGGTACTTCTCAGAACACCAACACGGTGCCTAGAGCTGTGTTACAGTGACTGGTTACTGCAGCAGCAGAGAAATGAGCTTCCCAAGAAAATCCTGAACTACATAAAATCAAAATATTCTTGAAATGATATATTTGAAAGAGGACACACATTTTGATCTGGGACAATTGTCATTTTCTGTTGACATGCACTGACTGCTCACCTACCTCCCCCGAGTCATGTTTTTAAGCAAATTCCAGGAAAGCACAAATTGAAACCTCACAGTAAAGCCTGCCACATTTACAAAATGCTTGTGGAAAAGCTCACTTAGTTGTACCAGCAATCAACTGGCCACAATAATTAAAACAATTAAAAAAAATTCACATGCTCCATTTACCGTGGAATAAAACAATGCTGATCCTAATCTAATACTGATGTACCCTGGGTGAAATGACACCTTCCCCTCCTGAACAGGGTTCACACCACACCAGCACAGAGCAACAGAACCTAAGAATTCAAGAGCAAGCATGGATCACTACAGCAAAACTGAAAAACCTCTCTCAATAACTACACAGAAATTGCAGACTACACCAAAGGCAGCACGGAACATCTTTACAAAGCGCGTCGTTGCCCTCTGCCATGGTGGGATGTTTTCTTCAAATCTGTCCAGCAAATAAGTTGTTACTTTAGCAGGAAATGAGAGAGAGAGAGAGAGAGAGATGAAGCAATGCTAAAATAAACAGTTATTCAAACACAATAATTATCGTATAACAGGTAATCCCTGCTGTATCCCAACTATTAAAACTTTCATCTGCATTTTTTTAAGGGAGCAAGTACAAAATTTACATATCCAAAACAGTACTTATGTATGTAACCAGTTAAGTCTTAACTGTTGTATCTATAAAAGCTTGTGCCTTTAAGCAGAAATGATTCATGAATTTTAATTTGTTTTAAATGTTGAAAAATTCCATCCAAGTAAATTGAGTCAACAAGCCAAAGGATGAAGACATGTATCTGGCTTTTATTTAAAAAATAAAAAACTCAAGTCTATAAATTCTTAGTCACCCACAAATCCTCTAGCAGTGAAAAATACTTTCCAATAACTAAGTTTCCTGCATTTCTTTTAATTAAGACACTATGCTTTTCCCCATTCAGCACATGCTGGCTGAACACTGTTGAGCCTTAACTGATTCTCTTTGTATTATTTAACTACTAATATTTTTAAACGTTCTTACAGAAATTAATTAGCCAACGATTGTCAGAAAGTGGGAAGATTTGCAGAACGGGACTCTGCAGGCTGCTTCAATACCGTTATTTCAAAAATGCAAAGTCATCAGTCCACTCTCCAAATAAAACCACTTAAAATTAATATAAGCATTATTTTAAAAGGCATAATTTACTTATGATTCTCCTTCTCAATATCAAAACTTTTAGTTCAGTATTCTCATGCTTTTTCTCAGTAAACACAAAGACCAGAAATAAACCTTTGAATATAAAGTTAATATTTTCTAATAATTACTTTATATTACACTTGGGCTCCAAATAAACAGCGAAGCCAACAGAGTCGAACACAAGCAGTGGTATGTTTATAAAGGGATGGGCACAGTAAGTCAGACTTTAAATGAGATAGCAAAGCTGCAGAGGCACAGTGACACAGACCTAGCACATACTAATAACTTAATACCTCTATCCATGCCACAGCAATACTTCCATTTTTCTAGGCAAGCACCCAAGGGCTGGGTTTCCTTCCTCATTACACTCTTCCTGGGGCACAGACTGTTCTAAAACCTAGTCAAGTAAAATATCAGAAAACACAGGTACAGCCTCTCTGTCCAAGTCCAGGGAAGCAGATCACATTTAGGCTGAAGGAGATCAGCTTTCCTGAGCCATCTCCCCAAAAGACTCTCTCCATCCTTCTGAAATTTCCAGGTACTGATGATGCTGTTTAGAAATAAGATGTGGGCAATTCTCAGGGCACTGATGCAGAAATTAATAATTAGTGTTCTGATGCCAAGTGGCTGGAACAGAACAAATTATAGCACCCAAACTTACAAGATTCCCACCTACCACTGCCAAGCTGTTTGAGCGTCTGGGTACAAATCTGGCAGTGAAAGGGAAAAGGTTCACAACTGGTATTGCAGGGTGTTATGACAGCCAACACAGCTCTGTGGAGCAACGACCTGAACTGAAGATCCACTGGACATTTCCAACACACCAACTCACTTTGACTTGCACTGCAGAAGAATCCAACCCCCACAAATAAATTTGGTGTGTCTAGGGAGTGCAGTAAAAGGCAGCATTGAAGGAGAGGAAAATTAAATTACAGAAGATGTAATATGACCAGCCAAAACATACAAACAAGTTAAGAATAAATTAGCCCCATTACCAAAACCACAAAGGCAGCATCTTGTGTGATGACTGTTGATTTCATTAAGTTTAGGTTCTAGTACAGCCCATTTCAGGACCAGGAATTCTCACGTCTCAAGATTTACTTTTCTTCGCAGATAATTGTTAGACATTTGCTTGTACTAACACATAAATGTTTATGATATCCTAAAATTACTCAAAGACAACACAGGAACATATTTAGCCTATCAACATAAATGACTTGTAGAGTGACCCTATCAAAGCATGGAATATCTTTTGCCTGCTGAGTTTTCCTAGAATACTGGATTTTTGAAAGATGGGGAGGATAATATAAACTCACATTCAAATTACATTTTCTCTGATAGCTCCTCTACATTTTCCTTGCTATGATATTGCTCCAGTCAACTCTGCACTTCACAGCATCTGAAAAGTCATCCAGTAAAAGGAAACAGTGTCCCTTCCAACACCCATCTGTGCCTGTGTTCTCTATTTGGAGCCCTGCCTCAGGGTTTTAATTCCCTCCACCCTTACCCTCTAGTTCGCCTCAGTGGTCCTGATGTCTCCAGTTATTGCTCAGGGCAGAGCTGATCAACAGCAGGTTCTGTGACGGCAACCAAGAAGCCATTTACAATTCCAACAGCTGTTACTGATTTTGCAGCAAAATCATGGCAAATCTGTGGTTCAAACCCTCCCTCCTTACAAGGAGGGGGAAACAACAAGAAGAGCAAAAAAACCAAGGAAAGAGAAGGACTGGGGGAGTGTCATGGATAAAGGGCACAGCCCTGGCCAATAACCATTCTGTCTGCGTGAAGCTCGCAACAGAGACTATGACACTGTTAAGTCAAGACCCAGGTCTTACCTTATCCAGGTTCCTTCCTTACCAGCAGGCAGCAGAGGAGGGGGAAGTCTGCAGCACACCACAGTATTAAGCCTTATTCTCCTTTTAAAGACCTACATCCCCTGTGGACTGTGGCACAGTGCAGGGTATCACACAAGGGAATGGTCCAGCAAGGAATCACATCTCCATGCAGGTTAATATGCCAACACACAGCACCTCTCGCTTCACTGAGCTACATTCAGCTTTCAGGGATCAAAATGGAATCAGCAGCATTCTCTCATCTATGATGATCCATCTATATGGAACTACTGAAAGTTTAGGTTAATACTTCTGCTAAAATTTAAGCTCTAGTAAAAACTCAGAGCAGAAAGAAAAATCTGAGTTCTTACAAAAACTACCAGATGGCACACCCTTCCAAGTAGGTTTAAACAATAAGTCTTGACAAGATTTTCCTCAGGACAGTTATCCTTTTATCCTTAGAAGAAATATGGGATACTATAAGGAAGACAGGAGCCTATCTCTTTGGATGGTAACTAAGTAGTTTGCCCAAGAGACAATACAGGTGAGTAGAATAAAGCAGCATCTTCAACTCCTTTCCTATCAAGCAAAATCAGCCTCCATGTCTTAAATGCCCATAATTCAGAGAACTCATATTGAACCTGAGGCTGCTCGAGGTTCAAGAGAAATGATCAGTTTGTAGACAGAAATGAACCAGTCTTATTTCCTGTGGTGGGCAAAATGGAGTTCATCCAGGTCATTTTAGCAGAAAGTCACAAGCATAAAGAAATTATTTTAGCATTTTGCTTCATGTTCACATGCATCAGCTTTGACCTAACAAATTTTTATCAAAAAAAGGGCAGCAGAAATAAAACAAATGTCCAGGTACAACCCGCTTAACTCAAAACTCCAAAAGTATACTTCTAGTGAACTTCATCATAACAAAAAATATAATTAAATAAAACAGCCTTAATGTCAGAATAGTCTCTCAGTCAGCTGTGCTGACTTCAAATGAAGGTTAGTCTGTGCTCTGCAATCTAAAATTATAATGGACAGGTAACTCTATTCCCAGCTTTTATTCAGTCCTATTTTACTACTCCAAATATATACTACCTAAATTTGTATACTCTTTAACAGTAGTTAATCTTCAATTAAAATACCTAGAGCAGAAACTAAGATAACTGGTTTAAAAGGTAAAAGCTTATTGACAAAAACGTATTCTTCATATTGCCTTTTTTTTTTAATTCTGCATATTAAAAATGCCATTTTTATGACTTGAAAAAAATCTTCAGGAATAATGAAGGCTAACAAAAGACTGAAGAGCAGTAATTTAAAAAGCTCCATATGCAGCATCCTGATTACTGTATCAGTCCCATTTCCATAACGAAGGGAGAAGTCACCAAACTGCTGCCTGTCCTTTCTGGTGACAAGGAAAGGGCGAAGCGGACAGTGTGCTTTCAAGACATCATCCTTCAGGCTCTAAGGGAAAAACAAGAAGACTCCTGCAGTACAATACGTGGGTGTCAGTGTCCAGCACTTTTCTGGAATACGGTAACCCCAGCTTTGGTGGTCCCTGCACATGTACTTAATTTGGAAGCAGCTGGGTTCAAAAGTTTATCCTCCCTTTTTGACCTGCAAAGGTTTAGTGTGTGGGCGTGCACAAGTGTGTACATCATACCACACAAGCTGAAGATGTGCAGCCACAATATACACAGGGTGAGAGTGTTTATGTGTATGGGTTTGCACGCAGAACGTTCTGCATATTCTTAAATAGCAACACATTATCCAGTATACACTGGAATGAAGTGCAATGGCTGCAGCACTCAGCCACCCCAAGGCAAACATGGCCAGTCTGCATTTCAAAAAGCTTCTGGAACTTTTGGGCATAATTTTGAAAGGACAGATTAATGAAAGAATTTATTAATATCAATACTGCCTCTTTATATATAATAGATTCACCATGCTCCAGAGAAAGTATAACAACCAGTTCTGCAAGACTGGCCAGATTAACATCACTAACATGCCCACCACAGGTACACCCAAGTAATGGATTCAATAGCCAAGGAACTGCCTTCATATTTATACTGCTTTTCCTCACAGATACTGGAGGACAAAAGTCTAAGCAAAGGAGGGGTTAAGTAAGAGAGGTAGGAACACTAGAAAGCATGAGGAGGCTGGGAATCTCTGAGCACAGTGAGTTTATGAGTATCAGTGACAAAAGTAGAGTCACAGACTGGTGGAACAGTCACAACTTGGAAGAATGAATGTATTTTCCAGCCAACATCTGAATATTTTCTTGAATTGCTCTAAAGCCCTCTACAACTGCAGGCAGAAATCTCTGATCTTGGCACAAAGGATATATTTTTCAACCATTTGTCATTTCACAGCTCAGACACAGAAGCGAGTTAGTGCCTATCAGCTGAGCTTCGGTAACAGCGAACATGCTCCTCGGCACATCACATGCACGACAGAACATCTTCACTGGGATTTAAAGAGAGATCTAAGGTTATGAATTTATAGCACATTTGTGATGGGGTTTGAGCACTCAGACAGTCACTATCACTGAGATAACAAACAGTAACTCATTAATCCATGGAAATGTGACAGTATAGTTGAGTGCAGCAGTTTTCTCAGCACTTGTGTTATTTTGAAATCTTGAATCAATTGTTTACAGAAGCTCTTCACTTGTGTTCACAGCAGTAAGTGCTCTACATACCAGTGAATCTTTAATACTTCCTAACGTGCAGCATGTATGAAATAGTGGTTTCTTTTATTTAAAAGATAAAAACCAGCACATAATTAATAAATAGTTCATGATGAGTGGAAAACACAAATTTTCAAACAGAACAAGCACTTTGTGTTTGTTGATAAAGCTGTAACTTTCAGTCAGAATTACACAACAGTGATTCTATTACAAACCAGTTCCAAACACAACAAGGGGAAAACACTCTGTATGCAACACAAATCAAGTAAAGTATGTAGGCATAATGGCACAGAAAATAAAAAAGTTATTTAACAGAAGAGCCCATACATCAGCAACAAACTGGGAATTAAAACACAAGATGGTGCCCCAGGGGGAACGCTTAACACAAAGACACTACAGACAGCTAGTCTATCAAGACCAGACTGCTTGACCAATGCCAAAAAACGCAAGTCTCCCTTCAAAAGTTCCAGGGACAAAGTGAAAAGTTAATGTTCAGAGTTATTGTGCATTTCAAACTTTCTTGTGACCTAAAAACCTCTCCAGCTTTACAGGGAAATTTCTAGTTTTCAACAAAGATGTTTTCTACACGGCTCTAGCATCAGATCTGATCCCTTAAAACGTGAAAAATAAAGGTAAAAGCCCTCCAAGAAGACAAAAATTGTACTTTCATTGTTATACACTAATCATAACATCCAGTGCAAAAGTCAGAGAAAACATTTCCTATTTTTGTTTCAACACAGTAGTATCCAACTACTTTAAAAAAAACCCAAACAAATGAAATAAATAATAACAATTCCAACATATTACTAAAGCAGACAAATAAAACTCACAAAGCAATAAAAGAGAGAAGAATAGGTTCTCCAATGCCATCCAAGCCCTTGGGCTGACAGCTCTATGCAAGGGATACCAGAGCTTGCTGCTGTGTGTAGCAGGGATACACGTTTATTCTCTCATAAGTAAACTGGATTTATCTGTTTTCTAAGTATAAATTGGGGATAACTCCAGACATTCTGTGGTTGAAATGGGAGTACAGTTGAACCAATAACTCTTGCTCAGAAAAACGAAAACAGAGATACAGGTACTGCCTTAGAGAAGCCCCCAAACTTTTGTACAACTTGCTCTCAAATTTTTACAGCCCTAATGAACAGACATTTAGACTGGCAATTAAGAAACCCAGGCCTAGGCAGTTTTGGTTCTTTGGCTTCTATCAGTTCACAATATTATTTCACCTCTATCTCAGCTTCCCCACTTATAAAACAGGGTTATTAATGCTACAGTTCTTTATACAATACCTTGGAATACAGAGTCCTTTTTTAACCTGAAGAAAAGTTACACATTATGTATGGGTTTACAAAGTGTCATTGTTGATGAAACAGCCTGTTCCTTTCAATTCCATGTTTAAACAACTCCGCTGAGGTCTGAAGATGTTGATTTATTTCTGATTTTACAAATTTTAAAAAAGGCTTTCCGTGAAGATGTAATTCATGAGTTTAACATTTCATCAAATATGCTTTTGTTAAGTGTGGTTAAGCAGGCACATTACTCAAGGTCATAAACTTTAAGTCAAATCACAGGCAACTGAGCAGCTCCTGTGCTTTTTCTATGGTCTCTGTGCCTTCACAGAAGGCTAATTATTTTACAACAAAACTTGAGAAGTGTATTTTTCCCCCCTAAAGCCATATTTGCTCCTTGTTCCACTATTTCTGTTTCCAGAGCAGGAACCCTTTTCTGCAGTTCATATTTTCCCATCAGAACCGCAGTCATTGAACCATCCACACAGCAGCAAGAAGAATCATGTTGAAGGTAAATTACATCCTTAAGAAGCATTAACTTTTGAACAATGTAAAATTTAAACCACAACAAAAGAAAACACAGATACAGAGTTCCAAAGTCAAATAAGAATCAGAAGTATCTCTCAACTTGCCTAGGCTGTGGGTCTTTCAAGGTTGCTAGTAAAAAAAACAACCAAGCAAACAAAAAAGCCCAAAAAACCCCACCACTAGCTCTCTAAATTCTTTATATTTTCTAGCAAATTACGAATGTCTACTACCAATTTCTGTACCTGGACCCTCATTATTACTATTTTTCAGTTCCACAGTACATTGAGAAAGTAATTTACAGCTATCTCTACCCATTTCTTCTATTTACTACCTTTTATCTGTTACTTTGGAAAAGAGTCTGTAAGAATCCCTGGTATACATACATTCACAATTCCAATATTTTTCTCCAAAAATCATTAACAAGGATGATAAAATCCTCCCACTAGCTCTTTTTTTTTTTTTTTGGAGGTAACTGAGAAACACAGTACCTGTGACTACATGGCAGCACACCAAGAGCAGGACAGTCTGCAAACTTCCTACAGCATCTCGGAAAACAAGTGCATGTTATGCACAGACAAATTAATGAAAGAAAGGACAGTCTACAGAACATCTTCCTCAGCACAGTATCTTGCTGTGGCAGGAGCGCCGGACGTGTATCAAGTGTTTTGGAACGGGAAAAGTCATGTCACAACATGATCAGAAGGTTCCAGACAGGAAAAGTGAAAAAATCAAAACCTAAAAAGTGGTATTTGCTAAAAATTTGATCTTTTTGTGTCCTCACAACTATAATATGCTAGAAATTATGGAAAATTATTAGATCATCCAGGGAACATCTCTATCTAAGATAGGCTACTTCCTGAAAGTACATTTTTAGTTACCTTACCAGACTATTTTACCAAACTTATGCATTAGATAACAACCAGTTTTCTTCAGAAGATTAATCCCCAATAGAGAATGAACACAGTGGATCAAAACACACCACTATGAAAGTGATTTTTTTTTTTTTTTAATTATCAACAGTCAATGGCAACAGGCTGCTGGCTGACTTGATAACTAACCTGAAATAGAACACACTGCAAAAGCTCCAGAAGATGATTTTATACCAGTGGTAAACCAAAACTCCAGAGTCCTCTCCACTGTACTGCCATAAATCTGCTGGCAACTTATTTAATCTTTCGAGATCTGTTCTACCATCTTTCTTGGGGAAAAAAAACCAATAAACTCCATGTGATGCAAAACATGCAAGCACTAGCTAGGGACTACCACTACCAAATGCCAGGGAAAAGGACCTGAAACAGTTACTACCACTGTCCTTGTATTCGCATAATGGATATAGCAATAAGATTCATATATGAATATCTAAAAATTCAAACTGTCCAGCTTCACCCATAATTTTGCCAGACAAGAACTCTACATATAACATGCACATTGCTGGAACTCAACAGTTTTCTGCAAAAAACCCCCCCATGCCTTAACCTCTTTGTTTGTACTGAGATTGTGCTGAGTTATTTAAGCTGTTTGAATTCATCTTTACATTCAATTCAATTTACATTCTTCACTCCTGTGTTTTTTTCTTTGTTAGTGTAACATTTGCAAAAAAATAATCCTGCAAAAGTAAATAGTTTCATAATCTAAGCAACAAATCAGATGGCTATGATATCCAGAAAACCATGATTACTGTATCCATTTTTAGGACAAGTCCCAAGATGTGCTGACTTAAAAAACAGAAGTCATGGAAATATAGAAACAAAAGTCTCAGGGTATTGTTTTGTACAAAAATAGATATTCCTATTTTTAGAAGAAAAAAAAATAAACCAGCAAACGTATTGCTGAACTGTGAGTGGTCTGGAAAAGGGAGTTCCCTGACTATATAACTTGTCAACCTCACCCAAAATAAAGCAAGCGGGGTTGGTTGTTTTTAAAAATTTGTTAGGACCAAGTGACCCTCTTAAGGGAGTTAAAGTTTATTTTAGTCTCTTCGGTTGTCCTGAAGCTCCTATTTTATCTTTGTCACTTCTACAGTCTAAGTCCTGCACAAGAACCTTTGAACTCAACCTTTAAGTCGTTTCCTACCCCAAGCATTTCTCTGAGTATGTCTGAGGGACCAGCAATCACATGCTGGAAAAGGGGTTCGAGCACAGAAAAAGCATCACACCCTAAAAAAACTTGTGATGAGACAAAGGATGCCACAATACAATATCATGTGTCAGAAGTTTGCTATTCAGGAAATCAGCCTTTGAAAGCAGTGTCCTAATACACAGATGAGCAAAGGAAAAAAAGAAGTAGCACACTTTTCTTTCAGGTGCTACAACTGTCTCTGGTAAGAAAAGGAGGAGAGATCAGTAACTGCACAGGGATACAAAGAAACAGCAATATGTAGTAGTGTTCCAGGTGCTAAAAACATTCACTTTTCAGGAGCTGGAACACACAGGGATCATACACTGCTCTCCCAAGAGCAGCCAAAATGCACACACTCAGTGTTGAGCAAAAGCCTGTGCTGAAATTCATGAAACCTCTTTGGACACAACACAGTGAAATCAAATGGCACAGATGCTCAAACTGCAGCTCCATCTTCCTCCAAGCACTACACACAGCATTGCTTTGTACAGCCTTGGCTGCAAGCCCACTGGTTTCCCCACTTAATGCTGAGACACTCTGTAAAGCTTTTGTATTTGTGGAAGCACATAGAGAAAGTGCCTGAAAAGTGCCATTACGTGTCTGAAATGCCACCAGCCTGTACCATCTTAAAATCCCATACAGATTAAGATTGATAATCAAGACAAAAATAAAACACATCTAACAAACCCAATTTAATAAAGAAAATAAATTTATAACTACTTCAGTCTTTCTCCTTTCATGATGACCAAATACGGTACATTGGATCAGCTTTCAGCAAGGCTGGGGACTCATTTAACAGTTGGTCACATTTAGTAATATAAAACTGGAAGGAGGCAAAAGGGTAATAATTTAGTGATGAAGAAACTCCAAAGACCTAGAAAAGCCACCAGCTTCCAGAGATGGGGTTTGCCAAAAGGCTGTTTTGGGGATGGATAGGGCTACAAAGCTGCTATTAAGCTTCAATCCTTAAAATAAGCCCATAAACTCAGAAAATATTTATCTGTAAGGGTGGCAGCCCAATAAAAGTTTTATGAATGTTTTAAAACTGCCCTGTCAAGGGGATAGCTGCTCAGTCACCTCCCTCCCTCCTGAAAAACAACACAAGCAAGAAAGTAGGTCCATGTGTCAGGTTCCCAAGCAGGAATGACAAGGCAGCCTGAAAAATGGCTCTGCACCTCCTGCATCCCCTCATGAAGCACAAACCTCCCTGCTGGGGAATGGGGCCCTGCCACAGCCCTCCCTCAGCTACTACAGGAGACAAGCGTGTCCATGCCATCACCCACCTCTACACATTTTCTCCAAAATTTTTTTCCCCTTCCTGTTACTCATCACA
Source organism: Manacus vitellinus (assembly GCF_001715985.3). Lineage (NCBI taxonomy): Eukaryota > Metazoa > Chordata > Aves > Passeriformes > Pipridae > Manacus > Manacus vitellinus. The sequence continues at coordinate 11,814,880 of NW_021939063.1, read as the reverse complement.
CGCTAAGGGGGGGGGAGGGAATATTAGTATATATAAATAAGGAATACCACATACAACGTGGAAATACAAACCCAATCTGGTTTTAAAGTTTGATTTCTAAAAGTGTCATGAATCCAGAGGTTGTAAGAACATATGGTGCGTGCTACCCAAATGAATTGGTCACTGTTAATTTGGCATTGGTTTGGAGATGGACAGCAGGCCAAGTGTAAAGAAGAAAGAAAAGTCTACTTTGGACTTTCAAGTGTCCCATTTTTGCCAACACCTAAAGTTTAAGGGAAAAATCAAGCAGAAGTAATGCAGACAAAAAGAGTGAATTCAAGTAAAAGAACATAAAATTCATTTATGAAACTCTGTGTGAAGCCTGGAAACACCAGAGAGAAGAGTGATGCTGCTTCTCCCTCCTGACACACATTTTTTCCTTTCCTATTTCCCACCACCATCAAATCTAAAACTCCATACAAAGCTTGGCCAAAGGAAGCTTTGCATCTCCCACAATATCCAAGGGGAAGAATAATCACAGGCAGCAAAATCAAAATTGGATGGAAGATCAGAACAAGCAACGCAAAACTGTTTGCACCCAACCAGACTCTCACCACTCACAGGCAGAATTGCTGCAACAATAATTAGGTCCAATCCAAAACAGTTTTCAGAAAAATGAACTTCCATTTGTTCACAGTCATCCTTCTCTTCCTAAGCAGCACCATCCTAGGTGGTTTCTTCAATTTCTTTTTCAAGTAAAACACTTTTAGACTTAAAACCAATACAAATCCCGCAAAGCAGAATAACCCAAACCTCTGTGTCAGAATAGAGCCACCCACTCGAGGCGGAGGGTCTGACACACACATGCAATGGAGCACACACAGCTCCCAGGCTGGAGGTGCAGATGTGAGGCTGTGGCCAGCCCAGGGATGGTTGGCAAAGCAGATGTTTCCTGTCACCAGTGTCATGTTTGCGTTGTTACAGATTTTTATTTTTTTTAATGTATTGTGTTACTCCATCTATCTTAGTGAATTGTCCATCTTGTAAAATTCTAATTATATTATTTTCTTCTTGTTATCTGCATTATCTAAAATTATTTATACTATTATAACCTTCGTTTCAAACACTGGCTATAAACATTGTTACAACAGTTATTAGGTTGGGATTTGCACACATACACACACAGAGATGAATAATTTACTTTACAACTGCTCTGAAATGCTGGAACACGATTTTGTTTCCCCAACATGCTTTTCTGCCAAACAGATAAAAAAAAAAAAAAGACTAGAGGGACAAGATCCAATCTGTTTTCCCCGGGATCTCAAAGTAGCAGTTTTCCTGAAGATGGTACAACATTGTCCTGTATTTGAAGCCTTGTTGGCCACTTCTTTCTGGGGGAGCAGAGCAGTTGCTGAGCCAGAATTTGGCAGGAGTAAGTGCTCTGTTAGATTAAGTTTCAGCATAATGTTCTTGATAGGAATCGGAGCACCATCCCGAAAGTGCAGCGGGAGGGTAAAACGCCAGCCATCAAGATGGATGGTTTGTTTTTATTTTTATAGAGATTTTCTAAACCTCAACTTTCACCTCTTAGCCCCCTCCCCCTCCTGTTCTCAGTCACCTCCAATAGCCCATCTGTCCGCTTCATTTAATAGAAACCTATATTTCCTAGCTAATGGATGCATTTGGCTAAGAAGATAATCTCTGTGTTCGCTCCAGTTGTCACATTCCTGTTATCATATTAATACTGATTAAATACGAGACCCAACATTTAAGTCAGACCCCACACGTTATTTAAAAGCGACAAGATGTTCATATTTTGGCACTTTGAAAACTTTGAAAACTCAGTCAGCATGGAAGCGGCCTCCCACTCTGAACACCTTTCAGCTGGGATGCAACCCATATGGATCTGTACAGGACAGGATATTTTAGGAGCATCGTCCTACTTGTGACCACCACATAAAGTTCAGGTTTCCTGAAAAGCTCCAGGACTGGCACAAACTGATCCCAAGAAAACAGTGACATCACAGGTCAAGCAGCAGAACACTGGAGGTTCCAAGACAGGAAAGATCAGTACAGAACTCTGCCCTCTTAGGAATCTCCAGTGGCAATTCACAGCCCATGTCTGTGCCTCAGTTTCCCCATCTGCGAGGATATTTCACAAGCCATGCTGTAGGTGTGCAGCCAGTTTACTAATTTCTGTTTGGGTCTGCATGGTTACAGCCTGGAGGTGCTGCAGAAAAATGAAGTATGAATAGCCAGACAACAAATCAGCAAAAACTAATTCAACAAATTCTGGGATTTAAGCCAACTTCATAACATGTCACATTTTAAAAGCAGCCAGTCACACACGTGATAAAGCACACTTCTAACCCAGAGCAAAGTCATCCTCAAATTCCAGAACAACTCCACTTGTCAGAACTACAGTGCAATAAGACCCAGATGGAACTGCACCATTAATTTCTCACTTCTCATGTGACCATCACCAGTCTTTGTGGAGGAGGAAAACTAGGATATAATAGCTAAGGAATTGAACCTCATGAGATGCATGCTTTAACTCCCTGTATTATTCAACATGGAACCATCACTAATTTTAAAATAAAAAATTAACATGGCTACTTATTTATTCAAGGTTTATTCTATTAAATTTAATGGACTACCACCGCCAACTGAATAGAAGCACAAACTAGTAGGACTTAACCTCAGAGTTCTGATGAAATTACTCACGTATGTCATTGATTTCTCAGAACTGCAATTCAGTAAGAGCCTGAGTTTTATGTTCTAGTCATCTTTGTGTGCAAATACCAAGTCTGAGAATGAAAATGCAGCAGTTACACACTACACGTGCAAATTATTTATGAGTTTCTGAAGACAGACCCAGTGTTCCAACCGCTCTGATTACATCCACCTTTCCTAGAGACTCCGTACAAGCTGCACACTCTGCTCAGCCAGTACCTTTCCTAAAAGGCGATGTGACACCTCCTGAGCAACTTTGGAGCAGATGAGGTTATACCATGGTCAGGAAAGCTCCCCGGGGATGTCAAGAAGGCTAACCTAACCTTCTGAGATCCGTATAAACAAACAACTGAACATGGAGAGCCTTGAACCGAGGGACTGCTGTTTACCTAACCCCTGAACTGCAAAAGACATCAATCCCTGCCTTATTAAAGAAATGCATACGCTAGCCAGGCATGCCTGCTTGATCAGCTCTCTCCCATTCACAGCTTCTCCGGGGTCGGAGGAAGTTCCAACAGGCCCTGTTCCATAAATAAAATCCTTCTGGCTGGCGATAACTAAATTGTATTAAGACTGGCTCAGACAGCTTCAATTAGAAATAATCGGCAGGGGTGGACTGAAATACCCTCCATCAATTTGCTTACAGCTGGTCTTTTCCCCCTTTTCCTCCCCAGACCAATTCTAACTCCCTGGTTCAATGAAAGTACCAGTGAACCCATAACATGCTTCTACTTGTTCTATGTGTAATCCACATGTATGTGTGTCCTGACATAAAACCCAAATATCTAACATAAGAGTAAAAGCTTTAAATCAACAGGTCTTTAACAGAAAATTCCCAACCATCAGCAAGCAAAACCAGGAAACTTCAGAGTTTGAGTAACACATACCCTTCCCCCCTTCCATGTTTACAAGATTTCTCTCGCTTCTTAACCTCCCAAAAAGCAATCATTTGTGTATATTACAAATCCATCCTTTCTTTACGAAGATTAGAGAAAATAAGGTTATTCAACCAAACTCATTTGCAAAACTCTATAGCACAGTCTTCTTAAAAGTATCAGTATTTATTAGAGCTCAAAATCTTACAGAAAAAAAGACATTTAAAATCTGTTGTTAATCTGCCTATAATTTTTTCCAAATGTCAAATCAAACTAATTTTTTCCTATGCTTATAAGAAATAAGTTCTAAAAGAGAATCACTCCTGCTTTTGCTTCAGCATACATTTACTCTGAAACATAATCATTTATTAAAGAGTAAATACTAGTGAATTTCACAATGATCAACTGGACAGAAATAGTCAAGTTATTATATTTTCACAGACGTGAGAAATTAATTTGATTTTTCATAGGACTAAATTGCCAAATATTAGAAGTTACACATATTTTAGTATTTTCTTAATAACTTTTATTTCTATTTGACCTTCATATGGCGTGGTCAATGGAAAAAGGTTCTTAAAAATACTCAACTTCTCTTAAAAGGAAGAGAGAAGCTCAACACAGCCTGGGTCAATAAACCCCAGCTTATATTTCACTTCAAGCAAAAAACAAAAAAATCACTGATAATTTACTTAATAAATCAATCCTGCTCTGAAGGTGCACAATTTCAAGACAGAAAAATAAAACTCACAACTAAATCCAATTACGTTATATCCTCAAACTACTTACTTAAGATAATAACAAGAGAAACATAAAGAAAAACTAGGGGAAAAAGCCAGGGATTGGGGAAGCAGGCATCAATTTCCACATCAACTCCAGAGGGACTATAATCTTAGTACATCTTCTGAGGAGGTACTTGTGAGAACAGTGGATTGTAATGAGCCATGAAAAGAAAATTCCCAGTCCATGATATAGAGCCTGCTCTCATGTCAGCAGGAACTTGCATTCTTTAGCACATTTTCAGTCCTCGAAAATGTCTTCTTTCTCTCATGCCTGTAGTGTTAACCTGGCACACACTGTTTGGCACAGCCCATGTCACCACTGTGCTGGCTCGAAAAGATAATTCATTGCAATCATAAAGAGAAGAAATGCATATTCTTCGTGCTGTATTCATATTTTAATACCAATCCTGATGAGTTGATACTTCAGGAAGATGCAGGCAAACAGTCCCTTGCCTAACACACCATGTATCAACTGGTCAGACTAGGGAGAGAGGAGGTTGTTCTTTCATAGATGGAAAACTGAGAAGGTAAACAAATATATTCAGGAGCAAACACATACCTGGCAGCAAATCCATGTACTGGATTAAAATCCTCAGGTGCACAGCAAAAGGCTGCACCACACAATGTTCTTCATTTACATACAATGACACATTTGAGGGTGAAGTAATGTGAAGTAATCGAAGGGATGGTACAGGTCCATTTTCTCAGGTCAGGTTTATGTAGTTAATATATTTACCTTATAAAAAAATCTAAAAAGCATCTAAGGTTGCTCAGAGTTGCATGGGCAAGGACAGTTGGCAGAGGAAGGGGTTGCAGGAGTAAGAAAAGGCAAATGGCTAAATAAAGAGAGGGAATTGAGTGGGGAGGGGAGAATAGAGAGAGATTGGGTAAAACATAAGAAAAATTAAACTGGGTAACTCATCAGTTGCAACAGGAAAGAACAGGTTCTCCAAATTATCAAATTGCCTTCATTTCCTAATCTATAATAATTGATGGGATGGGGGGAATTGAGGGCTCAGAGGTTTAACAAAAATATTATCATGAAACATGTAGCACAAAAGCATGCAATATGCTATTCCTGTGACTGAAGTTACAACCTCAGGTATTACAGGAAAGACTTTTCTAAGCAGGACGACGGTATTCTCTACTTTACTTATAACTTTTATTCTAGGTACTAAGTGCTTTTAAAAATATTTTCTGCAACTCTTTTTTTTTTTAAATGTAGTAGTACTGTACCTACAGGCAGGAAATGCTTTTGTTGCTTATGTATAACGTTATACAAAATCATGTTACAGCAGAGCCCCCCCTATCAAAACAGGTCTATTGAAGCTCCAGTTATTTCCTATTCTTTATTAAACACTCAAATCCCTTTGTGAAAACACAAACCAAAGGCTGCTTTGCACAAACTTCCTTGAAATCAATGCCCACTATTAAGAACAACTATTTTTTTTGTCCCCAAACTCAAAACATGGATCAGCCTCTCAAGGTTAACATCCTTGTCACACGACAGTTCTCATCCACTAAGCACTGGCCACTGTTGAGAGTCAATACTTCAAATAGCCTAGAATTTGCAAACCACAAAGCTCTATGCCTCCAGGAAGCCCCCATGGTGTATGTTTTTACTCAGACTTCAAAAAGCTATCAGAACAAACACTGGTGGAAAGGGAAGGTGAAAGGCCCAGAGGATGAACGATCAAAATCAAGTAAATGAGCACAAACAGTTTACAGAACGGGAGAGAAATTTCATTGCAAGAGGGCAATCTGAATGTGTGAGCAACCATTGTGGAGACTTTTAATAAGATGGAAGTTATATTAAAGGCTTAAAACCTAAGTATTTTCCACCCAAATACTGCAAAACCATGAGTGAGAACTGTAACATCCAAAAACAGTAGCATCCCGTTTCGTGCACAAGAAAGCAGAAATAAAGACGAGAAAATAATTTCTTCTTTGGTATTGCATAAATAAACTACTGACCTGGGAACATGATCTAGACTACATGGCTTCCACCTCCTTGCTCTACATGAACAAGAGGACTCTTACAGAAAGCTGCCCACTACAAGTAGGACAGAGCGAGTTCGTCCTGAACAGGTCACCCCAAAATCCTTGCTCCACCTGTGCACAGAGTATTTCAGTCATCTCTCACCAAAAAAAAGTAGCCCTTCAAAGTAAAATTCCACCTTAAACATCTAAAGAAGCAATTATAAATCAGACAAGTCCCCTGCATGTTTTTTTGGAGAATTTAACAATCAGATCAAAACGTACCATGTTTGGGCAGTTCAGTCCCATACCTGAATCCACAAGGATCCTCTGAACCCCTCACATTTGGCTGTACTGACATCAACCAAGTCCTAAGCAAGAAAAATGACCTTTTCTTCTCAGAAGGACAATGCTCAACTGAGCAGCAGTAAAACAACAGAAATTTTTATGATATCTATATTTTGTTACTCTTCAGGACAAACTGTACTTTGTCCCTTTAGTACTTTTTTCAAGGGACACGCTGAAGCATCCCAAACCTGCAGAGGCAAATATAGTAGAATTAAATTAAAAAAATAAAAAGATATTCCCATTTGTTCTAGGAGGTACAAAGTAGTACTGAATTACTATCTTTTTGATGCTCTACAGTTGCTCAGCCAAACTCCATAGCACATAATAAAAACCACTGTTAGCTATATTCTTTCTCAAGAGAGAAATGTTTTCACACTTAAAATTACTGCAAGAGTGTATTGAATGTGCAAAATGAAACACCTAAAAAGAACAACAAAAAACCCAAACAAAAGGTAGCACATGCATCCTTGTGTGCAGGATGTGTGGTACACTAAATTTCTATAGTATTTCACGGAAGTAAGGGTGATGGTGTTGTTCCATGCCATGTTCTTCTAACCCAAATTGTTCGCAATTTCAGGAGCACAAACCCATTGACATCAAAATTAAATGCAGAACTTGCTTTCTAAGGAACATGATATTTGGTTTGTAGCAATCGTAGCAATGCACCTCCACTTATAAAATGACAATGCAGCAGAAATTTTGAAACTTGAATATAGTTCTACTCTGCAATTGTGAGTTTATGGAACTTTACAACCATCAGGTATGCAAAACAGTAGGATTGCTTTAACAGAGGAAATAAACTTGTCCATTTCTTCATTTGGAATATTTAATTTTGCCACCCACCAACTTGTTGTGATTTTTTGCTTGTTTTTCCCTTTTTCCTTACAAAAGGTAACCTTCAGTAAAGGAATCCCATTGAACAAAGGATTTCCTAAGCATGTGAGTCTTGCCTCACGATAGCCCTGTGGCAGTTTACATAACGGGAGCACGGAGCCAGGAGGCATTAGGTAATTTGGAAATGGTCACCAAGCAAGTTAGGGGTGACGTGATGGCAAATATGAGTACAGAGCACAGCAGCCTCTTGGCCACATCCACTGCAGACATGTCCTGCCAGTGAGCTGGACTGTGCAATAGGGTCCAAGAGCTTACAGCTGCTGTTGTAATTATTCAAAATTCAGCAAAGTAACAGCCCTAAAATATGCAAGATGCTTCTTTTCTCCCAGGGAATGCAACTTTCCACAATAACTACATCCCCCCAAAATAACAAAGCCTGGATTAACTGGAAAGACTTATGACCACAAGAGACTCTACACAGAAGCAAGGTTATTATACACAGCAGCACTTCCAGCTCTCAGTTTTACCACAAATCTCTAGATAAGTGCACCTCTTTCGAAATCCCAGATCCTAAACACACGCAACCGAGTGCAAATCTCAGTTTGTTTAATTTATGTATCTAGCTCTTGTGGCTTAGAAGAATCTTATATATATATGACCTGAGTTTATCTAAGGAAAGAAACAATCTTTACAAACTTAGGGGTTTTTTTAATGAAAGGAAAATCATTCTTTGGGGGCTTACTATCATGAGTACTTTGGACAGCTGACTACCAATGTCACTGCCAACTGAAACAACAACTGTTCAGTTTCAAAATACTTGTAAAAACCCACAGTCATCCCCCAAGCTCTCCCCACACTATCAGATCCACATTTTATCCTCAAATTAAGATAAACAAATTCTATTATAGCATCTTTCTATTTTGCAACAGGGATTTGAAATTTAACTTTAGGATAACTGGTAGAGCAATTGCTGTTCTTGGAGGTAAAAAAGGAAACTTAATTAGAATGCACTTGGAGCAGACTGTTTTGGCAGCCTAATTCCCAATAGCCTCCATCTGCAGAGGGCAATTTCAGGCACAGAGCTAGACTCGATTTTCCCTTCAGCCCTTCCTCTTTCCAGAGCTCACAATACAACAACGCTAGAACATCCACAGGTCAGAAAAATCCACTCTACCTTGCACACCCCTACAGCAGCCTGAAAATGTGGGTAGAAATATTTGAGGACAAAAAAAGCTGGCACACAACTTCAGAGATCCAGAAAAACGGGCAGGGGGGACAGCAGCAGTAGCAAACTGGAATAAAGAACAGAAGTAAATGAAGAGGTAAGAGCATTAGCAGAAACTTAAAGTGGAAGGATGCTTGATATAGACTGGAAGCTAATATTAAGAACAGAGAATGTATGTAAGTGATTAACAGGTTGTGGGTTGTTTGTTTTGTTTTATTTTTTCCCAAGTGGAAAGATTCTGTAGAAGTAAGGATACCCTATGGTCAAACAAAACCCATCTGCTGGAATTCTTTTTATTTTCTTAATAGGATTTTTTTTCCATAAATAGCACAAATAATTGATTTCATATTTACAGCAGGACTCCAGTGAAGTGCAAAAAAAAAAAAAAAGAATTAATTATCCAGTGAGGAGAAAAAAGAACTCAGTACAGGACAACAGGTCAATTACAAAGCATTACCCAAAGCCATCAAAATTTTTTGTGTGTGCTAGTGTGGGGAATATGCAATCACTTAACTGGAACTGGTATCAGAACACATCTTACAATGGAAAGATACTTAAGATATTCTATATTCTATTAAGATATTCTATATTCTAAAGTTTTAAATGCTTAACTTCACCACCATAATACTCTTGTCTTTTCAAAGTAATTTTCTTTATAGGTTGAGGCAGCACCTACATCCTTACTGCTTTCCACATGCAAACAAAAAGTTCAGAAAAACATGCTCTACAGAGTAGAATAGAAATAACAAACTAAACAGGAACACAATAGCCAGCAAAGCCCAGAGTGAAAGCTGTTTGCTTTGAGGCTCAGCTCACACTTGTGCAAGTGTAAGGTGCTTTGCTACTCAGGGTAGCAAAAAGAGGTCAGTACACATTGTTCTTCACCACCATCAAAGGACTGGTTAGAGAGCAACAGGACTTCTTCCTGAAGGCCACCCGTAGCCCTGCCTTCAAAGGGTGTGTGATGGTCATTGGTGTAATGTGACGAGTAGGAATGAAACACTGATTACATTATATGGTGTAGAACCACCAATGGTCCTTCCATTGCATTAATGACACTTTCATGAAGCTCCTCTTGCATAAGAATAAAAAGGGTGTGCGGGAGTAAAATAAAAGGCTCCATTTAACTCTTTTCAATGACCCAGAAGATGACTGCTGTAGCCTACACTGTACCCAACACAAGGGCTTACACAGGAGTTGGACTTTTTTTTCCCATAGAAGCACTCAAATGTTGCTACATCACCTGATACCTGATAATTCCCTAATCCACATCTGCTTGATCCCAGAAGAACAATCTGTTGTGACAGACAGTGTGCAATGACCATCTGCCTCTGAAACCAACCTTGCAATGAACACATCACCCCTCCAGAGCTCCGAGTTTACAGACTTCATCCTGCAATTCTGTCATTACAGTCAGGACCAGGATCTCCCAATACCAGCGTGAATGAGGCAGACAGCCAGTTAATAAGTTAACACTTCCTTGACTTCTGTTTTCATTCAGAAGGAATATGCATAAATCTTGACTTTGATTCCACAAGAACACTCTAAGGTCAAAAAATCTGGATATTCAGCTCCAAAGGTCAATAGGAGCTTACAGGATGCCACCACTTAAAAGGTAGGGATTGATTCTTTCAGGCCAACCGTTTGTGTAAATGCAGTACAAATTCCTAGTTCCTATGTGGTCACCAGGACTTCCACATCACTACCGTTTAATCTGCTCAAGAGGGGATCATAAAAGGAAGTGATGCCTCCCTGGCAACAATCCTCTTCCAGCCTCTGTCCATACAACACCAGCCAACTTTCACAAAAAGGAGAGAAGGAGATTTATGCTTGAAGTGCCCCTCAAGGATTTTAGGTTTTGTTTGTTTTAGAGGGCTGGGGGAAAGAGACTGTGAAAGAACAAGCAGAGCTAATCTCCAGCTTTTAAATAAAACACAGCTACACAGATTTCTTCGCCCTTGGGCTTTTGTTTTTCCTCTTGACTGAAATCCTGCTCAGCCTCACCTGATACTGACAGGGATGGCAACCCACCAGACCCTTGCAGCCAACAATTTTTTACTTTCCTTTATTAAAACAGGAGCCAGGCTGGGAAAACAAGGACATTAAATGTGCCTAAATTCCATTTGGCCTAAGAGAAGATTATCCTATTCTAATGCAACACAGGCAAAGAATTCCGAATGTCAAGATCTCCCACAAAAAATATGCTGCTTAGTGACAGGATGTTTAATTGTTCTCAGTGCAATGAAAAGGTTTAGACTGCCCCATTCCTGCTGATGTCAGTAAGGAGTGTCCTCCAAATTACAAAGTTGGGAATATGACATTTATCTACAGTCAACCATTTAAAGCTTGTCTCCTACAGTTGTTAAAAAAAACCCTCAAACCCCTAAAAGTAATATTCCACAAATGCCAGCTACAATGGTGTGTTGAGACCTACCTGAACAAAGTGAGATATGTCTTGAATAATAACAAAAAAATCAAATATAAAAAAAATCAATTAAGATAGTTCTTAAGGGGAAAGTTAGAGAAGCCAATGTGATACACAAATTATTTTACTGTTGCATTTTTCTATCTTTGTGTAACTTTCATCTCCCTCATGCTATTTAACCTCTAGTTGACCTGTTTGCTTAAGTGAAGTGCTGAAAAATACTTTAAAACATTTGAATCCTACTTTTAAATTCTCAGTTTTTACCTGGAACTGAAATTATGCTGAGCAGTGCTGTTCACGTACATCTCTTACATCAAGGCTTTCCCACTATGTCATTAACTAATTTGCAAGCCAGTGTGGGATCTCATCCAATGAAAAGTGGCAAAACATAAAAACACCAAGGATGTGCCACTTCCACAATACCCCAAGAAAAACCCCACACATTCAGCGTTTCCAGCCTTAATTTCACACTTAAGAATATGAAGGATTCTCAAGAATAAGGCTTGATTGCTTAATTCTTACCACTTTATGTCATCTTATACAGCACACTGTGTCCTGAGTTAGGGAGCACATCCGTGCTATTACTTCAGAACAGGCTTTTAAGGCACATTCAATCACTCTACCATGACAAGCAGGGGAAACAGTGAGACACTGGTCCTCTCATATACAAGAAACACACACAAATGCAAGGCAAAAAACTACAGGCAACAAAAGACACAAAGGTCACAAACAAGTTCATCTTCGCCTGTTCTAAGAAACTTAAAACTACTGTTATCCTGTATGGGTAAAAAGAACAGCAAAGCCAAAAAGCTTGTCTTCCAATATTCTCATTTGTATCGCTTCTTATGAAAAGTATGTCCTTTATTATATTTAAATTTCCTCAATTGAGAAATGTGTTCAGCTCTTACAAGTGTTAGATATGCACTGCTTCTTTCGCATTAAGAAATAAGGTAGCTTTTAACTCTAGTCATGTATAACAATTTTTAGTCAAAAAGAGAAGAGGAGAATTGCAGTCAAACACATTGCAGTGCCTCAGAAAGGATGAACACTTCACTAGACAGTAAAGACACAGGAAAGTGAACTGTGCCTGACATATCACATATGCTCCAATCAGATTTAAAAAGTTGCCACATTTTACAATAATCAAGCACAAGACAAATGCAATGTGCCCAAACCAATGAAATAGGCACATCTAGAGTCAATCTTTCAAAAGATGTCATGACACACCTCAACAGATCATGATTTTACAAACCAAGCAGAGTTTTACAGGGTCAATTCTTGGGTGAGAAACAGTTACACAAAATCTACAATGAGCACTAAGTTATTCAAGTGATTCACTGAACTTTCCTCTGAGTTTCTTATCAACTGGCATGACATTCCTTGGTGCAAGGTATGTTGAAATAAGCATTTTCCAAATCCTGTCACTGTTAGCTTTTATCTTCTTTAGAATAAGACACTTAAACATATAGTTCCTGCCTCTCCAAACTTGTTCTTGAACAATACTTTTCACTCGCTTACCTTATGCAGTGTTCCATGTACAACTAAAGCAGCTGCCACGTATCACCCACCTCGGCCAAGAGCACTCCATCAGTAGCTCCCTCCCTCATCCACACACACACCAGCACAACTTTAAAAGCAGTGTATTTTAAATTGCCTTTCAAATCCTGTTTGTTTTTTAAGCAGCTTGTTAAATTAGGTAAAACTCTTGTGATTTAGAGATTATGTCCTCCTTTTTATGCATTTGATCAACAACAAGTCTAGAAAAGAAGCATCATCCTGTCAATTAACAGGCCTTGAAACTCTGTCCTCAGTTAAAGCACGAACAGCTCCACAACCAAGTCCTACAGAATAGCAGGTCTGCCAGCAAATACTTAAAGAAAACCCACAAAACTAGATGCTGCTGTAAACACTCTAGAAAGTAGGTTATATCTTGGCCTTCAAGCAATGAAAGCATGCTTGGACACAGAACTAGAACTGAGATGAAAGAAGTACATGGTTCTTCCACTCACCACGCTGCTGCCTGTCTGTTTTAACCTGACACGAGCACTTAGCAAACATCCAGGCAAACTGCACACGACTGTTCTCAACATGGAATACATCATCTTCCTGTGCAAAGATGATTTGGCAGAGCAAGAAATCTCTGATAAATAACATCTCTCAATACTCAAGCTACACTTTGCTTTATTTCATGCTATTAGCTTTGCTTCCACCTCCTTGGACCACCCTAAGGGATTCTTCTCCGTTATGCTCTTCAAATACTTGCAGATAATCATATCTCCCACTTAGACAACATTTAGCCAAGCTTCAAGCATTTCTTTTCATCTTCTTTCCCTCATAAATCAATCCCTTCAGTCTCTCCAGCATTCTTGTTGCTCTTCCCTGAATTTCTTCCAAACTACTGACATCTTTCAGCAACTAAAGAACTTCCAATTGCATGCTGTACTCTAGATGTGTTTTTTTGTACTCTAAAGAAAGATAATTAAGCCTTTTCAAGAAATATTAATGCTCCAAGCCTGGAGTAAATCTAAATCAGAGATTACATTATTTTGTTTTTTTCCAGAATGGATAGTAATTATCCCCATTTCACAGAGCAGACGAGCAGAGAGAAATATCTGACTTATTGCTGCACACAAGCAGTGCCAGAATAAGAAACAGATCCACGTTCTGCCATTCCCAGTCGTGGTCTGCCAAGTTTCAGCCCACAGACGACGTAAGACAACGTTCCCAGGCTGTGATCTACAGGCAAACACAAGTCATTTCCAAGTGAGTCTGGAACAACACTTGGGGAGCCCAACACTTGCTCACGTGAATGGGCACGGTGCTGGAGGCTGTTGACACCAGTGGGATCATGAAACACCCTACAACCTGCCATGGTCTGTAATTACCTTCAGCAGTCAGGACACAAAGCTCTGATATATCTATTTGATTTTTATTGCTATGCAGAGGTTTGTTTCTAAAACCAGGCGTCAGCTATCATCAGGTTAACTACCCAAACCAGCAACTCAATTCCAGAGGTTAAGACTGGTTTTAAAAGAGAGGACTGACTGACTGCCAGGCTGAGGCAGCACAAAGCAGTTTTCAACTTGGGCATTTCCTTCCCTCCCAACTCCCAGATACATTTGCGAAGGAATCATGGAGAAATAACTTCAGAAAAATCAAAAAGAGATCTTCACAAAATAAATCTGTAAGAGAATGTATGAAGGAAAGCAAGGATGAAGAATGGGGGAAAGGGAGAAAAAAGCCTGAGCAGTTAAATTTAAAAAATAAAGCAAAAACACCAAAACCCCACAAACAGGATGCAGACACATTAAAAAAGCAACACTGATCTAACAAAGGAATGTGAACTGCAGTTGACTTAAACAGCATCACAGCAACAGCCCTCCCCCTACACACAGATCTCTGCAACTCTTAAAGACATGGGGTTTTAGGCTCTTCCAAATTCTGTGTTTGTTTCCCACTGCTTGATACTCTTAGCTTAAGCTAATTTAACTTACTGCCTTTTCTTTCCAGACAACAAGAGTACCTAAGTTTGACCCAGACTAAAGCAAAGCAAACTAAGTTGTATTATTCTGCCTACTTTAGAGAGGTATTAAATTCTAACATTCTGGTACATATTCTTCTCACTGAAAGAACAAACTATAAAGGGCCCTCTGTTTCAAGGTCTCCTGTTAAGCATCTGAAGAGTGTAACCAAGATTAGATAATGAACACCTCTGTGAAAGGTATCATTTCTTCCCACAAACTCAATCTACAGAGCTAAATGCCATTCTCTAAGTCTATATACAGTTTTCTTAATGTAACTGATGGTTCATAATTACAGTTCCTGCTTACATCCTCAATAGTGTCAAAGACTACTTATGAGGCTTCTCCCTGTTCCAGGAAGAACCATTTCCTCCATCCAAAATGTGGAAATGGCAATGTAAATGCCATCCTCCTGTTCTCTTTCATCAAACTTTTGTGGCCAGAAGAGAAAAACTATGAAGAACATTACATTTTTAAGCGAGATGTTATCTTGATTTTCAGCATTAAGGCCATTTACAAATAATTTCACCACCTACCTAAAGGTACCTATCTCAGTGAACCCTTACAAGCATTTTTATGCTAGAAAACTAAAACCATACATGTATCTAGTTAGGGTTACTTTAAATATTATTCTTTAAATATGCACTGTGCTGACTAATTATGGTCTCAGACCTATTTGCAAAGTCTAGCATTTGGTGACAAAACTGGAATTACAGCTAGGATAGAATACAGATTTTTTTTGTCTGGTCAGAAATTCTTATCTTGTAATAGGAAAAAGAAAGGAAATTTGCAGAGGGTCAAAATTAGTGCAGTTGCATCATGTCCCAAGTTAAATGGAAAAACAGTCCCTCTTCAGCAGGGAATCAGGAAACTTTACCTTTCTCTGTAGATCAATTGCTATGAGATTGTTTGCTGTCATAGAATATTAGGACTTTTTTCTTCCACTTGTATAATAGAAGTAATCTCACTCATCTCTCTAAAGAGGGCAGGGAATTAACTAGTGACAAATAGGCTGAAGACACTACAGAAATACAAAAAGTACTTCCAGTATCATTAAAATCTTATCCCACAATCTGAGTAAAATGCAGCACCTATTATTGCCTTTTGAAAAGGCTCAGAACTACTCTCCTGTCTCAAAAGAAGGAGGAAAAAACCCCAGTAATGACACTTATAAACTCTAGCACCCATCAGTTCCCATGCCCTAACCTAAGGAAGAATAAATCCTTCCTGTAATTCAGCAAGGATGAAAAATACAGTCATATCATAAAACCAGGAGACACAAGCAATAAAAAAACCTCTCAAGATGTCCAAAAAGCCATTTATCAAGTAGTTTTTGCTTGAGGCAAGTTAGGTAATAACATGCAGAACAGAGTCAATTTAAGGAACTCACATCCAATATACTATATTTAATAAGTAGCTACAGGTAAAAATGATTGCAGGTTTGCTTTCCTTTATTTGTTCAGAGGGCTCTGGTGCAAATCATATATACATTAAGAGAGGAGAGATTACCACAAACCTTTCTGGGCACAGCATGATTTCTATGTTACTGCCACTTAACGAGAAGTCATTCTGAGACCCGAGTTTGTTGACTCAGGAGATGTGGCTTCAGGCCATTCAGCCTCACAATATAAGTCACAGCCACCATCATTCAATTAGAAGAGGTACCACCAGATCAGTGGTCCAACTGTGTATGAGCAGATTTCAAAACTTCAGGAGACTACTGGTAACACTTAGACTTGCAATATGGAAAGATCATCTACACTCAACATAGATTTGTATTTGTTAACTCATAAGCACCTACCTGGAATTCGGATTTTAAATTTACCACTTTGTCCAAACCCACCATCTATTATTCCATCTTCTCCTGTAGATAGTTTCACTTTCAGACCCACAAAAATTTGGATGTTTGTTTCCTTTTTAAACAACGAACGACCAATCACACTGTAGTCGTCCATCACCTGTGAAAGAAATAGGGATTAATGAGTCTACAATCTAAAGTGACAAGAAATTATTTGTGATACACTCTGAGTTTGGTGACTTCTACCACCCTTTAAAAACCATTTACCCCCAAATGAACAAAACCCTAGACAAGTCATCTAAACTGCTGAGTTTAAGGCAATTTGTGTATAAAGGCATAGATGCTTGTACAAAGTAGCATATTCCTACTTTTACCTCTCTTCTCAAAACACAGGAAGAACAAAATAAGCTGTAAAGATCAGTTAATTAAAATCTTTCTTCTACTTTGAAACCTTTCCATGAAAGTCACTTAAGTACCTATGCTCACAAAAAGTTTATTCCATTACTTATCCCACTGCTAAGAACATTATCACCTGCATGAACATTCTTTCTCTCAGCTCCAGACCTGCACTCCAACAGCTACACTTCCAAAGAAATGACAGTTTCTAAATAGAGCCTTTTAAATATTCACCTTTACATACATATTGATTTGTTAAACTAAAAGCCTTATGACCATTGTATCCAATTTTAATTTCAAGGTTTGTAACCCAGTGGGAAGAACCATTCCAAGTTGAATTCTTAATTAAGCTATCAGGAACAAGAGGCAGCAATGTTGGTGGGTAAGGCAAGATAAACAACCCTCCCTTAGGCATTACAAAGTATAAGGTGCAGTCAAGTGAGCCTAATCCTGTAGGTGTGAATATCCTTGTATACCTAAAGCCTGGAGTTACTCTACCTTGTAGACACGGAAAGAACATTTATTTATCGGAAGAAATATGGGGATATTACTTAAATCTTTCCAAGATTATTTTCCGTGGTAGAAGTTGCAACTCTTCTTCATATCTTAGGAGCCATTTTTAGCTACACCTAAGGGGTTCAAAGACCAAAGTGACTTAGAACAGTGAAGAACTATAACCAGTTTTGAACGTTGCCCTTTATTCAGTTTAAACAGTGACTCACAGTATTGCTGGTTTATTAAGCAACTATCCTTCCCTGAAGCCTCCTCCATAAACTGTAATGCATATACAGACTCAAATCCCTATGATTGCTATTATTTTGTTACATATATACACCTCTATTTTAATGCCAATCTCAGCAGGGTAGTAAACCTAGCATCAGAAATTTAATTTTTGTTTTATTTCAAACAGAGCTTACTAGCTCAGCTATAAACAGCCTTGAAAGGGCTGCGCAGTATTGCAGAGCACTGGCAGGACCTCTCCCTACCCCAGATCACATCCAGGATGAGAAATATCCAGAGCGCCTCTTCCTTCTTTCACGTGGAGGTGACAAGAGGACAGGCAGCTCCGCTCCCAGCTGGGCACAGTCAAACCTGCAGGTAACAGCACTCAGACGTCTCAACAACATTCTCTGCTCAGACATCCACTCCTCATCTTTTCCCAAAAGGCCACATTCGTATTTTTTTTATCATGTCTGTCCTCTCCTATTGCTTCAAAATAGCTGGTGAACCATTAATGGCAGTATCACTGCTTGGCAACCTCTGGCTTAAATTTAAAACTGAATAATGTCTTTTACTAAAGCCCCTGATAATAGGTGGCAGTAGAGGTGGAAGATAAGCTTTCAGGCACACTCGCCTTTCTTTCAGTCTGAAACAGAAGACTAGCATAAAAAGAAGCTGTTAATTCCAACCTGAAGAAGCACTTACATTCTCTAAACCTTCTTCCTTTTTTCCAGTTGCATTAGCTGGAGAAATAAAAATATTACTTCTTCCTATAAACCTTTTATTCCTAAAACAAGAATTTCAAAACTCCATCCCTATTCTCCACCGCCAGCCATGTGCTTCTTTCTGCTGTGTTTGAAACACAGATGGTTTCTTATGCTCCACTGAGGATCTTCCATATAACTATGATTTTTGTAGTTATCTCTCAAAATGGCACAGGAAACCAACTTTAAAGGCCACATAAAGATCTTTTATTTTTCCAAGAGCACTTCAAAGTTATCTTTAACTTAATTAAAAATGGAATTACAGGGTGAGCAATCATAGTGGACTAGAACAGTTCAGTTTAGAGCCTCCCCAGCAAGGAAGAGGCTCACCAGCAACTCAAATGATTTCTGTGAACAAGTGTCACAGGCATCACGGACCTTTGAGTAAAACAGTAATGATAACCTATAATTGCTGATTTGAACAGCAACAGAATCTATTACCATTTAGTTATGCCACACTCTCTTAAAACCTTTGATTTAAAAAAAGCCCTTATCTTTTATAAGGAAATGTGCTTTTTAGGATCTTGCTATTGTACATTCAGTTTAGGAAACAGACCAAGGGCTCCAGCTGCACTGCTCTTTTCACTTTAATGGTCAACTCATTAAAACAAAAAACTCTCCTTTAAGTGGTCAATATGTTCTGCTGGTATCATCACGATTCCTTGGACATCTCTATAGGCCATTACAAACAAAACTGCTTTAGCGGTGCTGAGATAATAAGTGATCAGTGACTTGCCTGAGTGGCTGTTTGGAATAAAACCTCTATGACCCAAAGTCTCAGTCTCATGCACTGAATACTGTACACCCCATCTTATGTTGTCCATCACCTCCAGTTATCCTATCATCAATTTATCCCTGACAAAGACTAAATAATATGAGAACGCCTGCTGTAACAGGAACTAAGATAACTTGATCAGTCTTCGCACTGAAATAAATGAGTGTTGGAGAGAATTACTATGAAGGATTTTCTCAACTTTAAGATTACGTTAGAAAAATTTAAAAAAATTAATTTTTTAGTCTAGCCCTGCTTTGTAAAAAGCCAGAGAAATGCATGTTGCTCTCTCCAACTGAAACGCCACACTTCCAATTACTTTACCAGCAATTTACCTCCGATCGTGGGATTTTAAGTTAATCCCTTTTGAGTTCTCAGAACATCTACAATGCCAATCATTTGGCCTATTAGCTGAACAGCCTTTTGGGAGAGCTTTCTGATTTTCTCTCTTTTTTTTTTTGGTATAAAATATTATGAACTTACAAAGCCAAACACCACGAAGACAGTAAGGGATACGCAGTCTGCTCTGAAGCAGCAGCAAGGGGCCTAGCAACGAGGGCAGACTAATTTTATTAACTTCAGGGAAACTTCAAAAAGCTTTAGGGCTTTAATGCCAGACAGAGACGACCCCAAAAGTCAGTTTAAGTGCTGCATAAACAAAGGATTAGGGCAAGAAAAAGCTGAAGGCTCCTTGCATTTCTTGTTTATATTGTCATATGACCTAGTAGGAGTGGGAGAGGGCTGCCTCTCTGACTTTAATCCCCCATGGTGTACAGTGGCGTTTCAGTTCACTGACCTACATTACGATAATATTTTTTTAAATTTATGGGCAGAGGTGCAGCATCAAACTCACTTAAGGACTTTAAAAAAAGAAAAGGGGCGGGAAGGGAAAAATACCTAGAAGAGAAATTTTCTGGCTGGTATAGTCTCCCCCTCTCACTTAGGTTAGATCAGCAGCTTAGAAAGGGATTTCAAGTTCAAAGGGAACGTCTCTGTTACTCTTGTTTTATGGCTTAGACCAGAGGACACAATAGCATTGAGTTTATGAAATATCCCTTCCCACTTGGCTTTTGTGTTTGCACAAAAAAAGTAAACAGGGTTTTATAACCATAGGCGAAGTATGTGCATCTCTGGCACATAACCCTTGTGCTAACACCAAGAAGTTCACAGTAAAAAAAATAACCAACTCTCACTCCCCATCTCAGCACTGCTTACCCGACCATATACTTTTTGCAAAACCACAGTTCATGTTACATGTGTTGGCATTCAGTGCAAACCATAGTATAATTCCAAGGAAAAACAAATTTTGTGATTACCCTTTGAGCAGGACAGCAAGTTATACTGTCCAGATTGTTAAACCACACTCCTGTTTAAGATAACTTAAAAATGAGTGTCATCTGAACACCCTCTCAAACAATCCACCACACATTTCGAGAGCAAATAACTCCCATCTCTTAAAAACATCTATAGGGGAAAAAGAAAAAAAGCATATCAGAATAGAAACACACAGGAGGAAACAAAGTGGTGCCAGAATGAGACGGAAACAAGGAAAGGTTTGAGACAGAGAAAGCAGAAGCATTGAATATTAAATAGTAAAAAAGATACACAGAGAAAGAATAACCTTTTCTGATTTAATAAAAAATTATATGGGTTTAAAAAGAAATAACTTATTAAAGAAAGATGGAAACTAGCCTAAGGATTATTCTCAGCAAACTGATAAATGGTCCACTGAAACCAAAACAGAAAAACAACAGGAGAGGAAAAAGAACAAAAAGAATCTATGACTAACACTGAAAATATAAAGTATTTTTATTACTTTTTTGTACCTTAGAAAAAGTACACTTGAGACATCTTCATCATGATCAGTGACAGCTCATTTATTTCTAGAAAACAGTTTCAAGCACTTTCCATTTCTGTGTCAGAAATGAGAATATTTTGGAGACTGCAAATTCTTGTTCTTTTTAAAAACAGTTTCATGCGTTGAGAAGACGACGGCACATGAGGCCACAAAAAGGGTGAAGGAGAAAGAAACTGAGAGGATTTCACCAACGATCAAGCTTCCAGCTTTTCTGACTATACAAAGACTTGTAGCTTATAGATGGTTACTGAGAATCAGGTGAACAACTTGGTACAAAGAAAGAATGACTTGGTCAGCCACAGCTTTTTCTCAAGGGCCTCCTTACAGCAGCATAAAGACCCTTCTTTCTGCACTTCCCTCCAGCACTAGAAGCTTTTGCCTGTTTGCTGGGCTCCAAAGACCTTTCTCACTGTCCTCTAAGCAAACAATAAACTTCTGCCTCTGAACATCCATCCATGAGCAAGGAATGGAAATGAAATGTCTTCATGTCTCATTACTGCTGTTCTACTAGAGCAAGAAGCCATCACAAACATCTCTTCATAGCCTTAACTTGGTTTTCAGATGTTTGTCCCACCTCTCCCCAGCCTACCTTGCTTGTATCCAACAAACATTTTCCTTTCTCTGCCTTTCTGAATAAGGGGACAATTGCACTTGAGAGTATCTAACAAGCAGCCATAAAATGTTCTTCTTTTTGCTGAGCATCCTGCTATCACTATAGCCTTGTAAACCCAGTAGATAGCAGAAAAGGAGTCATGAATACTGATTCAGGACAATGAGTGAGAAGTGCACGACTAGACTGCTTTAGGTTTTAAAAGCTCTGTACTTACCAATCAGCATTCTTCAGGCATTCACAGGGTACCAAGATGGTACTAACTTCATTATACACCTTCATAGTGCAAATTTCCTTCACCTCTATTTAAAATTTAGAAGGTTTGAATTAAAAAAAAACAACCATAAGCACTACATTCCTGACACTGTCTGAATGAACATATTAATTTCACCAAGTGAGAAGAGACTGGTTGATGTCATGATTTTATTTTTTATTAATCTGTGCTGCCTTCTCTTTATGTAGGAAAAGCAACATCAACAGATATGGAAGAGAGTAGACTAAAGGACTGTTACTACACCATCCATCTCCAGACCAGCCAGCCCTGGCTTGCTATACAGATTAAAAGCACTGTGATGATTACTATTCAAGAAAAATAAAACAAAACAAGACGCAGGTTGTTCTGTAGACAAGATGATCTGTAGATGCAGAGGTCTTGACCTGGCCTCAGAAACAGGACACAGAGAGGATTGCCAAGCTGAAGAGAGCTCTGAACAGACAGGAGGACTCCGGTGAATCTCCAGGACTTAAGAACACACAGGCACTTTCTTAACTATTTTAAAATATTTTTACTGTGGTGATCTCAGGTTCTGAGATCCTAAAACATCCAAAAGGAAACATCAGTGGGACCTGGGAAATTTAATTTGGAACAGTGCATAGACCTGGCACACAGCAGGAGGTCAAGTATAGCAACAGTAAATTAATTTGTTTCTAAAGGAAACTGCCCACAAATAGCTTGGGGAGGGCAGGGGGGAACAAAGAGCAGAGGCTTACAAAACCCTCACTGGAAATTAAGCAGGCAACAAGGACAGGACAGGCCTGGAAAGAGCTACCTGAGGCAACTGATGCTGAGGGAGAGGAGAGAGTTGACTGACTGGACACAGACCCGCATTCCCTTCTGAAAACGTCACATGGACATACGAACATCTCAAGTCCGTCCCCTCCCCTAATGATCTCTAACCCCAGGGTGTGGATCTGCTGCCCAAACCCACCATCTCTTTTGGGTAATAGTTTCCTTCTGCCATTTGGCAACAAGTTTGTGGAAGGAAGCAATACAAGCCTGTGCTACACTGTTGAATATTTGTGACTCAAACCCACTGAGGGTGTACAGTAGAGGGATGGCTACAGTTCAGCAGTATGGAGGTTGAGTTTTACTTTATCTTTTTACTTTAAAAATGCCTAGGAAATTACATTTATATAAAATCTAAGTTATTTAAGTTGCAGAATTGGGCACTTAAGAAGTTAAGAAATGCCAGATGTCCATACAACCTTATTCCTGTCCCTCTTTGATATGCCCCACGATATACTCTTTACATGACCACATGCAAAAAAATTTCAGAGGAACCCTGCCTTATTAAGTGCACAGGGTAGAGGCACAGGGGAACAGAATTAATGTTGCATAGGCAACTGTAAATCTGGTATTTCCTAACTTTCAAGTTCTTGATTTTGCAACCTAAGTAACATTCTTAATTTATTTTTGTATCCAATAAATAAAATGGTGTATTGCTTGCCTTGCTGACAAACTGATTCCCCCACAGGTGACTCTTACACAACCTCAGAAAAATCAAGACCAGCTGTCCATACGCTTGCAAGACCCAAAAGCATGTCTGCATTTTAAATTTAATAATATAAATAATAACCATAGGTGTTACTCAAACCTTGCAAAATTCTACTATCCAGTCATTGGCACAAGCCATTCCTTTGCTGGTTAGTGAACAAAACACTAATTTTTTCATATGGGGAGCAAGCACGTTCTCTGATTTAGCTGGTACACTTACGACAAATTTATTGTACTGTGCTAATCCATATGCTGTGTCAGTCAGCAAACATCACCATTCTTTTCTCAGCACTGTTCAACAGAAATAGTATTTCTGTTTAATGAGCAGACAGTTCTCCCTTCCCCCTTTCCCCACTAAGCTTCTCAAACTCTTTTACTCTAAAACTAAACAAGAGCCAATAAATAAATGCATCTTTTATATTCCTATTTTACAGTGCATTTTAACTAGTGAATGTGCTCTGCACTTTTATTCACCTGATTGCCTTCATCTCTGTATTATTACTGTATTTAGCATACCATCAGCAGCCAAGCAGAACCAAACAAACTCATGTTCAGACTTCAAAGCAGGAAAAATATTAATTGTGGCGTCTGCATGTTTACAGTAGATGATGGAGTGACATCCACCACTTCTCCCAGCAAGAGCCACAGAAGGTTCTGCAGACAGCCCAGGTCACTGCCTGTGCCTGCAGGCTGCACTCACTCAGATTTCACAGTTTGGCCTTGTTCCTCACTTTGTGCCCGGATCAGTCTGCACACCGCGGCAGTCACCCAGAAAGCATCTTTACCTGGCTGATGCAGAGTTTTACTTGTTATCCTGCTGGAACTGCACTGTCACTGTAAGGAAACAGCAGATGCAACAGTAGTCCTAGTAAGCCAATGAAGCCTTCTTTCTTAGGAATAAGTTAGATGGAAGAATCTAACTATCCAAGCAGGTAATATTTAATTCTTTTTATTCCTAGCAGCACTGCAACCATGTAACAGAAAACTAGAGGAACAGTATTTCTGTGGTAAATATTTTAAAAACAGTGTATAGGCACAATTCTGTGAAACAAACTCTGGTGTTACTCATATCTGGAAAGGATTCAGTGGAAAAAGTACCAGTGTTGCTTATAAACAATCCACTACTCGGAATGTTTCCAGACAAGAATACTTTGTTACTTTCACATTAACTTACTGCCTCCCCAAGCAATGGCAGCTTCCCCAGAAGTCGGGTCCCATTCCTTTATGAACCACATCTTATGTTCCTATTCACTCATATGCAAGTTCATTTTTCCTCCTTTGTACCCTCCTTCAGCAATCTGGTTAAGTGTGTGGCTGAGCTACTACAAACTTGACACGTGCTCAGTAACTAAATCCTGGTGTTTTCATTCATAAAAAAACATAAGGAATTAAAATACAAAATATGGCTCATAATTGTTTTTCACAACTGCTGCTTCTGAAAATGTCTAGCTCCCCAAGAGACAGTGTAAGTCATTGCTGGTCATCAACAACCTTAATAGCATTTTCTCAAACTTCCTGCAGTTGCTTACTAGCACTCCACAATATCTCATCCTTCTTCTGAAAGGCCAGTAAGATCTGTGAAGGTGACAAAGACCTTTCATTTGACCACTCAGGTAATGCACTTGCTCTAACAAAGCTCTTCCTATCCCACTAAGAAGAGAAAAATCCTAACACTTTCAAAAGATGCTGAAAGATAAGCTTTCTGTCTTCCATTCAAGCTTCAGAAGAGATGTCCTGATAAAGATCTTGATAACTTACCCTGCTTTCACATCTCAGCTCCTGCAACAATACGTTTCTCCTTGGGGACACTAAGATCACACCAATATTCAAACAATTAGTAACATGCTGTTATTAAGCAATAAGTGATCCTTCCATCCCCCTAGAAACTAAGCCTGCTGGCTACGTGATGGCCTCAGTCCCCACGAGAATGAGTTCAACAAGAAAACTTACTGCTCAGCAATGCACAAAACCTGAGAACAGAGTGGCTATGAACAAAACCAGGACGTCCCACAGCTGTGACACATGAAAGGAAACAGCCGAAGAAACAAGTGCAACATTATTACCTTCAAGTAAAGCCTAAGAGCAGGGCAAATAATGAGAGATACATTGAAAACTTTTATAGAGAAAATTAATTCTTCTTAATGTCAGAGAAATACAGAGAAAGCATCTTTAGGAAGAACAAGCCCATTCTGCTAGGAAAACATTCTGCTATGCTTAAAATGGGAAACCATCACAGGCAACACATGTATATTTTTCACTACACAAGCTTGAAAATGCAGAATGTGCAGCTCACGCTATGCAAGCAAGGCAGAGACTTTTCCTTCTCCTTTTGTTTCTGCCAAAGAACTACTGATTTACGATTACCCTTGACAATAGGACCCTGTGGCAACCATCCTAAGATAAATCCCGCTTGTGCAAACACTTTCAAAACAGTCAGAATATCTGAGTCATGCAGGAAAGTATGATGCACTTCTACAGTTCACCTTTCAGTTGAAACTCTCTGCACTAAACCTGCATGTCTGTGGAAGCCAAAGAGCAAATAACGTGACAAATATAAAGGATTTATCCCAGGAACTGAGTAACTGCTTCATGAGTCAGACTGGAATTAGTCTACAATGTGCACGGAGGTTAAATTCAGAGAGGCAGGTATTTCAGAGATGGTACTAGGGTTAATGCAAGTCTCTTCGCCCACAGAATTGTGAAGAGCTGAATAGTGAGCAGGTTGTCTCCAGAAGCACAAGATGAAGGACAACAGTTGCTGTTTATCTTCATAATTCGCTTGTCTCCAACTTCAGAAGCTGCTGACCTGTCACAATTCAGCAAGCCCACATCCACAGCCAGCTCCGTATGCCAAATGAGAGGGACAAACCTCTTTCACAGCATCTCATCCGCCCTTTTTTCACCAAGATTCCCACATCACACTCCTTAAGACCACACTGGTGTTCACAATAGCACTCTCAGCTGCCTTTTACCTTTTTATCAGGACAAGTCACTTGTTGTCAGCCTAGCTTTTTCCTATTGAAAGTAAATTTGTCAGGCAGCCAAGGGTTTGTAAAAATAAAGTGTCCAGAGGGCGACAGTCTCTGCCTCCACATAACCACACCAGAAAGATGCTCTTGACAGAAACTTCCTTCCACTGAACTTCTCCCCTCTCTCAAGTCCTCTCTGCAAGAGAAAACTGGACTAGTATTTCACACTGCTTTAAAATCATCAAGTTAAGCAAATACAAACCTCTGTCAGTGCCCTCTTAGTTCTGAGGCAACAATGTATTTTGATTTTTCTTAAAACTAACCCATGAACTTACTCTAACATAAAAAAAGTCTAAAGCAAAACAGGAACATTCACACATTTCCACAACAGTTCAAGAATATCAAATAATATAATCAGATAAAAATCATGACTCCAGTTGAATCATACAACCTTTTTATAACTGAGACCTCAGTTTGATGTATTCTGCAGTACCTCAGAAAACACTAACTTCTAATGTACCAAAAACCCAGAAGGATAAACAAGGGTGCAAAAAAAAAAAAAAAAAAGAGACTCAAGGATGTGCTGCAGACAGGTAAGTTCAAAGATTTTAGTGAACAACACTAGTCAGGTTTGACTCTTTCCCTCCCAGTCCTCCACTCAATCTTAGCATTAGGGAGGCAAGATACCAAAAGAAAAGAGTGAGAAGTACAAAATGCAGTGCAGGGGTACTTGATTTTTCATATAAAATTTACCATCACTTCAGCAGATGAGAAACACCAGGAAGCTTAGGCGTGAAATCTCAGTAAAATATACAATTGAAGACTGTTGGCTAGTTCAAGTATGATTTTTTACTTTAAGATATTGTGTAGTGAATACCATATTTCCCATTAATTTTATTTTTATGTGAAACAGGAAAAACGTCACATTTGCTCATAGAAAGCCAAAAACTCTTTGAGAATAAGTGTTCTTCTTTTATTAAAAAAATTAACCTTAAAATCCAGGAGGGTGCTGTGCACCAGGGGCACACGAGAAAAATATTGTGATGCGGAAACTTAATGAATTTACAGTTCTTACCATTCCATCAGTGCTCTGAAAGTAATCAGAATAGGAACAAAAAGCCAAATCATAAATGCCTGATTTCTCCTGGGTAAACTGGTAGTTAAACTGCAGGGAATTAATTTTAATTCTAGCAACAAGCAGGGGGGCTAGGGAGAGCCCACATCAGATTAGCAGCAACATTTTACAAACAGGCACTATTGAATTCCACTACAATCCCATCATGGGAGTATGTTTCTACCCTGTCCCAAACCTGGGAAGGTGAATGTTATGTGCCCCTGCCTCCCTCTCTCCCAGCCAGCCTTTCAGGAAGCTATGAAGCTAATTTTCCCCAGCAGTATTCTCTGAAGGAAAAGTTCACTTCTTGTGAAGGTAACATGTATTTTTTAATTATTATTATTTTATGCCTCCCCAGGGAAGGTGAGGAGGGGGGAGCTTCCTTGCTCAAAAGAGAAAGAAATTTTCCTGTATCAGTGCCAAGAATAGACACCCTAAATTCAGCGATCCTAATCTCCAGCCATCCATCAGCAGCAGGGTGGGACCAGCTGATTCAGATTTTCTATTAGCTAGTGACTTTGTGTGCTAAAATAAGTCCCTGTACCACCCAATTGTTCCTGCTGCTCTCTGTTCTGCAAAAGCACAGATTTAACCATAGCTACCTCGACTGTAAGTACTTCCCCTCCAGCAGGCCCTTTATACCTGGCACGATCCTCTTCCCACCAACTCTTCCAAGTCCCTGCGTGCCCCTTTGACTCTACATCATGAGCATTTCTTAAATTTCCTCCACCATCCTTCCAGCATGCACCAGGGAAAATGCCAGCTCCAAGTATCCACACTACCCTGGGAGGCAGAGTCCAGGTACAAACCGAACCTGCAAACAGATGATGGAAACTGTTCCTCTACAGGGCCAATTATTTTCCATACACACAGTGACCAAGGCCCATATTTAGGGCACACTGTGTGACAGATGAAGACAGAATAAAATAATAAACCTCCCAGCTCTACATTTTTAAAGAGTATGGGAAGATATCAAAAAAGTTCACTGATGTATCAGCCTAATAAATTACTCTGCTGGTCAAATATTCAATAATCCACGTTAACTGGTTATTTTCTGGACCAGAAAAAAACCCCAACGTGTAATTGATTAACATTATTCCATTATTTACACAGTAAAATCAATAGCAGAATACATAAACTGGCAGTTTGAAAATAACACTAAATAAAAACAATTAAAAATGCACAACCAAGGCTAACAGCAAACTCTGAAACTCTGTTAACCCCACCAGACAACTCACACGGTTGGTACTCTGCAAGTTTTCAAGTCCCATAGACCAGTGCCATTTATTGGGAGCAAAAATATAGAAATAATCTGAGACCAGTTAATCTCTAATTAAAGAAAAGCACCTGTCTCCATGGGTCACACAAACTCAAATTCATATTCCTGAAGCCACAGAGAAACAAAAGGAGTTGATAAGCCAGGTCTTGCCAGATCCTGGCAGAATAGGCCACGCACAAGGGAGTGAAGTTTTAGCCAAGATAAAGGCAAATGTTTCACGAGTTCAGAAAGCTCTGGAGTGCCAGAAGAACAAGCACCCAGACACACACATTTGGTCTAGAGCTTCTCTGCAACTTAGAGGACAGAATACTTTCAACTCCTACTTTTAGTTCAGCATCAGACAAAGAGAAAAGTAACCAGCCATGTCAAATAAAGGAGACAATTCACCTGCTACGAAAATTGTGAAGAGTGACTGCTGATTTTGGTGTCCCATATAACCCATAATAATGGAGATAAAATTTTCAGAAAGCTACAGATATCCTAACTACCTTCCCTCTTGGTGTCAAAACTGGCATCCAAAAAAAAACAAAACAAAACACAATACCACAGGTCTGCAGTTCCTTTGAAAAAAAAAAAAAAGGTCTTCAAAGTCAGTGGAAATTCAAAGGAGAAACTTGTATTTTCTTTTCCTTTTTTTTTTAAGCCAAAAATGCCACAGAAACCTCAGGAAAAAAAGGGAGAAATGTGAATTGCCCATTTGATCAATTAATGTACATGAGGCATTTTGAAGAACCTCACTAACTCAAAATCATGCCCCAGCAGGGATCTTCATAGTATTAAATCAGTAAAGTAAATAAACAATAGTCAAGAAGTCTGCATTGTACATTGCAAACATGGCATGGTATGCCAAGTGTTTAGTCTCCTATACAAAAGGAAGGAGAGATTACACAGTCCTCAACTCAGCTTTATAGATTTTTGAGAAGAAGGAAACTAAATGGTTTTTACAAACAATCAAGTTTTGAATTAGGCAAATAAAAATTAATAGTTCTTCACATGAAAGTTAATAGAACACCCATCACACTAATACATCAAGTAAATATTTGCTAAAGTTTGCAATTAAGTTATTTATATATTGTACCTCTCCACCTAAATCATTCACCGTGAAAAATTCCATGATGTGATGTATAAACAAATGATTCCCCACTGTTGACTGGAAGGTAACCACCACTGAGACTGAACTTATGCCAGCAATGCAGTACCAACCACCACAGACAGTGGTTGTCAGACAGTGTCTCCATACTGATGGGACGGTAAAAGCAAATCCCAATTAATTTTTACTGTAGGTGCTAACTCCTCCAAAAAACACCTATCTTCTGCCACACTGAGGTGGATCAAGTACATACACTACAGCAGATTAACATGTGTGTCACACAGAAACAACGTGCTAAGCATGGCTCAAGTTCTTCATGTTACAAACTTGATTCCAACTTCAGCATGCCAGAGCTCCCTAAGGCATCCTGTAGGAGATTTCTTTTTGCCTACTAAAATAAGTGTTCTTATTTATTACAATGTGAAAATGCAAAAAAGAATTAGTGTCCTTTGTGTTATTTAATCTAACTCATAATTTAATCCTTCTTGTTTACACTGTCTTTACATTTCCAGTGTGCTGTAGACTGTGTGAAATATGTCAATGGCAAGTTGGAAGTTTTGTCACTTAGGGAGGTACACAAAGCAAATCTCTGGGAAGAACACACTGATTAGACATCAAGTTACTCAACACTGCATGGCACTGAATACACAAGTCACTTTAAACAAGGATTTCTGACTGTTTGCAAGTAGACCACACGTAATACACTAGGTATATAAACATTAGAGAATGTTAGACTCTGGAACATAGCAGTGAAAATTCTGCAGCCCACCAATATATGTACTTACACGAAAGAAATATTTCCAGTTCCCAAATATAGTGTTAGAGACAGCTTACCCTTTCCACTTGTCCTTCTTTGTGCTTCAGTTTGTACACTTTCAGCTTTGGAAGGAAAGTCTCTGTGTAATTCTTGTCTTCCATGCCTTGGAGCAGCACCCCATGGAATGCCAGCCTGCAGGTATTTGCGTGAATATCTGTATCCAGCTTGGAGCCGATCACAAGGCACAGTTTAGGACAAGTGACTGGTTTTTCAAACTCTAGCAAAGCCCACTGTTGTTTTGGGAGCTGGACTTCTCCTGCCTGGTCGTTTTCTTTGTTCTCCTCTGAAGAAACTGAGTCCTTGGACAAATATTGCTCTTGATAAAGATAATCTTTTTCAAAATCAAAAACATTTTCTTGAATTTCTTCATTGAAGTCAGCGGGGGCTGGACTGAAAAACATCACTCTTCCCATAACTGTTTCATGACCAACTGTGATGTGGAACTTGGCCTTAGTCTGAAGAGTTCCTCGAAAATATTGGATTTTCTTCAAGGAAATTATTGCAGCATGGATGGTGTGAAGTGAATCTGGGGTGCAAATCAGGCCTCTTTCCAGCAGTTTGGGATCAAACTGGGTTACACAGATACCTACTCTGTCACCCTGCATAGCATAAGTCACAGGAGTATGGAACATCTGCATGGATTTGACTTTCTTGGTCACCTGTTGATGAAAGGGGAGGAAAAAGAACGAAGTAATTAATTGCACATGAGTGCATCATCAACACTCTTATCATGATATGCTTATATCACATGATATATGCTTATATTGTCAGGTATCAACCACCCAGAAGGGAACAAATTGCAGAAACTTAGATCAAAATAGAGGACCAGATGAAAAGTCTAAGGCAGAACTAAAACCTTCAGTAAGTGGAATATAAAGAGCTCTTAAAATAAGTTAGCAAAAAGTGGTCACAGCTAAAACAGAAAGCTGATTTAAAAAAAAAAAAAAAAGTAAAAAAATCTAGCAACTACACATCTTTTGGAAAAAAACAAAAAAACCTGTATTGCTTTTGGAAAAGCATATTTGTATAAATAACAGTTCCAGTGGGCTTCACCACTATGAATATTGTTTGGGTTCCCTGAATCTCTGGTTGCTAACAAAACCAAAAGAAATGCCCTTTTACAGATTATAATGTTATTACTACAACATTTTGCAAAATAAATGCCACATCAGTGCCTGCGAATTCTTGAAGAATCCACAAAATATTATGAGAAAGGAGATCAAGAAGTGTGATCATGTAAGAGAAAAACCCCCTCACTAAAAAGCCTGGACCAAAAGAGTTTGTCAAGATCTTAACTAATGTCAAAACAGACTTAAAAGGCCATTGTAAATACTCAGCAGAGTTTCAGTTTCAAGCATTTTTGTACTCAAATATACATTCATTATCCCTTTAGCTAAGCCTGCTAGACAGTGCTACCTATCTAGATAAGTTGAAGAGAAACAATTTAGTGTTTACCTCCAGCTCTCTATTCACTTCCAAGATTGTACTTTTGGAGGCTGGAAGCAAACTCTTCCCAAACCCTCCCTTCTTTCATTCACTACCCATCCCTCTTCAGTTTCAATCCATGTTATAGTTGCAACACTGGTGATACATACAATGTTTAAGGACTTAAAAAATAAAAAAATAAGGTTGTTTTAAATGTGTTTCAAAGATATAAACAAGCACTACAAGAATGAAACTGCCATATGAGAAGTACCAGCCCAAACCATTTTGAAAGACTTTTGTGACTTCACATATGATAATGCTGGCAGTAAATCTGTCCTCTTCTACAACCATGGACAGGGTCAATAAACTGACAAGAACAAAGGAATCTTCCAGCATTGTCACTCCTCAAACCAAAACTGGAACTGGAAGGTGCACAAGAGATCTGTCCAGTTGTCTATTTTAAACAGCAGATTACCTGTGCTACCCACAACTCTCTCACAGGAGACAAGTCCTGCACATCCTGAGCTTTAAGAATTGAGATCCTCTCAATCTTGAATCCAAACCCACCCACAAACTGTATGTAAACATTTAAAAAATTCCAGAAGGAACAAACTACTGGGCAGAACCAGAGCAGAGGGGAAGGAGTGCCCAGGGCTTTCAGAGTCACCTGATTTATTTGGAGCTGGGTATGGCTTTCAGACAGGTTTACTTGTCCTCAGACACAAGGAGGAAAACACACTGCATTACACAACCTACTGAAAATCAACACTTCATGCTGATCTATCCAGTACCTTGTAGATGATTTAATCAGTCCATCTATATTTGTTTTAAGTATTATCTATTACTGTATGTAAAGTTCCCATTGACATATCAGAGGATGGAAGTAGATGGGAAGGACACATTTGAGCCCATTCCTTTTTCCCCCTCATGCTCTCAGCACCAGAACTGTAAAGGGAGCAATACAGCAGTATCTTAACTGACCATAACCTCTGTTCCAAGAGCATAACATTTGTAGGAATTAGAATCTGACCAGAACAATGCCAGAGTGTGCATAAGTGATTAAGGGGTGGATTAGATCACCCAAACTGAGTTGGAATTGCATCTCCTTCAAAAGGTCAGACATGGAACCAGTAGAGAAGTGAATCAGGGAGTTGGTCTGCACCCACTGGATCAAATAACAAGAGCCAGAGTAGCTTTAAATCACTGATTTCCTGTTTGCTGAGCAGACCATGAACATCAGTACAGTATTTCATTCCATTTTACTCTGACCCCAACTGACAGAGATATTTGCCCATGGTTTAAAATACTCCAAATGTAGGGGGTTTCTTCAAGAGGCTCAAGTACATAACTAAAATTCATCTTTGTTTTGTCTGGCCTTAAAATACAAACCCAGAAGCACTGAAAAGGATGCAACTGACCCTCAGTATTAAATTCGTTTCTCTTTTGCATACCTCGTTTCTCTGTGTAAGGGATCCCTACAAATTATAACACAGTTCTAAGGTTTCACACACTTTCTTTAGCTTTACAGCAAAGGATTTTTCAAGTAGAGAGTTGGAGTCAGACCACTCAGTCCACCCATCTACCAACAGAATGATGTAAAATACTTCGGAGCACTCTGTCCTGATCAACAGGAATTTGTAACCAAGACCAGCTATGACAAATAGCTTTGGTATTTCTTTGCATTTATTTTAAGCCCCCATTTTAGTCCTCAAACTGCTGTCTGTAAAACGAGTTCTATCTTACATTGTCCAGGAAAATAGTGCAAGGTCCATTCTAGCAATCTATTCAACAGAGCAGGGAAATCAGGCCTTTAGACACAGAAGGGGAACAATATTCAGTGAAATTCAAAAGTCATGACTTCACTGCATGTGAACCATGTAAATAAACATGGAGAACTTGGATACCATTATAAAACTTTGCTAAGAAATTCACTCACATTTTACTTTCTAGTTGTGGCACAGGGGAATTGATTATATCTCATCATATAAATCCAGAGCCACATTTTGAAATCTTACATCATTTGCAAAGATATTTGCTTCTCTTAAAATTTTATTTGTATAATCACATTAATGTTCCTAAAGCATTATGTAAAGGTCCATAAAGAGAGTGAGAAAGAAGTTTGTGCTCAAATGCAGATTAAAAAACGCAAAACAGAAATCAAAAGCACCCAAATAGTTCAGCCCTTGAGATAAACAAATGTATTTAATATAAAAGAACCCGTTATTTGAAGACCAAAGGAAAAGCCCAGTAAGATTTTCAAAGCAGTTTACTGCAGATTAATAGAAAACAGGATACAGAAGAAGTCCACTAATGACTTTTGGCCCTGATATGTCAGAGCTTCTTTTCCTTTATTTATCCAACTTCCATTAAGTTATCAGCCACATGCCATTGCTCAGAGCTTCTTTAGATAAAAACCTAGCCATCACATTGCCTCCCAATGCTGTGAGTGCATCTTTCTGATATCAAAGATACAGCAACCAGATTTGCCTGTAATAGTGATGAGAAACTGCAAAGTTAAAGTAATTAGTCTCAATGATATTTTAGAGAAATTATTGATTAAAAACGCAGTATTTATAAAAGGACTATTATATATGTATTATAAAAACAGACCCCACTTCAAATGCAGAGGACTCCAACCAGATTAAAAATAAAGATCACACCTCAGAGCCCAGATGAGTCGCATCTTTAAACTTACATCCAAGAAGGAAGAGGAGCTGGTAAATGAAGAAAGTACCATTTCAGCCCAGAGGTTTAAAAGTACACCAAGTGTAAGCCTGTCTGAATCAGCACCCAAACAAGAAAAAAAAAAACAAACATCACTTTTGAGAAGTATAAACTGGTCATATTTTGCAGCAAAGTGCCAAATACAAGAAATACCACCTTAATATCATCTAGAAGAAGTGGAGCAACAAACTAAGGCCCAGTTGCATGACTAAAATGCTTTTGAAAGTAAGGACTGCCTTCCTCCCTTTTGCTCTGCTACAAATCCAAATAAAGAATAAGGTATCTCATCTGCCTGTTTCCAGTATCATCTTTTGGTGGTCAGAAGGTATCAAGCTACATTGGCAAAAAGGTTACCACAATTTTTAGCTTTCAGCCAGCCCATATCTAAGCACATACACTGAAACTAAGCAAAACTCTAATTCAGATATAAGACTGCTCCCTACCCATAAGCAGATCTTTTCATAAATTCCCTTCTAAACATGAAGAATGCTGAATTCTTTGCCTTATGAGGGATGACAAAGTTGAACCCTGTAGATGAGCAAGCAGCCATGTGTTCAGTGAAGCCAGCAAACCATTCCTGCTCAAAAGCAGTGAAAGGACATGTAGGCTGTGAAGGTACAAGACAGCAACAACGAGCAATCAGAAATCACAAGTAAAGGCCTCTCCTCCATCCAAGTAACAAAAATTATTTTATTTTAAGAAATAAGGTATGAAATAATATCTAAATTCTCTTAGATGCCTTTGTGGATCATGTCATAACTCATTAGTTCCAAAACTTTAGCCAGAATCTTGAAACAGTATGAAATGGCAATAAACCAGGAGCTGTCAATAACACATCATTGAACAGCAAATCACACAATGCAAAACTTTGCCCACTGCTCAGGCTATGGAGAGTTTTCTCTTTTGAGTCAACATCACAACAGCAGCTAGGATCAACTACAAAGAACAGAAACCTCCAAGAGTCAGAAATAACTCAAGGTTTGCAGTTTCCAGCAGATCGTGTGGTTTAGTAACAATTTTCTGAAAGATCTTGAATATTTCTAGAATCTATTATTTATCCATGGCCTCACCTCCATGTGGCAAAGGAATATGGCATCTGGAAGAAAAACTATTTCACATAGAACAATTCTTTTAACCTAACTTTTTTTAAGTGAGGTTTATAAGGGCATTCACCATATGACCACTTATGCAACACCACACACATGCTATCAGATTATTTAATATACTCCTCCTACTGATAAAATAACACCATAGCCTGCACTGCAACACTGGAATACAAAGCAATATAAAAGGGGATAATAAAATCCATTTAGTTTATTTCCTTTCTCAGCATCTGAAATATGCACTCAATAAATAAAAGAAGCAGGTCGATGATCTTCCTCTGCTTTAATACCATAATTTTAATTTAAATTACATGTATACTATATTCATGCACACAATCACAAACCAAAAATTAGCAAGTGTTAACATTAAGATTTTGCAGGTAAAGTTAAGTGACCTTCTGTGCCTATGCAGTCTCCTGTAGCCTTTAAGTATATCATCCCAAATTTTTTCAACAGAACCTAATCTATCCCATGTACTGGTTGGACAAATCTCACTGAATAAGAAAACTATCCTCTATTTATTTTCTTCTCATGATTGAACTTCCCCGAATTCATTATTTGCTGTAACTCATCAAATTCACACTGTATTACATATATGCTATCTTACTGGAGTAGTTATTTGGTAAACTCCAGTAATCTTGTCACCCCTGTGATATAACATTGGCATTACACCTCACTGTAGATAAACTCAACTGCAGCATTTGTCACTAACCAAATTCTCAAGAAAAACCCAGTGTCTAGTTGTTGAGACCAAAAAGCTGAGTTTGCAGAATTATTATCATTTCATAGCAATTTTCTTCATTCACAGCAAAGCTTCCAATAGCCTCGACTGCTTCAGGCAATTTTTAACTTGCACCAAACCCCCTAAATCCACCCCACACCTCTCCAGTTGCCACAGAAGAATGCTGTGAGAGATGCTGCCGAAGCCTCACTAAAATCATGACTCTTCCTGTCTCTACATTCTGCCCCAGAAGCCAAATCAGGCTGCCCAAGTATGATTTGCCCTTGTAGCATCTCCCAGTAGCACATGTTCCTAATATGCTCCTTGGCTCCCACCCTTTACCTCTCCCTGGGATTCACCAAGAGCACCAAGCCCCACTGCACTTCTATTTTCTCTCTGCCTTGTCTCTTCTAGATTTGGGTGAATCTATTCACACAGGGGAGAACCACACTCTGTTTTAGTCCTCTGGTCAAAAGTGCCTGGCAGGCACACACATCAAATATCTGGGGAATATGTAGGGATAAGATGCCCACCTCCAGGACGTGTGGAAGGATGCAGAAGGCAGACACCCACCATACATTCTTTCATCTCAAAATGACTAAAATATCTCTTTTTTTTTTTTAACCAAAAATAGGAATAAGATGTCAAGTATCCCAAATAAAGTGGTACTACTTATCACTACAGATGACAAAGTATGCATTTTAAAAGCACAGTATAATGCCAATGAGTTTAGGTAGCAAGTACCTAGGCAGAGAATGTCAGACCCATAGTAAAACTATGACACAGAAGCAGCTTAACATTTACGTACCAATTAAAATTTCTGCAACTTATCAAAAATATTTCAATAAAACATTTTTCAAAGAAAAAATCCAAAAAGAAGTCAAAACCAATGCAAAATGATAGGTTAAAGAAAGGTTGTCTGGAATTTTCTTCTTCCAACAGAACGAACTGAATTATTTTTTCCAAATAGATTTAGGTTTAGAACAATAATAATACTTTTATCTGAAGACTTCAAAGTCACATGCAAGAGAACATATCACAGCAAACACAGGGTTGAAGGTTTTATAGAAGAACTTCTACTGGCATTTTTTCCTTCTTCTTTAAAAGAAATTTGTTTACTACCAGTCTTTGAAAAGCATAAAAGAGAGGAAACTATAGGGTAAAGAAGTAAAACTTTTATGTGTAAGGAACATTTGGAGCTTTGTGAGAAGGCTGGTTTTGGTAGAATATGCGACATGTAGCCCAATGTGAGTAATATTATATCTCAAATAAAAATCAGCCCATGAATATACATAATCCAAAAGGTAATTCTCCCAATCTCTGAAATGTAATGGAGCCACTCTAGATCACTGAGGCATGAATATTTACCGTATTCAGGCTTTACTGCTCTCGATCTGGGTTCAATTTTGCAAATTAAAATGAAGGCTCTGTGGATAGAGAGATTAAAGAAGAGCATCCCAAAGCCTGCCTGTTTCCTTGGTGTGGTAGCAGTGATCTGGTTACCCTTCTGTTAGGTTATTTCTTTTTACTTAATGGAGTAGGTCAAAAGCAATTGAGAGTGGAAAGAGGAGGTCATTATTGGGTCACAACCTTGGAGTTAAAGGCTCACTAAGGAAAACAAACATAGAGCGAACATAAAGCTGCATTTAAAAATAAAACCTGTAATGAAAAATAATATTTTCAACTCTTTTTGCTTCTATTTTGACAGGTCCAGGGGAAAAAATAAGAACAAAGTTCTTTTGCTCATTTCTTTCTCATGAACAAAGTTCTCCTGTCCTTTCTCTAAAGTAAGCTTGTTAATAGAAGCCATGATTTATACAAAATGAAACAAAGGTGATGAATAATTACTGAGAGATCTGGTAGGCTTCATTAGCTGTGGCAAACGTTAACATTAATTGTGATGATTTGTACATTTTCTAGGAAATGCCTGGAATATAAATACAACAGTACTCTAGTGCAATGCAGCAAACAAGCAAACACAAGCGTGCACATCAGTACATGTCAAATGATACAGTACTACTCCTAGTGAATTCCTTGTACTAATTACAGTCAAAACAAAAGCTACCTCTGCTACGGGAAGAAAAGAAAAAGGAATTAATTACTATCAGACAAGTATTTTTTGCAATACTTTTTAGTTTATGAAATAAGAAACAACTGGCATACAAAATCTTTATAGTTTTCCCTTGAGGCAGGAATTT
The DNA here is from genome assembly GCF_001715985.3 of Manacus vitellinus. Lineage (NCBI taxonomy): Eukaryota > Metazoa > Chordata > Aves > Passeriformes > Pipridae > Manacus > Manacus vitellinus. Next base: position 11,776,052 of record NW_021939063.1, on the reverse strand, counting down.
TTTAGTGGCAAATTTTAAAGAGTTCAACTGGTAAGCAATTTTCTATTACAAGTCATAACAGTGATTAAGATTAGACAAATAAATTTATATCCTCTGGATTCTATGATATTTGCAAAATCTAAGCAGTTAAGTCTAGAGTAAAGAACAAATGGATTTATCCCTACCACCTCGGCAAATAATACTAAGCTATTAAAGGAACAAAGCAGTGCAGTGCAAAGTTTGATGCAGCAAAGCCAAATTCTAATGCAAAGATACATTGTACAAAAAACCATCAGGTTTACAGTAATGATTCTGATTAATCCATTCAAATGCAGCCAGGGGAAGAAGGGAGCAAAAGGTCAGAAAAATCAGGGAAAGGATGAAGATAATGCATCGTATGGAAATGAGAATCAAGCCAAAATGTAGTGGTCATCAACTAGAAAAAACCCAGCATTTACCATACAGAGGTGCCATGTCATAGTTCATGAAATGAGAAATTCACACTTTTTTGCCTTTGAGCTACATCCTGGTAGCAAAGGGTTACTGTGCTTTAAAACCTTCACCAACAGCCTTACTAAACATTTAATATTTTTCTTTCTGCTTTCTTAAAGGCCCCAGATGTGTTCTAGCAGATCAAAAGAGACCAACTTATAAAGTTAAACGAAATCAAGGGCTTTTGTTCCGAGGCATCGTTGCTGAACTAATTATTCCTGGATGTTGTTTAATGAAATAGCGGTGCCATATATTAAAACAGTTAACAGGATGAGTTGCCTGAGTTATAGGAAAGGTCTGATCTGGGATTATAAATTTTAGGTTTTCTTCAAAGGAGATGAAACAAACTACTCAAAACTCCCCAGTCCTTTCTGTCACTGAAAAACTGAAATAAAGGAACCCAAAAATGTATGAAAGTTGAAATATCATTCTACATATTTACTCTTCCCTGAATGATTGAGAACTAAAGATGGGGGAGTTCAAAAACCTCCCGAAATTCTTTGAGATGGGGAAATCAAGATCTAAGTTATCCTGTCTATTCCCTGAATGCTAGAAAGCACAAGTTAAAATAAACATTGGTAAGTCTTAGAGGAAACTTCATTTTAGATGTACATACACAAAACAAGAAAGGACTCCCATCTCAGAGCAACCTTAGAGTAATTATTAAGTATTTTTATTAACAGGGGAAAAAGGTAGGGGCACAGGTAATCAAAGAGCTATTCCAACACTGAATTATTTGCAGAATTGGATCTTTTACGTTATTCTGCAGCTCCCAATTGCGCTAATATTTTTGCTAAAATGCATATTTAACCATACATTTACCCTACTGAGAGAAACAAAAAACTCCTAAGATCCCTAAGGATATCTCAGGCTAGGAAGGCAACTTTTCACTCTTATACATTCAGACAATAAACACTTTACTTCCCTACCGATAGTCTCTTCTGTGTTTGTATTTTACAGCCTGACACAGGCCAACCCAACACTTGACACCTAATTAACAGACCTAGGAGCTGGAGGTCCGTATATTGATCACAGTAAATGGGATTAGTGTGAAATAAAAAGTTCAAAGGGTCTTGACCAAACTTCAGCACAGCCCAGCTGTGACAGCTGCTATGAATTTGTGTATCCAGTGCCCCACGTTTTTATTAAGAGGGGTCTGGCACACGAGAGTCTGCAGTAGCGTATGAGATCACGAAGGTTCACCTAACAATGTCAGGCTCTGTAACTGTAGTGACTGACTGAAGAAAAAAATCCTCTTGCTTGTTTGCATAGGTCTTTTTGATTAACTCATGGAAAGGGTCCCTCACCTCTGATACAACAAGCATTTACAACAGACGTAGAGTTGTGACTTCTTTGCCTCTCAAGGATTTGTTAACTTGCTGTGGAAGAGCTGTCCAATTCGAAAAAACCCAGGTTTGACTATAAAAGAAAGAATTCCTGATACATGCTGCAAGCATACCTAGTATATTCTGACAATGACAGCCAGGAGCAGTATTCAAATGACAGAAGTACAAACTATCTTTTAAACACTTCTAATCTTCTATTATCTTTCTATTTCCCTAAACCTTTCAGCTGTCATCAGGTGAATAAATATTTCTACATTTTACACCCGGATACTTCTTAGTTGTAGTCCTACTGACATGATTTTTAAAACCTTCATCAAGATCCAAAGAAATTACAACAATCACCAGCATATTTTAGTATTTCTGAGTACCTGTGCAAATTTATTTCTTTCAGACAAGCAGTTTCATTTTCCAGTATCAAGTATCACAGACACCTGTAACAGAAACATGGGATATGGGAAACCTACTGCAACTCAGGGAAGGGAACAAGCCTGTTGTGCAGAGATGTGCAAGTACCATTGAGGCACAGTGAATGATCAAGAGGATTCTCTTGGTTAATGGGATGTTTACCAAAATATTCAGGATAAACTACGAACAGAATGCAGTTTTGCTTTTGTTGTTGTTTTTAATTGTTGATTTGTTTTAGGACACACTGTCAGAATATTTTCTAAAAAATCTGAGAAATGTCTGTCCTGGGAATTTATATATCAGTGATAAAGAAACAGTCGTCGGTCAGGAGAAAGCTGATAAACAGTTTTCAATTTATAAATAATTTTAATCCATTATGGGTCTTTTAAAAGGAAGCTAAATGTGGTCCACGAGGGAACCTTAAAAATGGGCTCACTGAGGTTGCAACGTGCACGTTTAACAGAAGAGGCAGCGCTAGAGCCATCACACAAATACCTGACAGCAGAACACCAACAACAGAACCTAGGTAAAAAAAGTAAGGGGAGCAACAAGAAGCCTATGAAAGAAGAGTAGACTGTTAATGCTAGCATGTAAAGATATTTCAAATAGTTAAGAACAATCTTTATACAGTATTGCAGCACACAAAAAAACCAGCTTTTCATTTCTCTCTTTTTTTTTTTTCCCTTCTGTGTTTCTCTCTCCTGCTTGATTTCTTTCCTCACAGAATCTTTCACTTCCTATCCTTTGGGTCTCAGGGCTGTAGCTGCCCAGTCACACCTGCTGAGACAACCTCCCCAAAATGGCCAATGACATTTCAAAGTACCACAATTAGGCTTCAAAATTAACATTCCAAGACTGGAAGAGGATTTTACATGTGTCTGCTCTGTCTGCAGTCAGGACTGAAAACTACAAACTGTCACTCCCTCCAAGCCCTGAACGTCAAAACCTTTTCTTTTTAATTTAAAGTTGAAACTACGTGTAATCCAAAGTGTGCAGACCACAAGAAATTCTTTGACATGTCTGAATCCAGGCCAAAAAAGGCTTATCTGGTCAATCCAGCAATGGGCAGAATTTTTCATTATTCTCTATATTATTTAGGTTTGGGTTGGGTGCTTGGTGGTTTGGGGTTTTTTTGTGTTTTGTTTTTTCTTTTTTTTTCTTTTTTTTGGCAGTGTATTTTTAAAAATTCCATCAGAATTTTTTTAAAAGTACTTTTTCATAATCAGGTTGCCTTATTTGCAGATTTCTTTCACCATAGTCACCAGCTCTCACAGCTCCAATACAGCAAAAAGCACTGTGTCTTCCTGTGTTACCAGTTTATTTTCTCTTTATATTAAAAGATGCATTAATATCCTCCTACAGTAAATATTAATGTAGAAGATACTCATATCACAGTGAGACCGCAAGATTTGATTACTTTAGGAGACTGGACAACAATATAATTTGGGATGCACGCTCCCAGTCCTGCATGAGTTTTTTAGCACAACGCAAATGGCTTGAAAAGAAAATATAATTTTATTGGAAGCGAGTGAGTACGTATAGGAAGAAAACTGTCTAACCAAAAAAGCCTATAAGTAAGTCTGGAGTGAATCTGAAACTAAAAACTGACTATATCATTCAAAAGAAAAACATCAATGTGAGAAACTCTTGCTACTACAGCCTATGCTCATTAAAGGAAATTAAGTCAGCAATTTCGTACAACTGGTGGAAGTTTTATCACTGTCTATCAACAGGAGAAGTGGGGAAAGATATTTTAAACAGAGATGAGGCCAAAGATAAACAGAAAAATAAGAAAAGCTTTTAACTTGGCCAGTAAGCCAAGTTTCTAAGTCCCTCTAAGGAGATCCTTGCTTCAAACTAAAGCGACTGAGTTTCAAGAATCAGTAAAACAAAAATGAGGGAAAAAAATACATAAGCAATACTTAAGCATTTATTTATATCCCACTTCCTCTATATTCTATGTGTAACATATGTACATTTTTATATTCCTCCAGAAGATTAGATTTAGAGGAGAAAGAATTTTTTACATGAAGTTTAATAGACAAAACCACTGTCATTAGTCACTCAATATTTTCATTTTTCTGCCTTAAATAAAGGCAAACCAATATTGTACCATTGGAATTCTCTGTTCAGCCATCATAATTTTTTGCATGTCCATTGTATATCATATTTTAAAAACTATGACAGTTTTCTTCTCCCTTTTCCTGAAAAAGGTAGGTACCACTTATTGTGTTTGAGCTTCTTTATTTTATGAAAGTGGGATAAATTGCACACATTTGGAGAACATTCCAACCCCTTGCTTTTCTGAAAATATTATTTAAAATCCCAAAAGGATTAAAAAAAAAAAAAGATATTTAACAAAAGCATTTAACAAAAGCATAGGGTTAGCGTGTTAGAATATCAAGTCTGACATGTTACTTAAGGCAAAGGCCCATTTCAGTCACTTCAGAAGAAAAATATGAAACCCCAAAACGTTACCAACCATGTAACAATGAAACCGAGGTTGCAATGAATTCCAATCTAACCCTCAATAGTGGATTCCAATTACCATGCTCACAGGAGAAGGAAAAATATTGACAAAATATAATACCATTTTTTCTGGTAAGTGGTGAACACCGCTGCAGAAACCATTCCACAGATGTAAATCTACAAAGAAAACCAGGTTCCCACTCAAACTTCACTCTTTTTAGCCTTCCTAGACTCTGGGTACATGAAGGGGTGAGCTCTCACTCTGCACAGAGACAAGGGAATGAAAAAAGGATGATATGATGAGGCTTAGCAGCAAATAAATAGTTTTACTGTTATAAATTTTAGTAGAAACATTATTAATTAAACTTGGTGGGCTTTGTGGTTTCATATACATTCAGCACAAGTAATTTTTCTACAAGCCTTTGGCTCCATCTGCTGACTTTAATATTAAAAATAATTGACGAGGTTGAAAACATCCACAGCTTTTGGAATACTGAAGTCCTCTACATTTTTGTAAGTGTGGTTCAAAAGGTATAACTAAATACCCCAGGTGTGTGGTCTAGTAATTTTGTTAGTTAAAATTATCTTGAAACAACAACATACCAGCTCCGAGAAGAAGGTACCTGAGTGAGCCTTGGATGTACAAGTGGTAAACAAAACTTACTTGGAAGACTGGCTGGAATCAGATTTTAACAGATATACATCTGGATGTTTATGCCACAGAATCACCCAGCAATTAAGTCCAAATTAAAGAAGTGAGATTCTGAGCAGACTAATAAAAAGAACCAAAGATCTATAACACAACCCTTGTGAGAGCTCACAGGAGACATTTGCTCAACACCTGCCTGCACTGGTTTCAGCTTCTCCCATTTTCACCAAGATGTCTGCTTCAAAGAAACTAAAGCTTGTTGTATTCATGAACAAATAAAAAAAAAAGATACAAAATAATCCTGCAGGTTCAAAAGCCCAAATATTTGCCTGTTCCAACTGTGATTTATTTTTCATTATTGCAGAATTCTGATCGTTATCAGAACACTACAAACTCAAACTAGATAAAATTTCCACACAAAAAATTGCATATGAGAAACACATCTATATGGTCTTTAAATATAACAGGGGAAAGTATTGGCTACAAAAATAAAACACATTTACAGTACTCCATTGGCCACTTTTTACAACTAAAAACTAAATCCATCATTAAATCAAAGTCTGATTCACATGAACACTGAGCTCTTGTGACTGCAAATTATTTGAGTGGTAACTGGGATAATCAACATCTCTAACAATCTGTTTTTCTTTACAACTCTAACTTTTAGTACCTGTATTAAAAAAAAAAAAAATCTAATAACCACACCCACACAACCAACACCCTGCTCACCCCGACTCCCCACAAAAAAAGCCCAAACCCCAACACATTCAACTTTCAAAACTTGCTTTGTCATCTCTGTGCACTCTGAAAAGTGGTTTCCTCTTACTCTCAGTGTAGCAGACACGTTCAGCCCCTCAAATCAAATTCCACTTGTTGCAATTGCTACGTATTGGGGAAGATTTTTTTAGTCATGCTTCTATATCAACATACTCGAGTCTTAGTATCTGACTTACAAACACAGGTAAAAAACAGTATATGGAATAAATTATTTTGGCAAGGGGATTTAAACACAGAATGAAGTCTTAACTGTGTTAAAGTTAAGATTAAACAGAATCTGAACCAGACTCTAAAGCTCACTCTTTATCACAAAAAAGCTCATCTTCATGGCTTTATAGAAAAAAAACCCAACTCTTCTGAAATGAAAATATTAAAAGCCCTCATACATCCAGCACATACCACAGATAATGTAGTTTCCAAAAAGCTTCTTTTAAAACTATTAAATGTTTATAATGTCTCCTTCAGAGCTGAGACTGAACCTAAGGAATCCACTACAAAAGCCAATACTTTCAAAAACTTAAAAAAAAACAAAGGAACCCAAATTCTGAATAAAGACTCCTTATAACTTTTAACAGTAGGAAAATACAAGACTCCGTTCTGCATGGTCATGCTCAGGTACAGGTATGGGTTCAATAGGGTCAAAGCTACACTTACACAGAAGTTCACATTGGGGAAAATTATCACCACACAATTTGAGATTAAGAGAGACATTAAGGAAAAGTTAAATATAATCACATTTAAACACAAATCTAACCTGCCAATTTCTTCTTTCATGTATAGGAAAAAGCAAGAAAAGCAGTAAGTATATTGTAAAGCACTGTGCATAACCATTTGAAATTTAAATCACATCAATGCATTCTCTGTCAAAGTCTATCTAAATCCTGACTCCAGTAAAAAGCCCTGGTTGGTGTCAGCTTCACTAGATGACACAGAACAAATGAAAGGCAGGATTAAAACTTCACTCCTGAGCTGATCAGAAGGGACCTTGTCCATCAGGGACAACAATGTAACGTAAAAGAAAAAGCAATAATACAACGTTTGATTTGAGGAGTTACACTCACTGTGCCAGAAAACGTTAACATTACAGATTCAAAATAAAGTTAACTCAGCCCACTCCTCATCGTGGATATCTAATGGCATGTTTTTACAACTGTTTGTAATGTACATGTCAGATGGACTAAGTCTTTCTTGTGAGTCACACTGTAACCACAAATCTATGCCTGAACGTCAACTTTGCCTTCTCCCTCACCCCATTTAAGTCTGACGTAAAAACTACTTTGCCCAACTCTCTTCCCATATATGAATCTTTGAAACACCTTGCCAATATTTAATTAACATATGCAACCCTCAGACAAGAATTCGAATCACGCTTACTTAAATAAACAAAACAAACAATCAAAAAACACACCAGAAATTTATCATGCTTTTGCTTTTTCTAATCAAAATTAAGACAAGAAACTTGCATTAAAAAATTTCATCAAAACCAAAAAAACCTCAAAGCCCCTGAAAATTCAAAAAACCCCCAAAATCCAAAAAAAAAAAAACTAACATAAAACCAGTGACTAGAACCCTCATCTTCACATTCTAATTTGTGTGCTTTTACTAGAAAATTAGTGTTGTTTTTTAGAAATACTGTATAGTTTCCTACCAAAAACATCCCTTTAAAAAATAAAAAACAAAACAAAACACCTCAATATTTCTGGTAATCCCCCAAAATCAGTTCGGTGTACATGTGTTTTAAAGTGGTAGAGGTTACTGGAGCCACAGTTGTCTTCCCTAAACATGTTGTCCTTACTCTTATTACCCCTGTTATGTCTATTCCTAACAGTGAATTTGAAGTTGGCAAAGAATTTCCATCCCCCCAAAACTTTAAAATCTCCAAGAACCTCTCTGAAAGGGCAGCAAGACACTGTGATCTCAGCTCTGACAACCTCTGATGTGCTGTCTGCATGTATTAGGCATCTGAAAAGCAGATTTAGAGATGGGAGTTCAATCACCTCCACAGGTAAGATGGGCAGGCAGTAAAATTGAAGATGAAAACAAACAAGGATACAAGTAAAAGGAAAGACTTGGGAAAAAAAAAAAAGAATTTTGTACTACAAAAAAGTGTTTGACCACAACTGCATCTTAGAATTTGCTGCAAGAAAGAAAAGCAGACACACCGTGATTTTTCTACCAACTCAGGAGTTTTCTATCATCTTCCCACTACTTAGGGAAACACAGGCCTGAAAAATATTAAGACATCAGAATAAATTATGCTGAACTTCAATCTTAGGTAGCATCTCAGATCCACCAAAGGGCTCAGAACAAGTTAGGGCCTTGCTCTGTACCACCATGTTGGAGAACTTCCTCCATCTCCACCCATAACAGATTAAAGACCTACCTGGGAGTGAAGATACTTGATAACCTCCCTCCTCTAACACCCAAGCAATCAAGCAACCTTTGACAAGACTGGAAAGAAGCATTAATATGAGGGTCCTTGCCACCTTAATATACTTTGTACAAACAACTGTTTTTCCCCAAACAGGAGCATCATGTCAACAACAGAAATGGAACATTTGAAATAGAAACATATGTACAAAACATTCTTATTCAATCACCACTTGACTCCAACTCTCTCCTAAAACTCAATGCAAAATAGTTGACAGTGGATTTTGTGTTTTATTTCACTTTTTCAAAGATTTGCATTTAGACTAAACCGACTGGTACTGCTTTGCGCTGACTTAAGGCCAAACTGGATATTTATTTTAGTCTTATTAGGCATTTATTTCAATCCTTTAGTAAAAATACGTATTTTTCAAGTTTCCTCTCTTTACTGTGGTTTTGTTTGGAGTGTTTGTGGTATACCTGCATATTCCTCAGACCCTGAAGACTTCAAATTATTGTCAGCTAATCTCCACAAGCAGGATCAATGTCTTCAACGAGGCAAAGAAAATACCACATGAATAATACCCACATTTCAAAACTGAACTGATTCACAATAGTACAGACTTCTTCCCTAAGCCACCATTTAACTTGTTGCAGTCCTATGTACGAAGTGTTGCACACCAGATAAAAACCTCTTCTAGGCATGGTTAGTATAACAGGCTACTGAAATTCATTATATAATGAAAATAATGTTAAGAAAAAGCAACTACAACATAGTAATTGAAAAGAAGAAAAACGAACCAAGTAAGTTAGATTAATATCAAGAAAAAACAGAAAAACTTCAAGAGATTCTGAAGGCTCAGACAAACTTAAATGACAAATTTCTGAATCGTTTTCCACACTTGTATCCCTTTTCTGTTAAAGAAAAGCTTTGCCATCTATATATACACATCAGGGTCGTTGCTTCCAATGAGTTAATCTGTTCTCATGGCTGATTTCTGCCACTAAATTGAACAAGGATTAAGGTCACTTCTACCATTCTTTGGTAGAATCTATTACACACTCTATATATATAAGGAGAGACTATATCTTACAAAGAAGTCGTCTACAGAGAAACAGCTCAACTACTAAATCTAACTTTCACAAAGGCCTGATAGTTTTCAAGTTCTACAATTTTAATATTTAAAGATGTATTAGCTACAGAGACTCTTTAAAAGGCTATTTGACCTTTCCTTGTTATTCCTAAAGTGTGAAATGTTTATTCTTGATTATTTATTCATTAGAGGAGAAAGCAAGAGAAGCCAATTTTATGTCATATGCTTTGAAGCTAATCTTTACAACCATGAAGAGCCTGGGAGTTTGTAGCTTTCATTTCAGACAGTTGCAAATGAAAATCTGTATCTAGGCATTCATATCATGTTCATCACAGTACTATCTGGGCAGCTAACCTAATTATATTATTCCAGCTGATACTGTAAATATTGGCACTCTCTAGTATTACTTTTCCAATTCAAGCTGCATCAGCTATTATAACAAAGTTATGGAAATACTTTAGTGAGGAGATGCATCTTACATTTAGTTTCAACAATACATGTCACTGTCACAGGCATGTGATCACAGACTCAGGTGATGAACTGAACAAACATTTAAAGAGCAAAGTCAATTCTCATGTAATTTTCATAGTGGTATCCAAGAATAACATTTAGAGATCAGTAAGTGGGTTCATCTCAAACACACAGACAAGGAATGACAACCAGAGGACTCACTATGGTGTTACAGTAATACTTCAAGGAAATACTCTGGTAATAGAGTAATTACAGATTCCTTATGCACTAGTTCATTTTTTTGTTATTTGGTCAAATTTGTCTTCAGCAATATTGGTTAAATAATGTTTTCAATTTTCAGATCCTTTCTTTGCCAGTGGCCAGAACTGAGCAGAACTTTTATAACAAACAGACCGTGGCTTAGTTAATGCAGCACTTGCCGAGTTGTTCTGCTTCTAAAAGCCTGATCAAATGAGGAATTGTACTGTATATGGATGACCAAGGAAGAACAAAAAGTGACATTCCCTTCCTTCCTTCATTCTGGTTACTGAAATCTTGCCAAAGCCTCCAGCACTTGAATTTAAATATTTAAAACACGATAGTTACTCTCTGCCCTAACTAAGTCTATTCATACTAACGTTATATTCACAGCAGGAATGCAATGTGAAAGCTGTGTTTACCATACAGGAGGTTACCTTCCCAATTACTATTCAAGCATTCCACTAAGATTCCTGCTCAAGCGGTATGTGGACGTGCATGTGGGTCTGTTTTCAATTGAACTGGATGGAGAACAATTCTACCTGATAAATTAAAAGAAATAAAGTTAATGACCTGGCAGCAGCAATGCTTAAGCAAACAAGTTATGTAAACACAAACCAGCCATTCTTCGCTTTAAGAAGTTATCATAAAGTTTAAACAAAGAGGCATTTGGATGAAATTTTCTGATTACTATAGCAATGTCCATTAACTTAGTTTCAAACTGATCTTGAACCCCAGGGTACATAAACCCAAGAACACAACACCTGATCCCTGGAGCTGCAACTGTTCAACAGGAAAGACTTGACCTACTAAGCCTCAGAATAACGTGTGTCTTCTTGTTCAGTTGCATCCGAATCGTGGCTCAAGTCAACTTGAAACCTTTCTCTTCCTGTACACTGAATCACTGCTTAGAGTAACCACTTTAGACAGCTCCAGGGCTCCTTTACAAATTATAAATGCAAGACATTTAGCCCTACCAATACAATAGCTGGCATGTTCTGTAGAGGAAGTATCAGAACCTGCCCTTGAGAGGATAACACCACTCAATGTTTATCAGGTCTTGTCTTTTCTTTCAGACCCCACTCTAGCTTCAACCTATGAAAACAGATTCAAGAACACCATCCCAATATTTCTCATCTGACCCTGACTGATGCTGGTTTCAAACACCAGAGGTTTTAAGTCACCATGTACTTGAGGGGATGAAAGCATACACAACTACATTGTTACTCAAAATTGCAACAGCAGCTGAGAAAATGGAGAGAGAGAAAAGTTTCTTTAATCTATGGTTTAAGTGGAAAAGATCAGTCAAGAGCAAACCCAGACTAGAAAGGAAGCTAGAGAGGGAGAAGAAGGAAATAGGCAGGAGGAAAAGTAAAGTGAGCAGATAAAGGAAGTTAAAACAATAGAGAAAAATCTAGATGCCAGGTGTCATGTTAATAACTTATTACGTTTAGTTTTCTTTTCAACTTTGTTTTGGAGTCACAAACCTAAATATTTGTTTATCCACAAATGTGTTGCCATACCAGAGACAAACTGCTCACTGATATAGAGGAACATATTTCACTTTTTCCATGGGTGTCATGCATTTGCACTGGGATACGGAGCTTCTTCCATTCGACCCAGCACATTCCAAAAGAGCTACAGAACACTGAGCATCAGAGACTGTGCATGGAAGTCACATCTGCCAGCAGCCTAAAGGAGACAGGAGAGGACACTAACATGGCACACTAGTGAGGAGAACACTGACATACAGGGGAGAGCACATGCAGTCACTTGTGGAACTGTTACACTGCAGTGCCAGGACCAACCTCAGAACAACTCTACCCGTACCATTTTCCTGTTAGTACAATGGTTCCTGCTTCTTCAGCTCAGTTCCTTTCCCACCTTTTATTTCCGTAAGAACTTTATTCATCTTTTCTAACAGATCTCATGGGATAAGTTATTAACTGAAACCTAGACACAAAAAACGTAATTTATCTAAGAAAATCAGTCATTATATCTAATCAAAATATGACATTTATCTCACACAGTACTTTCATCTACTCAGAGTCAAGATGATGCTGTATTATTTTTTCATTTTGAGCCCATCTGAACCATGTACCAGTTTTTAGGCAATAACAACTCTCTGCACTTTCTAACTGTTAAGGCAAAATTACCTGCATGGGAGTGGCACAAAATACACACTTCAAACTATCTCACACATTAACCACTACCAGTCAGCATTGCAGATAAGCACAAGCAAGTACTGTCAGGGAACTACTCCAGAAGTTAAAATCTACTTTGGAGACCAGTATTGTTTCCAGAAATGCTGCACTTCCACGTGAAGCCTTGATCCTAACAGTCATTTCAAGACAGTTTCAGTGGACAGAAGCAAGGCAGAAGTTACAATTCTCTTCCTTTTCAGATTCACTGTAGGAAAAAAACTTGTATACCATAGGTAATTTTTTTCATCCATTAAAATGCAATCTGTATCCCAACTGTTTCTATCTGGCAGGGAGCACAGGGCACATCCAGACCTCCAAAAAAAAGCCGCAGATGAATTTCAGTATTTGAAGAGTTAATTGGTCAGCACGGACGAGGCCACTTCTCTGCCTACAGAGATCACATTAGACACACAAGCTCCAAAAATACAGTGTATGGTTTGGATTAGCACTGCTCAGGTTGGCTGCTCTCCCCTGGCTTCCTTCCCTTCTGCTCTGACCAGGCACAAAAAATTTGAAAACCTCACGATATGTATCAAGATCCTTTTCTATTAGTATTATCTCTGGTCCTAAATAAAACTTAAGGCACAAAGTCCTTTATCTTGCTCCCCTTTTTTACTGTACCTACATGATACTTACTAAAAATTGCCAGCAACTAAATTGCCAAGAACTAAAACACTATACTTCAAGAACAGGTAGCAAAAGAATAGCAACATAGAAATCTCTTCCTGAGCATTTTTATTCCTGAGGTTTTTTTTTTATATAGTCTAAAGTTAACTAGATTTTTTTAATGGGTTTTTAATAAAAAAAATAAAATTGATTCTGTGCTCCGTGGTCTTGAGGTTTTGGGGGTTTGGGGTTTTTTTAAGTGTGAACTAGAACAGAAATAAAAAACAAAACCAAAAAAACCACACAGTAAAAAGTTACACAACCATACTTGAAAATGAGGGAACTGATCTTTAGAAAAAGATCAGCATCTGCTATTCTTATTCTGTTAAGAGATTGAGCCAAAAGATTTGAGAAGTTTTTATTGCCAGATCTAAATTTCATTCCACAGGCACTGGATCAGGTCTTTAATCCTTTACTTAACCACAAGGAACTGCGCTGAGGAGTTTAGTTCTTCCAAAACAACTGATAATATCCTAAATGTTGAAAGCGAAGTACTTTCCAGAATAAGCCAAATCCTGCATGTTTTGCTTTTAAGTAATGCCATAGCAGATGCAAAACCAGTAGGATTCACACTGATGTTTTCTAGGAAAGGAGAAAATCTCCAAAAAACACAACCCATGCTTTAGAAGAGGCAGACGAATAAAGAAACAGTTTAATTCTTGTAGTGAATTAAACCGCATGTATAACACTGTTTATTTTTTTAATTTATTGATTTAGGATTTAGAATTCTTTTATTTTTTTCACCCACATATTTTAATATGTACTGTGAACTGCCATTTCACAATTTTATCACTTAGATTTAGTTGATTCCCCCCAACCCAATTTTCTGAACTATTCTTCTTTACAGCATTTCAATGAAAAGAAAAACATTGAAGGCAAGCAAGACTCCTTCCCCAGCAGAGGAACTGTAGCATTTTAAAGGCTGTTTGTATCAGCATTGGGCAAAAATAATCCAAGCGGATTATTTGGAAATTTGGAAGGGATATATCAGGAGGCCCAAAGAACTCAAAAAGATAGAAGTAAAAACTTCTTTAAGATTTCACCATCTAAGTCCACATACAAATGTCTTCATGATCCAATTCAGCGGGGTTTGATCCAACCTTATTTTCTGAGATTTAAATGCCCTGTCACAAAGCTTAACTGTGCAATTCTGATTGTGCAAAAGTCCTTAAATAAGCTAAAGTTAGTTCTCACTACATGTATATACTAAAGCTCACTAATCACAGGTCTTGGGATAGACTGGAGTGCTCACATGGACAAAAGCTGATCTCTCTGTTATGATTTTAATAGCTACACTAGTTTGAAGGAAATAGTCTTGCAAATACAATTTGAGTTATTCTATCAGACAGCGGAGAATTTTTTTGTTGTACGAGCCAGAAAAACTACAAAATCTTTGCCAAAACAAAGTCCAAGTTATCTAGACAACAAAAAAAAAATCTTAGAAAACATCTCTTTTCATATGGTGAAAGTGTATGAAGCTATGAAGCTTCTCAGTATCACACTTACAAAACAATGCTTCTTAGAAGTTCATGAAGTCAATATAATTTGACAGTAAATAGGCCCCTGCCAAACAGAATTCACTGCTGGTTTAAACCAACACTCTCATTTGCTAGGAGACTTGACTAGATAAACAGAAGCAAGTTTCTCACATTTTTCATATTTGACATCTCACATGACCTCTTGAAAGCTCACCAAAGTACTGAAACACCCGGATGACTGTTCTCCAACTACAAGGGAAGCATTTCATAAACGTGTTTGCAACTTTTGAGACTGAAATGCTCAACACTAATAATGGCAATTGGCTACTGCAAACCTCTGGGATGGTGAAGTTTACCCGGTATGAATATTTCTCTTTCCCTTTAATGACAACAGCTCAAGCACACGTAGCAGATCAAAAACCTGACAACGTCTCAAGAGGCACTTCCCAAGGTCAGTCCAAAGACTGGATGTCCACATGATTTATTACACAAGAAATAACTTCGTACCGTACAACACAAGATACATTATTCAGTTGCAACATGCAGCAGAATTCCCCACATGATCCCCTACAGAAAAACATGAACATAACTGCTCAGCATTAACACAGATACTCAGCCTTCAAGACACTCCCAACTTCTGACACACAGTACAAAGTGGCAGCACACTGTACTTTATGTGGGCTCCAACACAGCTCCGAACCCCCACCAGCCACTCAGCTTGCACCAACTTGCTCCAGCATTTGTCAGCAATTACATTAAACAGGACAGACAGGAACCTGACTATAAAGAAAGAATGAAAGTTTCTACTTCTTAGAATTCCTGAAAAAAAACCCAAAATGCAACAGTGGCCTTTGTACTCGGCTGCCACGGACGTGCCCTGTGGTTTCTGCAGCCCCTGATCACAGGGAAGGCAATGCTGAGTGGACACTTTCACGATGGGCAGATTTATATCCATTAGCTGTGTACATCTACCTCTGCCTCCTCACTCAATTCAGACTTGACCTCTTCTATGATCTTTCACAACTCTTAAGACAGAGTGATTCTTACTAACCAATATGGGATATTTTCTATGCCCTAAAGCGTCTCTAAAGCATATTAATGTATTATCTGTTTTATCCAATTGGCCAGTATTTCTAATGTGCTTGCAACTGTGAAATCCAAAGGTAGAATCATTAACACCATGATTTCCCCCACTCACCCGGATCAGGAAGGCAAAGATACCTTTGTTCCACTTAAAAAAAACCCAAACAAACAAACAAAAAAACCCCCAAAACTTACAAACCACACAACACTTTCCTTTTTCATTTAAAGTGTGCTTTAAAAAGACACAGCACCACTAAAATTTGACATTCATCCTCACTTAAACTAAAATCATTACAGTAGATATACCTAAGACATCAGTAAAACCAAAACCTATCAATAAAATAAAGCTAAATTGAAAAAATCCTTATTCTTCAAATTCCAGAAACTTTTATAAAAGCAGAAATAAAAGTGTCACAAGTTGTTACAGTTTATAAATTGAAAGACTGTAGAGATTGAAAGACCACTGAAATAATCTTAAAGGACACTCAGAATTCTGCCAACACCACATTTTTGCTGCAGAAATCCTAGGTTCATTCTCTTCAAGGTGGATTTCAAGTGCTAGGAAGCAAACAGTACTAACTCAATTGGATAGTGAACTGTTTGCTGTGTCAAAGCTTTTTGCCCAACACATATATATAATTTTTCCTTTCACTATATGGATAATCAACCCCAGATGGCAATTTACATAGGCAAAGCATAAAGGAATCCACGCACTGCTGGTGCTCTCAGCCTCAATCAGAGCAAGCATGGGCGTTTGAGAATGTCACTGTTTATTTTTAATTGCTGTGTCCCTCCTTCGTGCAGGTTCAAGCGGTCAAAGATGTCGAAGTCCATTAGTAGAACTGGAAGGTGATGCCACTCCATTTGGTGAGAGGGTTCTTCAAATTTAAAAAAAGCAGCTGGTTTGTAATGTCCCCAAATGCCCAGCGGGTACCAGCTGTCAATCTCAGTTACCACTGGGTCAGGGCAAAAAAAGGTCAGAGAGAGTCATAAACCACAATGTGTTGTGAAATGTGCTTCCTCCGTTACCTTGTAGGCCTGAGAAAGGTTTGACCTTTTATAGGTATCCTAACCCAGTTCTGCATGATGCTGGCAGGGGTAAGTACAACACACAGCTCAAACTTACAAAAGTTGCTTCCCTTTACTGCGCTCTTGGGCTCCATACCTGCACAACATGAACATGAATATTCACAAGTCGCTAGTGGCAAAAACCCAAAACTTTGCCCACCACTATTATCACTCAGAGGTACAAACATATCTATTTCACACACAGCAGTGGAAGGATTAATTCATTAACAGCAAATGTAAAAATAACTAAAACTTCGAGGGAGGTTGTTAATGCCATAACAGCCTAGCAATCTGGCTTCTCTTTGCAAACGACCTGTTTATCTGCTAAGTTGGCTGGCACTTCAGTGACTACTCTCCCAGTCATTTGGGTGGGAAGAAAGCATCTTTTAAAGTCCCATTTAAGGCTTTTCCTACTCTCCATTTGCAAGTTATTCACTATGTTTTTGTTGTTTCCTCCTTCACACGGATTCTCAAAAAGCAGTCTTATTCCTAAATATATTTCTTCAAAACGTGCTTGGACTACACACGAAAAGCTCAATGGTCATTTCCAGATATAATCTAGTGATGCATTCTTTCTTTGCAAGAAATAATTGCTCTGTCTCACCCCCATCTCCCAGAGCAGAAAATGACAGGAAGTTTGGCCAGTGCTATGCCAAAAGGAAAGCAGCAAACCCTCTATGCAAGGCCCTGTTTGGGCAGAAGCCATGTCACACTCATCAGCCTTGCACTCCTGACTACTTATCCCTCTTTGGACCCCGAGCACAGGCAGGTCCAGGATTGTGAACAGGACACAGAAAAGGGAAGGAACAGCAAGCAGAAAGCAGGAGAGGTTGAAACCAGAGCTACAATTCCCTGAAGGAATTGAAAGCACAGCTCCCAAAATGGGCTGCATGCTGCACAGGAGAATACTGGCAATTAAGAACTTCACTTGGAAGCAGACATGTCAGAGCACTTTTCATGCAAATCACTTCTATGCAAAGAACAATATGATATAAACTAGATGGCCACAGGGATCGCAGAAGAGGCTGGTCAGAAACTGATTGTCAGCTGACAATATATTTCAGGTGAAATTAGAGTGCCTCACTTAGTCCTTCACTTGTCCACAAAGCACAGTCAAAAATGAGAAAGCAGCATGTTCACTCAATGAAAGAATAGGGTCCTTATAGTAATGACTTGAAGATAATACTGACAGCATGAAAAGGGGTCAATCCAGGCTTGTTGAGCCAAAACTTTCCCACACCCAGAATGTTACTGGCTAGGTCCATTTTTAAGTGGTAGCTGCAAAATACTCCTCAGTCATGATTTATTTTGGGAAAGTCAGTGCAAATCAGCATCTGTGGAATAGACTTCACCTGTTCCAAGTATAAAATCACCTTGTTCTCTTTTAAAGGATGAATATCTTTTAAGGTAATTAAATAGTAAAAACAGTTCAGCAGTTCAAAGGCCATTGAAAGGCCCTTGTGACTTTCTACAAGCTCTCCGAAGATCCCAATGGCAGCAAGCCACCTACTGCATTCCAGCAGTTCTCCCAGAACATGCTGACATCAATTAAAGCCTCAGCAAACAAAGAGAATGTATATCAAGCATTTCAATGCCCTCTCCTTGTCATTTCCTTTGCTCACAGACATTTCTAGAAGCCTACCTGCTCAGATTCTTTCACAAGCCGCCTCACTGCAGCATGTCTCACATTCAAACCTTGTTCAGTCCTTGGGCACATCCTATCTTGGAAACATGCCCACCTTGCTTTTCTGAATTTGAAAGTCTAACATGCTAATCTAGGTCAGTCTTCTCTCCTCTTCACCCAACTAAATTACTGAGCAGGTAACTTTACTGACTGCCTTTTTTAAAAATCTCTACGTCTCTTCCTGTTACAATATGGGTTATAGTAGAGTACAAAAAAACACGTAAAAATAACTGAATAATTTCAGATAGGAAGAGAACACTCTCTTCTTTGTTGAGCGTCTCTTTCTATCAGGAAAAACAGGGGGAGTGAAAATGAGAGACTCACCTTCAGGGCAGGAATCTCCACACTGTCACCAAGGCTAACAGAGCCAGAAAGAATAGTCCCTGTCATCACTGTGCCTTGACCCTTGATAGAGAAACAGTGGTCGACTGCCATAAGGAAGTGTCCTGAGGGGTCTCTTGATGGCAGGTAAGCCTGAGACTTCAAGACCTGAAAAAAAAAAAAAAGATAAAAGCAGCACCATGCCTGGGTGAAAAGTCATGACAGCCACACAGCAAAAGGAAGGCAAGCGGATGATTGATTGAACAAGCTTGCAATTTTACTGATTCCAGGCATCTCCCAATGAGCTTAGAACGCACCAATGTCAAATTAACTGTGTGTGCCATAGAGGAGACGCACACTTAGCAGCAGGAACAGTTCGATTTTCTGCCTTAGAAAGATTTGGTGCTGCACATTTAGCTTGGTTAGCAAAACCGCACTGGCGATAAAGTTGCTGCCAAACTCAATATAAACACTGCAGCAAAGCAAAGAGGGAAAAAAAAGCCCTGTACGTGTCATTCTGCCTCTCACCACCCCCAACCCCCAAAAGTACAATTTTACAGTGCGTTTTGCTACTTCAGCTTTTTTGGATTTTCTGAAAATGAACTTATATACAGATATTAGTGCCCCATAAAGTCTATCTCTGTCTCGCTTCCCAGAGAAACTATTATACTGGGTTAAGTTTTCAAAGTCAACTTTTCCTTCAGATTTCTGTTAACACTTCTTGGAGGATCAAACCACTAAGAAAAACAGCTACCTAAGTACCATTTTCTAGAGAAATTCTCTAGAAAAGAGATTAGCATTTCTCTTTTGCTGACAAATACTATGTTTCTTAAAATGCATCATCACAGACAGAAGATTTTAATAAGGCAGTAGTGTACCCAACAGTGCTTCAGAGGAACTGGTTTGCTCCTGTCTCAAATCACTTTTGATCTTTAATTCTCTTATAACACCAGCATATACACTTGGCACTGCCTTTAATGTCAGTTTTTAAGGTCAAACTGCAGATTAAGCCCAAATTGTAATGGCAGAACAATGGAGAGAGTCTCTTATGAAGGACAGAAAGAATAATACCTTGAAGTTCAATGGCAGGGCTCACAAAGCATTTACCAGCTCTTCTAATATTAGGTCTCAGAGTTGACAGAAAGCTGCAACACTGGTATTTCCTTCAAAGGCTTTAACCCTGGGGAACATTCCAGTAAAGATACCAGGAAGCAGATGAAGGCAGAAGTAAGGACTTGCACATCTCCTCTCTAGACATTTCTGTGGTTAGACTGGTTCTTACTAAGGCTGTTCTAAGGTCATCCTACATCCCATCCCCATTCCCATCTCGGGTCACACGAGCCTGGGAGCTGATACAGCATTCACTGTTCAGCAGCTCTGTGGAATGTCCTGCCTTTATACAAGCCAGGTTGCCCTGGGCCAGACACCCCTAGAATTTTTCATGACTGATGCTGCACCTTAACTTCAGCAATTTACAGTTTTAAATTTTGCAGCATCCAAATCAGAATCTGACAAGTTCTCAAAGAATAATGCCTCTGTTTAAGAACTACTTTTGGCTGTGTGCAAATAACAGCAGCATCCCTCCAGGGCAAAGATGCTGCTTTTGCCTAAAGCTAATTCACAGAAAGGATGGCAAGTCTACTACAAGCTACAAACTGCCCACAGTTATTTTAAGCATCCTGCCCTTCACAGTATATGCTTCATGCCATATAATTTAAGGTTTTGAACATCTGAGAAGGTATTCTTTCTCCCCCACCCCCCAGAAAAACCAAAGAAACAAAACACCACAACCAAACAACAACCCACATAGCTAAAACTGAGGATACCTGTGAAGCAACAGTTTGCTTAAAGTCTTCTTTTGTTCATATGGGTCTGATATAATGTTAGTTGCACAACCATATAGTTTTTCTCAGGCCCTATCTCATTCAGAACACAGGGTAAATCCAGGCCATGCTTTTTATCTTTTGCAGATGTGTAAGACAAGCAGTAAGCAAGGCAGGGTATCAGAGAAGATGATTTCACCATGAAGGCAGGTAGTGTTTCTTTAGAGAATGGATTCTATACTTAGGGCAGAACTCCCATGTATTGTTATTCTCACAAAAATGAAATTTCTACAGGTAATCACTGACTATACACCTCAGACTGTCCAAACAGAAATCCCAAAGCTTAACAGAAGTGCTAAGCACTCATAACTGAAATCAGAATTGGCAGGTACTATGATCTGAACACAAGCATGTCCCAAAATAGTTCCTAGTTTCCTTAAATTTGGCAATTAAAATTAGTAAACTCAGTGGACTTAGCTCCTTTGTGCCTCAACTTTCCAATCTAAATATGGATTAAAGTCACCTCTACAGTTCCCATAGGTGTTTTGGAAGTAAATTTAACTGTTTGCCAAGTACTCAAGACCACAGTGATGTGTGCCAAGAAAACTCCAGGAGGAAATTAATTACTCTGAATGCAGAGCAGTATTTGAATGGAGTCATGAGGCCACACAGAGAACAATGAGAATTAAAATAAAATATGGACTACCTGCTCAATGGTTGAGTCCTGTCCATCCTGTGCAAGAAGTAAGGTAGGGGTGGTTTATAATAAAGAATCATGCAATTAAACACTGGACCATAATACACACGTGGAGGAAGGAGACAATTCCCAATGTGTAACTTTTGAGTGCCTGACTTTACAACTTTCCTGTTTTCTTAACTATAGTACAACTATAAAACAACACCTACCACAGATTTGGCAGAAATTTAAAGCTGTTTTTTATTCACTATGCTTCCTAACTCTTTACAACTTTAAAGACAATTTCAGCACACTTGTGGATGGTCATTTCTTAAGACACAACTATTCAAAGGCTTTGTAGCCTAGTAGTTGAAAAAGGAGATCCACTTTTGGGGCATGTAACTTCAACTTCTTAATTCACTGAAAGGAATCCCTAAAGAACCAGGTTCCTTAAAACTGGAATTAATGCAGGAGTTCCTCAACCCTAGATACTAATATACTGTACTCAAAAAGACTTAAGAGAAAAGTTTGAGCATGTTTTATGGTATTATGATGTTCTTCAGCAGGTACCTCAATCAATTCAGAAATACCCAGTGGATTCTCAGACTCTGGGGCTTCTGGTCCACCGGGCTTTGCTGCAACAGCAACAATAGGACACCCACTGAACCTGAAAGAGAGAAAGACTCCCACCATTAGGCCACACATCTCCTATATGTGTCAATATAAAGTAGTTCCAGGCTCATCTGAAGGCTAGAAGTTCCCTGAAATCCCAATTTCTCCGCTCTTCCCCATAGTCAGTGACAACTTACTAGTATCAAACTATTCAAATATACAACAGTTACTTTCCTCTGCCTATTTTTTCCCCACCTTCTATATAATTTCCTAACAACATCACAATAATTTTCCCAGCATTGATGGCAACACCTACTCCACAGCTGCAGCAGACCTCAGCTTTGCTTACTGCTGTGGAATTGTACATGCATGCCTGTATGTGTAGTGAAAATCATTATCAACAAATAAACTATTAAAAAAACCCAAACAAAAAAACCTCACTGCCAAGTGTCTGGGTTCAGAGGCAGCTGTCAAATGGTCTCAGCATATGTCCAACTAACAAGAGTAGTTTGGAAACAAAAAAAATTAGTTAAAAACCATGCATTTGAGATTCAAAGCCAAGTGGTAAAGAGGCTGCCAAGAAACACCCCAGCCTGATAAAACTGGACAAGCACTTTGCAATCACAGCCAGGTCAGCAGTGCTTTCAAAGCACCACAAAGCACAGACAGCACATGCACAAACTGAATTTTTGTTCTCTCCTCTGTTCACTGAATCCTGTTCCTCAGATTCTTCAAATCAAAATGTGACCCAACAGTTATGTCACCTTACATCCCTGACCAAAGCAAAGCTGTGCTTCAGTTTGTGTAACCACTAAATAAATATTTTATTTTCGCACTTCAAAACCAGCCACAATTCCACTCAAGAACCTCACTACACTTCATTCATTATGTACCTCAACTAATGTACCAAAATAGGGCTGACAAATATTGTCCCAGCCAGAGTCACATTACATTATATAAAGTTCCATCATTCTGCTATCTCTAATTGGTGCAATCACAGCTTTCATCCTCATTTAAGCAGATTTCCTAACACTTTCATTTTCTGTGGAGTGAAACAGACTTGCAGATTATAACAAAAGTTGCAAGCCCAAAGGCTAAAAAACCAAACAAAACAACAAAAACAACAACAATAGAAAAAAAAACAGAAAACAAACAAAACCCCACACACAAACAAAGAAACAACAAACAAAAAGAAAGAAAAAAAACAAAACCAAAAACACAGGTTAAAAAAATCAAAACAAAACACAAAAAACCCCCAACACACCCAGAAAACACCTACCCCCACAACAAACAAAACCAACTAAACAGACTCAAAACTTTTCACCTGGGTATTCTTTGTGTTATTAAACTGAAAAGCTTAATTATAGGAAAATACTTCTCTACAAATGATACTTGCACGTGTGAATTTGGAATGGCACTTGAGTTTCCAGCAATCTTTTCACTCTCTTCTCATTATCTCTGCTAGATGACTCAGTATGCTTAGAAGCACATTGGAAGGGAAATGCTGATAATTTTTGTTTAACATTTTGTTACAAGTCAGGTGTTAATATCACTGTTCACTTACTTCGTATTTTCCAAGGTCTTCTGCATTTTCTTAGTCATCTTCTCAATGGCACTTTGTCTCTTTCCCTCTGGAAGGAGATCTATTTTGTTCAGAACCACCACCATCTTCTGGCAGGCAATTTGCCCAATTACCAAGCACTCTGCTGACTGTGTCTGCATCCCTTTTGTCACATCTATTACAAGCATCATCAAATCGATAATCTGGGCACCTGGAGGAGAATTCACAGTCAGTATGGCAGCAGCATAAAAAAAGATTAAGCATCATTTTCTCAAATAGCTACCATAAAAAATGTCAGGAGATGTACAAATACCCAGAAAGACAAACTAAACACACGTCAAAGTATGCACTGACTGCATGGTTCTTTTGAAATTAAGACCTCAGGAATTTAAGCTGTTATATGCTACCATCAGATCATAAAAAATACTGAAGAATGTGGTAGTTTACATATTCCCCCACACTGATAGTTCAAGTCTAAGGCTGTTATCACTGTCTTTAAAAAAAAATGCTAAGAAAATTAACCTTGCAGCAACACAAGCATGACTTTTGTCTCAATTAAAAATTATAATCTAAGAAGCTAAGCAGGAATACGATAGAGCTGAAGAAACACAGTAACACTGCAGAGAGTTGCACGCTCAGAGCAACCCCAACAAGAGTCAACCACATGCCCCATAAGTACATCAACAATCCTCAGTCCCTACCTGCTTCCTACCATTTTTCTTTCAAAGCCCAAAATTTGATAAAAGTGAAAACCAAGTGATCACCACCAGAGGCAAGTTTATCCCAAGTCTAAAGAAATTCCTACAATACCTCAACATGAGGAAGAGGTGATTCATAAACCTGCACTATATTGCACTTACTCCCAATTCACATCTGGATAACTTGAACATGTAATCTCAAACACAGGCAACAAAGATGCGATTCTTAGATCCCTTCATGAAAAAGCTCCTAAATTTTACACTGAAGTTACCTATCATGTTTATGGATTACTTTGATTTTTCAAAGTATTGTTGTCATGAACCCTTAATCTTTTGATTGAAGCAACCTGAATTTCACGGATTTAAATTTGTTTTCAAGGAAGCTTTTGATGAATGTTGGGCCTCCCGCTAATTATATTCCGAATTTTCTTGTTTCATTCCAGGCAACTGAAATACTGAATACCAAAATAGTAAAGTGCAACAGACCTTAATATTGACAAAGTTTAAATATAAAAAACTAAAACAAAATTTAAAGCTGAACTACCAGAAAATTATATGTCAAAAAAAGCACATTTTGAAAGATGGTAGAAGCTAGAAATCACATAAAACTGCGGCATTCTGAACTTAAGTACTTTTAATATTTGCCTTAAATGAGAAGAACAAGAAATCAATACAACTGTTCCTTGTTCCTTCACCCTCTCCAGCCTTCCTCCTGCCTTTTTTTTTTTTTAAGGCTTTTACAATGGCTATGACAACAGCTACCCTTGTTCCTAATTCCCATGAACTCAGGATAGGAAATCAGTCCAAGGTTGAAGTGCAGGGGTGAATGAGCGGGTGGGAACTACAACAGTAAAAAAAAAAAATTACGTTTTACAAATGACTATTTTCAACCTATCAGAGCTTTCATCTTGTAATAATGAATGCTAAACCCTTCAGAGCACTAGTGGGATAATTATGACATTTCCAACGTTTCTTCAGAATTTTCACTAATAGTTTCAAATATCTCACCCTAACAAACTTTGGATGGATGTTATATCTTCAAAAGTAGTTTGTCTTTTTATTGTTTCAAGAATTGTACTGATTTAGAACTTGCTTAAATTACAGCACAAAAGTCATCAAGGCTGTACCAAAGGCTCAGACTATACACCACACAAGTGCAGACCTAAAGGTCAGGAAGCAAGGAGAACAAACAGCATGAAAATAATTTTGAGTAGGACAAAATAGTTAATAATCAGAATGGATCCACTTTTACAAGTACATACAGCAGGGCTTTTTTACACTTAACACACATGTTTTGTATTACACTGTACCACACAGTAATTCTCACTACACAGGTGTCATCCTTAAAATGAATGGGAATTAATAATTAAAACCAAACCATCAAGTCCAATGGATTATTAATACTACTAAAAGGACACCTAGTAAAAAATTGATGCTGCAGCTTTAGCCTTAGATAACTGTACTATGACTACTAAAGCATAGCAACCCTCATGATCCAAAGTTAAGCCAAAGTAACCAGACCCAAACCTGGCCTTGAAAAGGGTGGCTGATAAGATCCATTATATATGGTGTATATAACGGGTATCTCCTCATTTCAACAGGAGACAAAATCTGCACTGAACTGTTATATGCAGTTTCAGTACAAGGGCTACTTTATCTTGGAACACTAAATCAACTGCTTTGAATACATTTGCTATAAAACAAATGCTTACAATTGTTGTATGTATGAATCTATTAGCAATACTTTAAAAGAGCCACAAAAATCATCAGCCCAGTTGCTAGAAGGTCAAGAATGTCTACTCGGGGCATTTCATAGCAAAGACAAGATGAACAAAGGAAAAATAACTGTACAGTCCATGGAAAAACTCCAGAAACCCCAGAAAACACACCATGACACTCCAGACAAAAAAATATTACAAGTCAAGGAAACAGCAGCACACACAAGTTCACAAACGTTGTCGGCACAGCTACTGTGTCTCCTGCAAAGCCTTAACGTGCTGACCGGCCACAGTTTGTAAGAGATGGCACAAGATGGAAGAGAAGACATGACAGGCAGAGAGCTGGCACACAGGGAGGGTGGGAAGCTGCTGCCCTTCAACAGAGTCATGGAACCAAGGGAAAGATCAGGACAGCATTGACAGAAATACTTTTGACTGCATTCTCCCCAAGGCATCAGGATGTTTTGTACGTGTTTACTCATGCATATCAAGGCATGAGTGCTCAAGTTTACAGAACCCTCGGGTAACAAGGCAAAAAACTAATGCTAAGATGTAGTTCCTTAACTTTCCTCTTTGAGCCATCTTTAACAATTCACCTTCTTCCCAATCCTTCAATCTTCTCCTACACAGTTTTATATTTTGTTTTATTCAAGAACCCATTTTCTTAGTTGCCCATTATCCATGCATAGAGTCCATTAAATACTAGAACAAAATCTAGAGAAGTCAAAATACAGTGCACACAGATTCACAAATGTAACATTTCCAATCAGGAAAGTTGGCAGGTCATTCGACAAAACTGTAACTGTCCCCCATTTAACATGGAACATCTCATTCAGTACACTTGCTCTAATAGCATGCAAGTGGTAACAGTAGACCTAGAATATGTTTAACTTCATATTCACTACTTACATCATCTCTAGCACACTAGTAAACAGTCAGCTCACGATCATATCAGAGTTCAGTCAATGAAAGAAACAACATTTCTGAATAATTTTCTACAGCAGAGTAATATTTAACTAGGAACAGTGAAGTGAGGATGGATTATATGAGTATTCTCAAGTAATCCAATCTCACTTGTAAAGATAAAATAAATATAGCCATACCAAGTGGAGACTCCAAAAATAGCAACAAGAATAAAACATGGTGAAAATATCACTCAATAAACCTGCACTATCTGACTACAGAATGCCAGCCATGTGCTCTTGTGTGAAATGGAACAGAGAACTGAAACACTCAGCTTTTGCTCAAAAAAGGAGACAGGATATGGTCCCACACAGTTAAGAAGAGTGATCTGGAAGAGATTATGGAAGAGTTGAGTGTTCCTCCAGCCTTCAAAGAAGGCAAATGGTTTGAAATTACTCTGAACAAAGTAGAGACACATGCAAAGGACAGGTCTGTGTATAAGGAAGCACAGCAATCAAAAATATTTTATCTGCATATAGGTCATATAGAAAGTCATATAGAATCAGTGACAAAGTTAAACTAAGATACTCAAATTATTTCTTCTACAGAAAAAACAGGGTTGTTTTTTTTTTTTGCCACTTCATCTATGAAAGAAGCGTTCAAGAACATTCAGACAGATAAATCCCGATGAGTGATTTCTCACTTTGCTTGAAAATGAAAGATCAACTATTGGAGTACCCTTTGTGTGATGACACAAGGCTCAGATGAAGCCCTGCAAAAAAACAAATGAAACAAACTAGTTGTCATCAGAAAACACAAGTGGGTAGGAAAAGATGGGAATTATATGGCAAAGATAAGCAGCTAAACCACAGCAAAAATAAAGTACAGTAGATAGTCAGAGTGAAGAAAAACAAACAAGAAAGATAAAACATGAACTGAGAGAATCTGGATGACAGCCAGATACAGGCAAAACACAAGACCAGCAGCATAGCATCACAAAAACTGCAAGTGCCAGCTAAACCTGGAGGTAGCAGCACTCACTTGTACCACAAAAGTGACAGGGAACACTGAACTCAGATAATAAGAAAAACACCTTCACAGAAAAGATAAAGTCTAGCTACTGCTTTGAACAGTCACAACCCACTCTTGCTCCTGAATTTTGGGGAGTATCTGATTATAAACAGTCACTGGGGAAGTAATTTATTATTCTCTATTCATGAAACTAGTTGAAACACAGATGTCACGGATTATAACAATTTTCAAAAGCACAGAATACAGCAACTCAAGTTTCCCTAAACTTGAGTTTAGGAATTGGTTCAATTTAGGCAATTGGCTCAATTTCTCCAAGGGAAGAGCAAAATGATACCACTTGCACCACCATCATTCCTAGCTAGCTCTCACCCTTGGAGCCTGAAAGAACTCACCAGCTACTGCCTGAGTACAACGAAAAAGAATAGTATGCATTAATAAAAGGATGTATTGATGAACTTTTAACCTTTAGGATGAAATGCACTGCATTCTCTGCATTTGCATTATTTTGTATAATATATCTTCAAACCCATAACCCATCAATATAAAGCAGATTTGACTCTGAAAGGTAAAACCTGGGTAGTGGAGGGAAGAAGAAAAGAGGTCAGGTCCCTCTTGAATGAGGGGGAGGTTTTGCACACCACACAATAATGGAACATAGACAGAGATTCTGACTCAGGGCTTCTTTAAACTACTGTGTCCTGTTTGTGGTAATCTTTTTAGCTGACTTTAGTCAAACAGTACAACTCCTGTTCACAGGCACCAAAAGGAAGCAGAAAATGGAATTTGAAATGTAAAAATAAAATAATTGTGGGCCATGGGCTATAATTTGATTTCATGCTTTACAAGGAAATGAAAGAGGACTTCCTTAAACATACCTTTTTTTTTTTTTAAAATATGCTTTTTACCATGTTAGGATTTCCTTTACTGTAGAAGAGAAAATAGGATTGTAGAAAATGTACTGTTCTCAAGTATCATTGCTACTCAGGGGCAAAGCTCTGTTTTAATGTGTACTTCCCATTCTAGGGAAGAGGAAATTCTTCAATTAATAAACCGGGTGGACTGAGGCGAGTTTTTAAGGTTTAATCAATTTCATCTGCACATGGGATAAAAAGACCAACTATTCTACCATTTTTGCCTCCCCTATTCCACTTTCAAAAAAAATAATAAAATCGATGTTTTATTTTAAATTCTTTGAGGTTAGTATCTCCTGTCGCAGGAAATATTGTCTATATCATGCAGTGAGTATGCAACTTCCCCCTTCCCAACCCCCTCTCTGTTTTTTTTTGTTAAGAAACTTTATTCAGAAACAACTAAATTATTCCCTCTTCTCATATAGAGTAACACCTTGGGAGATGCTACAAGTCACACAGGATTTTGCTAGTTACCTTAGGAGAGGCACTGTGATGAATAAGGAAAATGTTTGACGGGATACGAAATCTCCCAAAATTCAAACAGAAATAGGAGGTGTGAGGGGGCAGAAGAGACATGCACACAACTGGAAAGCATGAATTACACATGAAGAAACCCTCTGCAAAGCAATGCAAATCATGGATCAAAACTGATACAACTCCTGTTAGGAAACACTTTGAAAAGAAAAGGAACTCATGGAGTTCAGGCATCCCACCACCATATCCAAAGCAGGCCGTTCTTAAGGATATCAGTAAGTTCAAACAAAGAGCTGTGCAGCTTCAAACTCTGGACAGTTTGGAATATCTCTGGTAGCAAGCATCTGACTGGCAACCCACTTCTTCCTGAACACACAGTAAAGCTTACAATTAGAAGCATTATGTCATTGCACAAATTCTCTTTAGATGAAAACCAGCCACTATGGTTGGTCTTAGACTGAGAGCTAGAAAGGGAAATCAGTACAGAAATAAGGGCATAATGGCAAGAAGTCCGTTTCTTATACACAAATAACTCCTCTCTTATTTGTTATTTATTTTATTTCTTTGTTTTAACCTGTTATTTATTTGTAAACATGAGTTCAACTATGTTCTTTGGCAAAAGACCTCACCCAAGAATCCCCTCGGAATATACTTTATACCTCATCTCCCAGATGAAACAGTGTGCCACGTTGTTCTGAAGAGCATAAAAACAATGAAGGCCCCTACGTTCTCCTCTGTCAAGTCATCCAAGGATCTATCCTGTTTGAATAAGTTCTAACTTATTTGTATCAGAAACAATTTTGTTCTTCAAAAGGAGGAAATGTCTATAGTGATTAGAGCTTGACTGGCCGTGCTGAGTAGCACAGACAGAGCTGTTAAGACCTTTATGAAGATCATGCTAAGAAAGACTGAGGAACATCTTCCAATAATTTACTATTGTATGCTGGTCTAGTTATTGCAATTTTGCACACAGGAATAAGCTTACATTAAATAGAAGAGTTACAGAAAAAAACCCCTCACACAAACAAACTTTAAAATGAAAATGCACTCAAAAAAAGCATTACAACACACGAAGAAAGAAGCTTATCAAAAGATCCTTCACAAGGATGTAAGGAGTCCCACATTGTCTTTAGCCTCTTCAGAGAAAGCCTCTAATGAGGAAAACCAAGAGCACCAGTCTGAGAAATGTCTGAACACTTCTGTCATTTCCACTAGTACAGAAGAGAGACTATTCCAAAACAAGGCAAAACCAGGAAGCCTTCATTGCAATCTAACTAAATTCACTGGATAAACACACATCAAAACTACACATAGTTTTGTAAAAATTACATACAATTAAAGAGAATCCTTCCTCCAAAGACTCACAAATAGAAATCACTAGTGGTTTTAAACCAGGGCAAAACACACACTTTACTTGGTTATTGCACTGATCTCCATCACTATGTGTACATAGTCAGGTACACCTAGAAGCACTTGTCAGTGAAGTGGAGCAGTGAAAAGGCATTTGCTCTGGCACCTGGTCATGGAGACTGCAGTTCCTTGAGCTGGGAAGTTCCTACTGTGCTTATTCAGGTCTCCCACAGCTCACAGAGGATCAGATGAACGGCAAAAGTTGAAGTTCAGACCAGTCAGTTCAACTCAGCCACACCAGACAGCTCTCCCTGAAGCTGACAAAGGTGACCCAGCTGCTGCAGCACCCAGGGACAGCCAGAGTTGGCACAGGGGAGACAGCAGGACCAAACAGCCAGGAGCTGCAAAGGGAAAAGAGGAAAGAGCAAAGCAAACCTCCCATTTCTAGGGGAGGGACACTGCTGCAGGACAAGCTGTCCTTGAAACACCAGCTTGAGGAATTCCAGAGAAACTTAAAGCTGAATAAACAGTATTGTTAGGAAGCACTGGAAGAAATCTAAGTACACATGTCTATACACAAAACTAGTGCCACTACTTCAGAAAATTATGAAATGACAGTCATTATATGCTACTCAATGCAAAATTGCTTTATGTGTAGGAGCAGCCAAAAAAAGGTAAAGTATTAGACTTGACCTATATACAGTGTAATATTGAAACAAAATACTGCATTTAGAGCTAGTCACTTTCCGGAAAACTTAAAAGATTCCTTAAAGAAAAAAGGAAACAAGACAAGTACAATTAAGTCCTTCAAAAACAACTTCACTTACAAAGAAAAATCCATGTTAACAGCATGCAATGACAAAAGCAAGTGAAGCTGAACAAGAGAAAGGGAAATAACACACCTCCAATAAAAGAGCACAATCAATTATGTGACAGTAAATAGCACAACAACCCAAACTCAGTGCTGCTACATACCATTTGTCTTCAGACAAATAAAAATACAGCTTTGATATTCACATCATTAAGATTTTTAAAGCTACATCCAGTTGGATGAAATTCCATTGTTTATAAAACATTTATGATTTTATCCTGTGTAAAAGACACTAAAATGAAATTTAAAGCAAGGGACACTTCATTCCATCACTGACTTTCTTGCTTTAACCCTCCAAAATGTTCGCTTTGACTGTTTCCAAAGAAAATGTAACAAACCAGGTAAGTGACTACTAGGGTCTGGCATTTAAATTCCTGTTCTTCAAAATACTTCTGAAGAAAACCAGAAAACCACCCAAAATGAGAATCCTATAGACAGTGAGGGCACAGTAAAGCAAACAATCCTTGCCTTGTAACAAGAAATGCCATGTAATACATAGCATGTATAAAAATGGAGGTAAAGCACCATATGAGAGAAGATATCATCTTTCCTCCATATGCAGTAAAGTTCTTCTCTGCAATGCTACCTATTACTAGATCTGAATTTCTATATGGACAAGGCACAAACTGGACAGAATCCAGAAGAGACCTCTACTTATTTTAATGCTGAAAACATTAACTGTGGTAGGGTTTAAAAAAGTCTACATGCCTTGGAAAAGCAACAATCATTCCGAGTAGACGCAGATGACTGCTACAAAAAAAGGTAGCATTTGCTGAATTGCACAACGCTGTGGTATTTCAACTGCTTTAATTTCTTTCTTGGCTTGAAGTCGAAAATGCATAAATTGTGAATTAATTAGCAAACATTAACTTTTTAATGTGTCATTCATATATATGTATATGCAAATACAGACAGCAGTGAAGCTGAGAAGTTAAATATTTAGGATACTGTACAAAACTAAAGTTACTTAACATTTTAGACTGAATGTCATTATACAACTCATCAGCCTTGGAGTACAATCTATGGCATATAGTAGCAAAAATTATTATTTTGTACACTTGAAAGCAAGAGAAAGCACAGAAGATATCAACTGGGTTATTACAATTCAGGTTGCAAATCTAGTTTGTTTGGGTTTTTCTGGTGGGGTTTTGTTTGTTTGTGTTTTGCACTACGTGTCTATATTACACCTAGCACAAAAAGGTTCAGTTTCATAATTTGGCATTCAGACTATAAAATATCTTAACAAGAAGTCATGTCCCATTTCTGGCACCTGTAATTCCACTGATTCACATCAAACCCAAACTTAGAGGTCTGCAGTGAAATTCCTTCTGCGTAGGAGCTGTTCAGTTCACAAAACAAGGTTTTTGAAACAAATGTGACAGTAAATCAATGTTCATGCTTCAGGAAAAAGAAAGGTGCAAAGTATAAAAAATGGATACTTGTAAAACCCCACTTTGACCTTCTTAGAATATATTGTGTGCTTAAGGTTCTAGCAAGTTTTCCTAGAGCCTAATGAGTGGTTAGTTCAAGTTTCAGATTTGTTATTCAGAGGTATTTTGTTTTGGTATCAAGGCCACATGTGTTTTTGCACTGCTCTGAAGAGTTAAATATAAGGTAACATTACACTTGGGCCTTACAAAGTGACCATAAAGGGTCCCTGATGGTCCATAAAGTCTTTACTGTAAACACTGAAAAGCAAACAGGTCAAAGGGAAGAAGATTTAAAAAAAAATACCCTTTTTATAGTCTTGACCCATATCAGCTTTACATTTCTTCTCTACAAGATCCTGTGCTAAGTTTCAAGTTAAAAACAAAGTAATTATATTTGCACATGATAATGCTAAATATGTTGCAAAAAATATGACTTACAAGTACGATCATTCTGCCCACTCCATCCTCCGGGGAATACAGACAGATACCATCTTTGAAGCTATCTCCAAGATCAGAACGAGAAAATAGTGGCTAAACAGTATAAAAAGAATCAAGCATCCAGAAGTATAAAGGCACCAAACCTGCATGAACAAGGACATGAGCTCATCCCCAGTTCTGACAGACTTCTACACATCTGGAGTCTTCTGCTCCATCTCTAAGGACCCAGTTCACACCAGACAGAAACAATGTTCCCAGCTGCAGCAATGTCACACCTGAGGTTCCTCTACTAATAATATAAGCACTGGAGTGTGGAGGTAAATAGTGAGCAAAAGTCCCTGGTACCTACAACGATGAAAATTCCTGTTACCTCCCCAATACCACAGGATCTTCTGGGCTCAGCCTATAGCAGGCTATACCTGTATACCTTTCATTATGAATGATAAATCATACAAAACCAGGTTTGTACAGGAAGGAGAAAAGTAGTACAATAAAAATTACTGGAATAATTTGATAGATTTTCCAAGACCAAATGAATGAGCTGCTTCAGGCAGTGAACTCCTGTATCAGCTTTTCAGACAACTGAACGCTCTGCTTTCCAAGAACAGCACAACTGAAATGCTTCCTAATCAATGTGTCCATATTTCTGTATTTGAATCTACTGTTACGTAGAGGTCCAGTACTGGATTCAGAGGTGGGGAGCAGGAGGGGGAAAGACAGTTGAACAATATCTACTACGTTCCTATAAATTCTGTTCTCTATCAGTGCTATTTCACGCTCAGCTCTTCATCTTTTCAAGTTCTTTTAACATTTGTACAAGATGATATCTTTCCATTAGCATATCTAGGATTTGATCACATCCATGCCCCCATGCTGTAATACAAAGAGAACTAGAGCATCTCAGAAATCCTTACACAAGCAATACACAACTTGATGATCTCAGGATAAAAAGAATGTGCTATGCCTAATGACCAGCTAGTTGGTTTTTTCCTTCCCAGAAGACTGGAGAATTGTTACTACAGAGCATCTATTGCCTCCCTCTGGGTGCTTTGGAGAATGACTGAATTATGAACATCTTGGAACATCTGTTAGAATTTCTTTAAGCATATTTTAGTCAGTTTAATATTAGATGACAGGAAGGCTTTCTTGCTATCTTTTGTGTTAATTTCTTTAAAGTCCTGCCTAGCCAAAGGATATCTCACTGTAAATTCTTGTTCATTCTTCTGCCATATCCTCAAAAGATCAGTCTAACAAGAAGTTCCATACAGCAGTCATAGGAGATAAGAGTGATCACACAAGTGTAGCTAGACAGACCTGAATATACATTTAGATATGCAACTCCAAACTT
The DNA here is from genome assembly GCF_001715985.3 of Manacus vitellinus. NCBI lineage: Eukaryota > Metazoa > Chordata > Aves > Passeriformes > Pipridae > Manacus > Manacus vitellinus. The sequence continues at coordinate 11,741,417 of NW_021939063.1, read as the reverse complement.
CCAAAACCTATAAACAGCAGATTGAACACAGTCAAGAAGAGGTACAGATACAAAGGTTGTATCTTAGAGATACTGCTGAACCACCTCGAAATTCTCAACTTCATTAAACTTTACTTAAATTTAATGCTTTAGGCCTACTACCCTGAAAATCATGAAATGCACTGGAATCCCCAAGAAACACCCAAATTATCATCTTGATCACATCAGAGATTTGCTACTAGATTCTCTTCTCTCCATCTTGTCAATTCAAGGACATCAATCCTGTACCTGCAACTTTAGATAGCTCAAACACGTCCAATAAAAAATTGATTTAAAACCTTGTACAGATCAAGAGTATATTTCTACAAGACTAACAAATAAATTTTCTTAAACAATTCTACAAGTCACCAGTCCAAAAGTAAAACTCTTAACTCATCAGATTCTAAATCATTCTTCTACAAAAAAAAGAAGACCAGATTCCATACAAAGCTGGAAATAAATTCATGTGATTCTACTCAAAAATCATTACTAGCCCTAAGCTACCTTGTCTCTGTCTTCGAAATAAAGTAAGCAAGGTCATGCACTCCACACCAAGCAGCTTGTTTTGTACCATAATCCAGCCCTATTATGCTTTTTACAACACTGCATGCAACACCCTGTCCTAACAGATGAGTTATGGTAGTCTATGGGAAGATTCCTGCACAGCTCTCAGATATGTTCCATCTGAGAACGCTAAACAAGATTTTTTGTAAAAAAAATAAGAGTTTAGATTTTGCTGCTTCTTTTTTCCCCTCCCCTGTCCTCAAAAATAATTTAAAAAAAAAATTAAAAAATTGAAGACTGCTAGGGGCAAAGAAAAGAGTGCTCTTTAATTTTCTCTTCACCCTCCACAATACTGAAATAACATCAGTCAGGGTTATAAACATCTGTAATTGCCAGGGGAATGTACAATACATTCAGAAACTCCAGGCCCACATATCCTGTAGCTCTGCACTTCACAAACAAAAGGTTGGGGAAAGAAAGAGGGGGTGGGGTACAGGGAATAAAGGCTTAAAGATTAAAGTCACAGGCAGAGACAGACGGCTCCGTTTTTTAATAACTGAAAACACGAGTTGTGCCTGAATGTGCTCATTGTTTTATGGCAGGGGGGAGAGGCTACACACTCTGGACTGGCTGGCGACAGAACTGCCTTTGCATCAAAAATAAGATTTACAAAAAGAAAAAAAAGACACCAAACCCATGCCCTAATTTTCCCTCTTGCAACGGTTAATGATGCATTCAGGTAGAAATCGACAAATTATCCCACCTTACCTTTATTAAATAGGGGAAAACTTCGTGACCAGAAGTAGTACCTGATGGAATCAGCCTAACAGAGACTGCAGAGATGTCTGAAGGCTTTACAGTGTGAGGGAACACAGACTACGACAATAACAGCCGTACATAAGGAACAGGCACGTCTATGAAACAACGAGCTTATAAATCAATTTATATTTTGCACAATAAAACTACAGCTGCAAGGCTAAATTATGTGATCTAAGCAGATTTTTATATGAATTCAAGAAGTTTAGCTGTCATGAGAAAGTTCTTAAGGCCTTACTTTTTAAAAGTATCAGCTATATCTTCAGTGAATGAAAAGGTTCATGAGTTGGGCCCACTTCAGTCAGTACAAAAAAAATAGCTTAAAATGTTGCACTAGAGCATTAAAAACCTGAAAGTATTTCTTTTAGGTTTTAAAACAATTTTTCTCTCAAAGATCTAGGAGTACAAGCACTTATGGCTACTCAATATGCACGATTACAAATGTGTATTATGTTAAAATTCCATAATATACACTTTTCTAATCTAAACAATCTGATACTTATCACAATTTATTTCAGTGAATAAATTTCTGTGGGTTAGATCCCACCAGTGCTCAGGCACCCATGAAAGTCAAATAAGGCCAGTTCCACTGCCAGGTGCCAATGGACTACAGGTAAACACGCAGACTGAGCAAACACATGAAAATAAAAAAATATTAGATCAATCTTTCAGTTTTATTCTAATCTAGCCCAAGATGTTACTATAACAGAGCTTTTGTTTTACTGTATTTTTTTTTTTTTTACCTGCCAACTTTGCTTTAAATATAGACAGAAAGGAGATAATTCAACAAGACAACAGGCTCTTTCATCTAAAACCATGAAACTTCCAGTCATAACTTCTTGGGGAAGCCTAAAATAAGGAGGAGGGAGGCACACAACAGGAGTCAATGAAAAGTAGTCTCCTGCCCAAAGCAAGCATGCTGTGCAGGGAGGAATCAGTGGCCACAATACACAGCTCCTTGGCCAGAAATGTCAGACCTGGAATGCTCCAAACTATCCTCCCCTTTGTTGATGTAACACTTTTGCATCATCAGCCGCTGGACATCTTGTTGAGATTAAAAATATTGCAGAGAGTTACTGTCTGTTTAGCAAAGAAAAAAAAGACAGAGTCCATGTCACAAAGGGAGGGGAAAGGAAAAGCCGAAACATGAGCTCATAAGCCTGTTACGGGGGATAAAGGCAGGCTTTGTTTTACTTTATTCATACCAAGTATGAACAAGAGGCTCATCACTGTTTAAAGCTTGAACTGCAAAATTTCTTTTGTATGCAGCATCACCAACTTTTCTCCTCGTGTAACTAAACTACCCCTCTTTCTCGAAAACAGCTTCTGCTGATGCTCTCATCAAGCATTTAAGCCTAGATGAAACCTGTATAACAGCAGAGTCATTTTCCCCATGCTATTCTGACACTCAGAAGCACCTACGAAGGCATTCTTATACAGTAAAGACCAGCCTTGGTTATACTACTGGTGGTGTCCTAAAGTTCTCACATAAACACAAAAGTAAATAAAATAAAAATATAAGAATATTTAAAAAAAATAAAAATAATTTGGAGGACACATTGGCTATACAGCCACACTGAGAGTTAGGCAACAGTTATTAAATTGGAGATAGTTCTTTGGACAAGAAGTAGCCATTATTCCTAAACTTTCAAATGCAGAATTCAATCCAAAAGTACAATACGATGTTAAAAACAGAGATTAGAGGAAAAAAGCCACTAGTAAAAAAAGATCTGTCATCTGACAGAAACACTACCCACCAGTGCTGTCTCTAAAAGAGCTCAGGGGCAATAGTAAAAAGTAGCAAGAGAAAGCAGAGTCTGGATTCTACTTTCTCGCTCTTAGGAAAAGGCAAAGAGGGTGGTAATTTACCATGTACAACCAAATTGCATATGAAAGTTTAAAACCAGCCAATTAAAGCTAACATTATGGAATGGAACCGAGGGTCCGAGTGGAACGCGTTAGACACGCATTCCAAACAACGGCTCCAGAGTCCGCCTGCGAGGCGGGCACTGTACAAAGTACAAAGGGTCAAGAGGTTCTTCTCGAAGAGAAGCCCAACTTGGACCAGGAGTCATGACAGATGTGGTGCCCAGCTGCAGAATGACATCAAGGCTGTAAAGCCAAATAACACTTGGTCATCACCTGCACTGACAGAATGCCAGAGTTTGAAAACTTGTCAATCGAGCGACAGCAAATCTCAATACAATTGAGAATCAAATGGAGCTGGACAACAAGGAAAAAAGAACTTACAACTAACAGTAATAAACACGATTATTTCAGTTTACAACTCTTACATATATCTTTCATACACTCAACTAGAGCTTTGCTTCTCTTAAGCAGGTTAATCTATAATGAATAAAAGAGTTACTAAGACCTAGTGGGAAGTTAGAAAAGGAAGACAACTACCTCAGGTTACCATGACTAGATTACATTTTGCCTTCAGAGTATTCTGTACTTTGGAGCACAGTGAACTGCAATTTTGATGCAAGTTTCTTGATTTCTGTGACAGTAATGCAGCAAACTGTTATTCCTACTGCAGCAAATAACCAAGTGGAAATATAAAGAGAGAACAATTATACTACTCCTTGTCATTTACATCAACATACAACTCCATACACATTCAAACTGGCAAATTAATCCAATGTCATGATACCCAATTCTATGAGACTTCTACAACACTAACTTTCAAACCTTCACCATCTCCGAACACCAACAATAATTATAACCCTTACAAGAACAGCAGAGTTGAGTAAAAAAAGTAAGGTTGTTCTCAAGAAGGACACCCTGCAACCAATCTTAGTTTTTATGTCAAGCTTTATTTCAAGCACCTGCATTACTACACAGCTGTAGCAGTTCAGTGCACAAATGAAAGAAATCTCTAAAACCAATCAGTCCCAAACAAATTAAAGATGCCAGTTCTGAGAAACAGGATACTTTCATTCTCTACACTGTGCACAGATTATCAGAGCCAAAGTAAACAGCAATATTCTGGAAAACAAATCTTTCTGGACACAGTCTAGGCAGCAGTCAGTTAACCTACCCTCCTGCCATGCTAGATATTGGGTGCTTTGCTAACTTACAAATTACAGATGAAGAGTAGCTGAAGAGTTAATGTTGCTATTAAATAGCTCTTGCTAAGGTTTTAAGAGTTAATACTACACTACCAAGGAAAGTCCTTATATGCAAAAAATCACCACAAACTCATCAACTGAAAACCAATCTCAAAGCAGTGATCTATTAGTTTATTCTCAGTTCACTTGGAGTTTCCAACGTTCACAAAGGCTGTACCTCGGTTTGTTTTAAATTATAATTTTGATTCCCCTCTCAGATTTTGCTAGAGTTATTCTGTACTCAGTTCTCTGCCCTTCAGTCCATGGCAGACATCAGGCCCAGCCTAACAATTCACTACCAAATCATGAAAATAGCAAGTATTTTGCATAGTTTGTCATTCCCCTAAGTCACATCACAGAAACCCTCCCAAACTGAGGAGGCCATTATCAAGCACGTGGTACTATTTCATACCTCCTGCCAGGCCAACACAAGGGCTTCTGACAGTGTATTTATTTTTATTTAAATTTTTGCTGACTAAGACTGCACAAGATATGTGCTTCATTTCAGAGCGGTCCCAAGGGGTTAACAGTCCTGTAAATCTCACATCCCAGTACTTCAGGACAAAACAAACTATATCATGTGGATACACTATCTAAATTGCCAAGGCTACAAAGCACTCCACATATTGCAGAGTGTATAGCATTTGTGTCTCACATTAACACATTCTCCATATAATTAATAAAAGCCCACCATAATATAAAAGGTGATGCTCACTGTAAAGGAGGAGAGCAGTGCAGAGTTAAATTACTAAATAAAACTAGATACAATAATTACCAAGATTAGAATTTATACTGCAGTAAGCAGGGCTGGAATTTAATGATCTATAACCACACAGAGATAAGAGACAGTAGCAATGCTTGAGCAAATGTTTTCAACAGTACCAACAGAAGGCAAGGTGAAAAATCTAAGGTATCATGATTGATAACCAGATGAACTTTTCAAAAAAATTTTACAGCAGAGAGTAAGTGCCATAAAAAGATAATCCAAATTTCACCAGCAGAGTATTTGTCTAAAAATAAGTATTTTAAATGCTTTGAATTATATACTTTACTATGTCAAATTAGATATTCATGTGAATTAAGTTGAGCAGCCAACTAAGGAACAAAACACAGACCTGGTCTGAGTTTGTATTGGTTTGGACCTTAACCCTGCAGGTTCCCTTACTGAGTTCATTCCTAGGAGGCTGCATGGATGCAAAACACCCAACCTGGGTCTACAAAGCTGCAAGTGTGCATGGCACTTCACAGATAAACACAAAACCAGGTTTAGAAAGCTCACAGACTAAATTTAGACCAGTTGCTCCCTAGAATAAGGAAAATATTTTAATCTCTGACACAACCAGGTTATTTTACTGTTTCAAGTTTTATACTTTGAAAAGCACAGATCCTGTGAGGTGAACGTACAGTAACCATCAACATACAAAACCAGGCCCCTTATCTAAAAACCCTCATAAATAAAGAAAAAAAAAGTTTTCTATTAGGTATTTTGAAGAACCTCAAAACGTGAAATTGTTCAACATAACCCTGCACAGAGATTTCATAATACATCTCAAATACTACATAAACCAAAACATGACTATCTAATCAGATATTTCAGTATAATCAGCAAGTTCTTCCACATTTTCTCTGATGAATGAACAACTGAATAAAATACAAGTGTTGACACAAATATTTTTACATTTTACAAGCAGTAGTGGCAGTTTGTATAAACTAAGTCTGTGAGCAGTAACATCTGTCAGTTAAGCAAAACATCACTCAAACTCAAAACCTTCATCAAGACCAGAACTGTGCTTCTGTGACCAGGGAGGGTCATCATAAGGAAAGTACAGCAGGTCTTCCAGCTCTGCATCCCACACTCACCCTCCTGGTTCACTGATCACTAAAAAACACTCCCCCCAAATTGAAATCTAAACTTTCAAGCTAAAACAGAGGCTGACAACATCCCCAGGGAAGTGGGATGAAAGTCGACAGAAAACAAAGTCTGCTCAGAATACACATTGCTCTGCCAGGCTCATGTGACCAGCTCTTAGGAATGCTGGCACTGCTCAAGTTATTCAATGGAAATATGCAACAAACAGACTAAGAATCCTGGATAAACAAGAAAATAATACAGAGTGCAAAGCACCAATACTTCTACTCTGAAGCGGCATCTGTAAATTTGCATTTAACTGTACATTTCAAGAGAATACTTCTCACAGCAAAAATTCAAAGAGCAGCAACAGCAGGTACTGAGCCATCACTCTCACTGGGATGGGATTCTAGAAAAGAAGTGCCCAGAAGTCCAAAATCATCTGCGTTAGCTAATCCAACCTCCGTGACTAAGAAATTCCTAAGCAAGAACATAAAACAGGATCAAAAGTATATCAAGTATACAAAGAACATATAAAGAATACATACTTCTCTCTTTCACAAAACCCATTCTTAGATGCTTTTGCCTCATAGGAGCCTTTTTTATATTTTTAATTACTGCTTTTCACATTTTGTTAGGTCTTGTTTCCCATTCACATCTTCTAGTCTCAGAGAGCACAATAGATTCTAAATTGAACTTCCTGACAGTAAGAACTAGAATTACAGAATAAGGGATGGGAAACTCAGAATGAGAATTTAATTTCAAATGAACTTAAGTAAATATATTTCATTTGTTATCTGGGCGCTTCAGTCTTCGCATCAAACGATGGAGACAACTGCTGTTGAAGAATCATATCATAATAACGGAAGAGAAATACAATGGAACTTTATTAAGTATATTCTTACTGACAATTTACTATAGACTTAAATTAAATTTTGGTAAAGGATTTCCTTAAAGTACTTCCAATAAATTATTTTTATAAATTATGTTTAAAATGTCATAGTTAATTTGCTTTTGAGGGAAAAATTATCTTGCCATTTGGTAAAAATGTAACATTGAAATAAAGTGTATGAAGAGGAAAAAAGGTAAGTAAGGTAGGTAAAGAAAATTAAATAGTATTTGGTGACAGAAGTAAAAAAAACCCTATGAAATAAAAATCATATAAATGGATATTTAATCCTTTTCCTCCCTTAATAAAGTAATAGTAACATTCATTTACATGGTTTTTTTTTCCCCTCTAGTGTCTTGTTAAGCAAGGTACACATTGGGGCTGAGAGGAGAACTGAGACATCAGGAGGGGAAAAAAAATTTGAAATAGTTCTCATTTGTAGTCATCATGTTTTAAACATACCCAATGATGTTGTTACCCAAACAATCAAAGAAGATTTGCCTCTCTCCAGGAGCTAGATTCTGTTGGTCCACAGAAAACTGAATTACAACATCTGAGTACACAAGCTTTAGGATGGGCTCTACTGGTAAAATGAAAGCTTTTAAGTTTTCAGTCCCAAGAGAGCAGCAACTCTCTCTTCTCTCCGCAGCAGCACTGGGCAGGCAGAGAAGCCTATTTCACTGCAGTTCTCTTAATAAACTAGAACTCAATCTCAGATGCTGTTAAATCTGGAGGCAAACTGAATAGGCAATTTTAAAACCTAGAAACAGAAAACATGAAACAAACAGAAGTGAAGCAAAGGTGGGTTATCAGTGACCCAACTCCCCCACCACAAACCATCATACCTCACAGTCCAACCGTGCCCACTCAAACTTAATCCTTATCCAGTTATGATACAAAATGAACAAGGGTAGGTTTTAGTAGTATTGAGATTCTTTTCTCCTCCCTCTTACTCAGACTGCAAGGGATACCATACAAACATCAAGAAACTGGTTTTCAACCCCATTTCCCACATACATTGTTCCTCTTTTTCTTCTTCCCTGACATTCCTTAAGATTTTAATTCATTTGTGGAACTGCCAGCTTATGAACATAGGGAAAAATCTATTCCAACCACAAGCTTCAAGACCAGCCTCCTACACAGCTTATTATTCTGCACCTGAAAGAGGCACAGTATGAGCTATGGATGTCCAACAGACAAAGGTAAAGCCTTTCGACTTCAGAATGGAATTTCTGAAAGTTCTAAGGGGGGGAATCCAAACAAATAAAAAAAAAAAACCCAACAAAACAAATCTTTCCCCCCCCCTCTTTTTTTCCCCATAAAAATCAGATAAGATTATCATTTAAAACAATGCCAAGGCTATGAACCCCTCCCCTAACGCTTTCTTGCATGTTCTTACATGGTAGGAAAAAAAAAATCTGCTGAAATTGCTAGGGATCAGCCAAATTCAATAAACCAACACTATCTCTAACTGTAAATGCATCACTAAGATAAATGAATGCATAATTGCAGAGTACTAATCACTGCTTAATGAAATGCTGAAATCACCAAGAAAGAATACAGCCTTAGTGATTAGAGCTCAATTTTTTTGGTTGCTCAGAGCTAACAGAAATAGAAAGAGAGATTACAGCTCAGGCATTTAAAATATTTTGAATTTATCATTACCACTTAGCAGAAAACCACGATTGCCAGAATATATTTAATTTTCAAAAACTAGTTTGATGGGCTATTTTGCTGACCTCCCACAAAGTCATGTTTGCCCCCTACAAACTAGGGCCTGAGCATCCAGTATTTCAATGACTGTTACCCACACAACTCTGCAGCTTATGACAAGTTCTCACACGTGAACTGCTTTAGCTGAGCTCAACTTGCCTGCTTTTTTAAACTGTCTTCTGACCCCTAAATGAATTTATTATTGTTACAGAACAGACTCCACTTAAGCATCCACTTCGCAAGAAACACATTTCTCATTCACAGATCTTATTTATTCCACTTCTGATCAAACAGTGCATGAAGGGGAACTGGGACAAAAGTACAAATCTTTCATAGGAAGCATAACAGCTTCTAAATAGAATAACAACATCCCCAAGATGAGTGCATTTTGATGATTTCACCCTGGTATCCTGAAAATTTTCGGCATCTAATAAAACCAGTAAATACAGTTGCACTTGAGATGCTACAAAGTTGTTAGCTCTGCAATAAAAAGTGAAACTATCATATGCTACTAAAATAAATATTGGATAGCTTAGTTACAAGAATGTTTGAAGTTATTTTGTTCCAATTGTTGTTACATGAGCTCATAAGTTACTGCAAAGAAATTTAAAACAGTAAGGTTCAAAAGGATACTGCCAACTTATTTAAATTCCACAATAGTCAATTTTGGTTTTACCTAGGATTGACTCAATTATGCGCAAGGATACAGCAAAAAAATTCCATAAACCTGACATCACTTTTTATGTGGTCTACTGTCTTCCTAGCCACACTCTACCTTTTTCTGAATGGGACAAAAATAAAGATCTCTACAATGCACAGGGAAAAGAAACAAGTACAGTAACCAAAATAACTTCCAACCACTGCATCAATTTGATTACAAGTCTAAAAAACCCAGTGATCTTTTCCATAGTAAGTTAAGGACTCGCTGGTTTCTCAGTGCAGGGTAAGTAAAGAAACTGACAGTTAAATTTATCTTCACTTTGATTTGGCTTTAAAATACAACAAAGAAAACATTAAACCCCACAAAAGCAGTGCTGGACATTACTAAAATAAACTATTTCATACAGTAAATAAAGCTTCAAAACAAAAAAAAGAAAACACATTTAGGGACACACGATGAAAGAACAGCCAAATACCCACCTACACACAACTTGTCAACAAACACAGTTCAGTAACGAAACCACATCTGAGACAATTTTCTTAAAGACTGGATTTTCAGCCATTGGTTTTGAGGGTTTTTGCAATAGAATTTAGCTTCAGTTCAAAACTCTTCTGTTCCCTTAACTAGAAAAGTATTTTCTCCACATAAAGTTTGGTATAATCTGATTTAATGAAATACACTTTTTTTTACTGCCCCAAGAGAAGCATTATAAAGAATCACAGACAGGTGAATCTCTTCCCACAAAAGACTCCAGTTAATCACTCATTTTGTACAGAAAAAGCATTGCTGGATGTCAGAATACACAGCAGAGAGAGCAAAGGGAGAGCTCAATTACAAACACATGGGCAAACACCACCAGCCACCACAACTTTATCAAAGCACTTGAAATAATGGGAGAATCCTCAGTTGTTACTCAGGTGAAAAGTCTACTCAGGGAAAGAAATATTATTCATGCTGGTCTGTCCCACAGGGTGAAAAGCTATCACACAGCAAGCAATCCAGAAAACAAAATTACTTCCTTAAACACCTTTCTTCGGGATGCCAGACTTGTGACTTTTGAATTTTTAGCCATACACAAGGATAAATATTATCAAATAAGAAAAACACTGAAATAATTGTTACTTTATTTATACATATATAAACAAACAGTTATAATTTAGGTGTAAAAACTTGCTTTTCAGGTTTTTTAAATGAGGCATATTATCATATTATTTGAAGCTATAATATAGCCAGACAGAGACCAAAGTTTCAGTGTTAAATGCCCAAAACTGGTCCCTTAGTTGAACAGCACTGTTGACACTTGTGGGGCATTTTGCTGATAAACTTTTTAATACTCTAAACTGAATATTCATCATCTCACAGATCAGGGAAAGATTACAGTGTTGAATGCTTTTAGGAATGATAATATTTTGGGGTTTCCTTAGTCTCTTAAAGCAGCCCTGACACCCAAAATTAAGTACAATTTGAACCATTTTCCTTATTCTCTGATGAAATGTCTCTTGGTCAGTTGTTCTGATGTCTTTAAAGGATACTTCATAACTTTGAGTACAAACTCAATGTTTTGTACTTAATGCACAGTATGCAATTTTTTCATAAATCTTCAAAAAAGTTAGGGGTCAGTACAGTCCCAAAGTTGTGTACACACAGAACTGCACAATAAAGACAAACAGCACAAAATATCTGAATATTTCCATCACACAGCAAAACTGACACACACACATATTCCAGTTGTGCAGGACCAGGCAATCTACCTCTATAAAACTGCCTGCTCTGTTTGTCACATCCACATTCACAGACACGCTTATGTTGGGTTCCTGCACAGCCAGCACCACCACACTGGGGCAGCCCTTCGAGATGCTGAGCACCTTCAATAAACTCTGAGCTATGAGGGTTCACCGTAACACTTGCTGATGGGTCCCAAGCCCTCTACAATTTGGGCGAGCCAAGTCCAGTGCTATTTCACAGCTGCACTAGGTTAGGAGTTTACCCTTGAAGTAGATCATTCCCAGAAACCTACCTGAACCTACAGTTACTACTTCTTCTCTCCTATTCCAGCAGATGCCCAACACACCAGAGCTGCTGCTGCTCCCCTGAGCAGGCGACAGCCCAAGGAGAGCAGCACAACCCCGGCGAGGACCAAGCCACGCCACACCAGTACTTTGCACGTGTGCTCTAAGCCACGCTTTAAATCATTTCACACACCAGAATGTCAGCGTGGATAACCACTGCCAGAACACGACACAGAATCCCCTGAAGTCAACCACAGGTTCAGGTAATCATGACCTCTCTTTTTACAGCATAAATGCATAATTTCCGCACCACTCTTTGATGAAGGGACCACAGACTTAAAAAGAGGAAACAATTACAGTCATTAGAATTTCACCCAAGCATGAGATTTAATCTCAGGCCATGGTCTTGCCAATGGCTGTGGGGGTCTCAATGGAGACAAAATTGCTCTGTGGGAGAAAAAAATGCCTTGATGATGACATTAGTCAGTAAGAGAGACCGAGCTTTGTCTTCCATCCAACAGCATGGTCAAATACAAGGAAACCATTTTCCCTCCTCCTCTTCTTGATTCTAAAAAAAAAAAAAAACCAACAAAAAAAACAAAAAAAAAAAACATAAAAAAAAAAACCCAGCTACAATTTTGTTTCTCTCTCTGAAATGCAGTTTTTGTATGCTTTGGAAAATTTTCTTCCCAAAAGCAACACTGCTGGAAGGGTAGTCTTTAATATTAGAAAAGTAGATTTAAGCATGGATAAGCATCTATGACAAAAGACATTTCCCACGCCTATCCTTGTTAATATAATTGGACAGTTCTATCAACAATTCTCAAACACTTCTACAGCTTGTCTTAACCCAACATGTTCTCAAAGATCATTTCAAATTCTACATACACAGGAATCACATCTAAAAGATGCTCACCTTCTCTACAATGCACTTAACAGAAATAAGACAGGTGAAACTTGGCTGAAACAAACTGAGGCAAAGTTTGACAACGCAAAAGAGCTCCTGAGATCCAGGAGTACCAGCTCCTCTCATAGGCCAATCATATGTTGCATCCCAACTAAGACACAAAACAAAGGAAAACTTTAGCACAGAAGACAAGAAAGTGCTACAGGTGCTAGTAGTCAGTGCTACTCAAGTCAATATTCCAGTACTGCAGAAAAGGCAGATCTGCAGTGGACAAAACTGTCTTCATGATCCTTCTAAAGTCTGAAGTAAAAGAAAAAGGAGTCTCTCAACAAAACTCTAAGCCCAAATGTATCCTCTCTTCTCTGGAACTTGGGGTGAGGGACCTGGATTCTTACCCAGATCAACTTCTATAAGCCTCAATTCAAATGTTGATTTTTATTCCCCTTATCATCGTTTACCTCCACAATGCTTTTGAATACAATTTATTCATTTTTATTTAAGCTACCTTTGCTATTCCATTTCCTTTCGCTATTCACCAACTCATTCTGCTGTTACATTAAACATACATACATATATATATAAACACACATGGGTATTTGTTTGTCTTCTCACAACCACCCCTAGTGCTGGTAATTTCAATCTAATGTAGAATTAATCAGTTTAAGTTTGAAACAGAGATTGTAATTCAATTTGGAAGTCAACACTAACCATTTCATGCTCACTTGAAGAGATCAGATAGACTGCACAAGAACATTTTGGTAAAATAACTGATAAGGAGATGGGAAATAAGAATTATTGGTATTTACTTAGCCTGTAACATTTTTTGGAAGCAAACAGTTTAAAGGAAGCACTTCAGAATAGCTATTTAATCTGAATTTTACAGATAGCACAGAGAATATATTCTCACAGAATGCACAGGGTCTCTGCAATCACAGCTATCGTGTGAGCTGTTCAAGTCTTTCTTCCCTGAAACTCTCACCCAATTTTGCTCCGTTATGAGTTGTGACCCAAAGAACACAATGTGTTCAAGAATCCGTCTGGAAATTACAACCACAGAATATCTGCCCTTGCTCTTCAGCTTGCCAGGCCAATCTTAGGGTTCCCAGACAGAAAACAACTCACTGCCACACAGAGAATCAACTTTTTATTCCACTTAACAGACTTCAGCACTGACAGTGCAGGGGTTTGGTTTGCTCACTTAGCTAGAAGATCGGTTGCACAATTGCTTCACAATTATAACCTAAATTTTTCCATCTGCATTTGGTTTTCCTAGAGGTTTTTATAAACAGTACTTTACAGTAGTCATCTAAGAACCTACATTATTATTTCTAGCACAAAAAAAAAAAAAAAAAAAAACCAAAAAAAAACCACTGAGAAATATATTAAGGAAGCTCAGTTCATGGCTCTATCAAGCTAAACTAGTTATTAAAAATGGGTTTATACATAAGCAATGTATCATTGAGCTTATATCTAGCATCTACTAATTGAAGACAACTTTTAAATCAGGATGCAGAAAAAATACAGTAGATCCTTATAAGTCCAGTTTGTCAATTAGCAGACCACTGAATTGCTAAACTGGACTATTTAGCAAGCAAACATATCCATCATCAGTAAAAATGCTACTTTGAAAAATGGGCTTTAAATTCTTTTTGACAAGGGTAATTTCAACCATAAATAGGGTTCATATTTTATAGTAAGCTATTCTGAATTTTATGCAGTTATTTATAAGACTTCACTACATTAGCTAATATTTTAAAACATTGATTTAAAAATTGATTAAGCTTTTAATTGATTGATTAAGCTTTCCCACTCTTCCAAACAGTTTAAAAAATAATTTCCAGTAAGGAAAAACATAAAGCAAAAGTGAAATGAAAGGGCATGCAGTTACTTGATGAATGCTTGCACACAGTACAACGGAACAAAGAAATTCTGTTTTTAAATCAATAGGAAAAATGATCAAACAGACTTAAACAGCACCATGACAGTGCTTGGTTATTATGTTTTCTTGAGAAGCTGTCATGTTTTTGTGTCAAATAACCAAGTGTGAATTAGCACAATTTTGTTGTATACAAGCAAACACAAACACAACCACTCAGAAGCTTTGTAGAAAACCTGTCCTAGCAAGGGATAATTTAACATTGAAACAAGGTTCAATAAAGCCACTCCTAGTTAAAAATCTACACTTAAGATTAAAATTCAATTATAAATCAGGTCTTCTGAACAAAAAATACACAACGTTTTTTAAAACTGAACACAGAAAACAGTACATTTCTGACAGGATTCTAACAAGAGGCCGAAGAGAATGTGATTATTCACTATAACTTTTGATATCAGGAGACAATGGCTCTCCTGCTCCTTGTAAACTTTTCAATCCATAAAAGGAACAGAAGCCTCATCCTACTTGGCTCTCTAATATAAGAGTTGATGTACAGTTTAGAAACTTGTTGAACATGTGTAGCTTTAATAGGCAAGTCAGCTTCAAGTCAAAATAGCAGAAAAGAACATAGAACATAAATAGTAGCAGCCAAGTAGACCAGTCCCACTGTCACATCACTCAAAAACACACAGATGAGGAGCAATGCATAACACATGGAAAGCTAAATCCATTACAGTTATGGCACAGATGCAGACAAAAATTCCATGAGACCAATGCTCTAAAGTACCCTGGTAAACACACACTCCAAGTTTCATTCTACCCAACCTCACTCAACAAACCCTGATATCACACACAAGTGGTTCAGTATAGATTTCATATAACTGGCTTTCTTTTGCCCAGTTATTATACAACACGGGCAAATGGGGAATTTAATAAAAGAACTGTGTACACTAAATTTCATGGTTCCCACAGCGAGGCAGTTGTTTTGTCTCACCTGTGTTACCTGCATTTTATGTCACGTGTAAGACAACACCCCATAAGTTTTTATTGCTTAAGGTATAAAAAGCACTATCCCAGTTATAGATGAAAAAGCCTAACCTTCCTTGAAACACAGAGGATGTTTTCTTTAAGAATGAGAAAATTAAGCCACAGTTGTGTTCCAAATCTTCTGCTTAATTCTGTTTCGATTCACAGTAAGGTCACTCCACCCACGTTGACCTGTTACCCCGAGTACTTATCGCTAAGATCCTACATTGTAAGCAAACACTGCCCTCTTGTGCACTGCAACATCCAGGAGACAAAGTTCCGTTTCGGGAGCTGGGGAGAGGGGCATTCCAGACCAACAAAATTTTTATACCGATTGATTTTTCTTCGGGCACAGTTCCTTAATTAAAAAAAATTTAAAATTTTAAAATTAATTTTAAAATATCAATAAAAATACCCTTTTGTCAGGCAAGTATCTGGCACCAGCCAAAATTGAGCTGAATTAAGAGACACTTTTTCAATTTCAAGAGAAGTGTTTTCATTTGCAGAAATAAAGTTTATTTGCATTTTTAATACAAAGTAATATCAGCAATTTACAAGCACCATCAACCTGAAGAGTCCAATAGCATTTAGAAAACATTCACACTAGTGTTAATTGAACTCTCTTGGCCCAAGAGTACTTCCACGACATCAACCACTACAACAGGGCTCATGAATATGAATTACACTACACAAAAATTGTATTTTAATTTTTTTTTTCACCGGAACAAGGTTCATTATTATGTTATTCTCATTTCAAGCTGATAGTCAAAGTTCTCAAGACTCTCCAATGACTTCTCTCTGATCAGAACGGTATCCACTAAACAACACAAGGCACTCTTTCCTCCACAGAAGAGATTTTCCTTCATTCAGAGCAAGTCATCCATATATACATCTACAACTATAAAACCCTACTTGCTCACTCACCTAGAATGAAAAAAACCATTAACTGTCACATCTTCACAAAGGTCTCAACAAACAAAAGCTCACATCAACAGAAGTGTGTTTTCATTGCAGTAATGTAAAGGTAACCCCGAGTTTACAAATCCTCTTAAAAGCTTACAACAAACTCAGCAAAACAACTAATCTGTGATAAAAGGTGGGAGTTTTTTGTGATATGTTAATCTTACAAATAATCTGCATCTGACGGAATTTGAATGCTGGTAGCAAGACCACATTTCCCTTGATCTCCCAAGCCTGTTTTCATTGTACTCATTTGCATCAGCAAGACATGCTTTTGCTATGCTCATTTCCCCCTCCCCAAGCTCTTGTGCAAGTTCAAAAGTCTTGGTCCCTCCAATGTATCAGGTATGAATTAATACCCTTCCTCAGCAGAACACAGCAGCAAAGTGGAAACAGACACTTGCAAGGCAGTTTTCTTTGAAAGGAACTGCAGGGACAAATGGTGACAATGAAGCCCTAGTTATAAAGTAAAAAGGTCAAAGGTTCAGACAGGCATAAGGATTACAAAACTACAAGTTCGTCAGAATTCCCCACACCCCAAGTTTAGACAACCAGGGTCAAGCAGTAGCTTTCCAATTAAAACCCTATAAGGATACTCTGTCCTTTGAACTTCATAGGGAGAAGAAAAAAAAAAAAGGACAATTTTCTGTTTCAGAATTTCTTTTGAGGACCCATCTCAAAATCAAACAGATAAAGGGCATCTGACAACAGCTCACCTAAAACAAACATTGCGATATCCCTTGGCTGCCTGTGTGGGGGAAGCTGGGATGAGGTAATCATGTTCTTCTGTATTAGTGTGCTGACCCTTTGTAGGGCATGAAATTAACCATCAGCAAGTAAAAAATCTGCTACTGGTTAAACTACTTTGCTACGCAAAGTGGTCTTAAAATGAAATATGGGGATTGAATTTCTTCTGGCAGATTAACTTGTATAACCTCTCTGCAGGCATCCCTTCCTGCTGAACTCATTTCAGAAACCATTCCAGACCCTATTGGATGCACAGGTCTGCAACAAACAAATATAAAAGCAACTCTTATTTTACTTGGATGACATTAACATCAGCTTTGTGGAAGATCAGGAGCTGAACTTCAACAAAAGAACAGAAGCTTTAAAAACCCCATAGCACTGTGACAGAAACTACCCCACCTCAGTGTGAAATTTTACCAAAAATACCACCCTAAATATCTACAGTAACAGAAGAAAAATAACAGTATTGCATCTTGCAGTCATTCCTTCAGTGCAGCAAGTGAGTGTAAGGCTGACGTGGGTTCTTCTTACTCCTCATGACAAGCTAAGAATTGACCCTTAAAATTAGTTATTGAGGTTTGTTTTCTCTGCTTAGCAAGTCACAAATGCCTATAAATGCTATATTTGTTGCACTGCTTGAGACAAGAGCCTCCTAAAGCACAGGAAATGTCTGAAATTATTTTACATAAAGAGTTTTTTTTTAAATAAAGAGTTCCGTTCTTGTTTAAGACAAAAAGAAATACAAAACAGTTCAAGCCATACAGCTACCAACAACAGCTTAATACCCTCCTGCCACAGACACACAAGAGCCTGATGCTGAAGAATAAAAACCAGCGTGGTGAAAGGCATGATGTAGTACATCAAGTGACTATTATTTATTCCATTCCAACCTTGACTATCACCTTCCAGCTAAAACTTTAAGAAAGTATCTTGGGTGGAACTGTCTGCAACATTTCCAATTCCCAGCATGCAGGTTAAAAAAAACCAACAACAACAAAAAACAAAAAACCATAAACTTTTGATTTAACATTTGATATGTTTTGTTTTCAAGGACAAGTTTTGCAAGAAAAACGTAGCCACACAGAATGAAATACGACTTCCATTTTCCATTCCATTCGGTTACTACTCAAATATTCTGCATTCATTGAATCCTAAGGTATTGTGTATATCTTGTGAGTGACTGTGACAAGTATTTACAAGGTCGAGCACTGCCTGGCATAGCATGAACCCTCATATCCAGCTCCCTTGCCCACAGCCATCCTGTGTTTAGTTTTCCTGTAGATTAATACACATATACAGCTACCACAGGACTTGATACCATAAAAGCAGTATTTTAAACAGGTATGAGAAACCCGAGAGGCAGAATAAACACAGGAAGATAAAGTACTTTGCACTCAAGTTTTATTTTAAAACCATGTATAGAGAAAATGTGTAATAACAGGGAAATCACAGATTCCATCAAAAAGAAAAAAGTAGCAGCATTCCTACTCGGAATGTTGCAGACAAAATGTTTGGAACAGTGAACCCTTAACGTTCAACAACAAGGAGGTAGATCAAAATAATCTAAATTTTTCAAGTGTCATTTCTGAAGTGGTGAAAAAGTTGGCAATATTGAAATACTCAAACACCAAAGAATGCATCCTGTTACACAAGATATGCTATACTTCAGTTTGAGTTTCACCAAAACACGCTAAACCTGTAAGCACCTAAGTAGTTCCACAGGCACAGATCAGGTTTTATTATCATCATGGTCTCACCCTCCAAACCTGGTGGGGGAAAAAAAAAGGGGAGGGGGCATACACCATCAAGATACATGTTATCAAGCAGAAAATTGAATTTTTTTAACCCTTTTAACTACTAACACTGCATTTTCCCTACAACCCTTTCTTAATACACAGAATTGCAGTAAGTCATATTAGCAAATGTTTTAACTAATATACATAATATGGTATAATTGTGCTTATGTGCCTGAACTGACGCCTGTAAAGAACCGTTTCTGCTGGGAAGAAAATTTCATCATGCCCTCTATTCTAGTCCACATCTTTGCTTCTCCCTGCATGGCCTATCAATAAGGAAATCTGAATAACTTATTCAGCCAATGTGGAGAGCTGTGACTAAATACTTTGAAGATGTTCATAAAAACAAAAGGAAGCAACAAGACGTTTGTGTATTAAACAATCACCCCAAAAAAGTATTAAAGGTATATTTTAAAAAAATGGTTAAAGCAGTTTTCTAAGTTTTCCCATGTCCTCTTCATGAGAAAGTTTACACCCCTCAGATTAGTTGCTTCTGGCAGAAAGGAATGTCTGACTACAAGTCACTCTTGAGTACATCCAAGAAACGTTTGCCAAAGTAAACTTTGCTCTTGAGAAGCTAATCAGGTGCTTACAATTACTGAAGAACGATAGTGGGTTGTCAAGTACCAGAGACTGACTAAAAGACCACAAGTTTCTGTTATTTAGCACCCGGCCTCTCCTCCCCTGCAGCTCCGGAGCACGTGAATGGCACTGGACGGCGGTGAAACAGACATGGAAGTAAATATTTACCCCCGAAGCAGTGTAAACAACACGATACAGTTACTACTACCGCAGCTTAGAAATAACACATCTGCTCAAAAGGGGATTAAATTTGTTCATCACGAGAAGTAACTCGGTCTGAACCTTAGTCTAGCCAAGAACACATTCTATTGCAAATCTACCACATAGCTGACACTAAAGAGAGACTGGCAGAGGAAACGCATAAGAACTGAATCTACTGATTGACCTCTGTAGTTGCAGTTTAACAACCTGCGACTGCTTTAAGCAGCCTGCAGCTGCAACTCCATCACATCCTTAATCGAGCACCAACCACTTCTTAGCTCTTTTGAGAAGAGATGGAGGGGGGAGATAGAACAAGGTGAACTAATTCAGAATAAATTCTACCACAAACCAGATTAACCTTCCAATATAATCTACAAAGACTAAAATGAAAAGATACCAAAATCCACAAAATTATTTCTAAGCATAAGATTATCATGTGAGAACTCCCTGGTCTCTCCAAGACAAGTTCAGCACGGGGATGTCCCGTGCACAGCTCTCAACCCAGGCAACAGCAAACTCTGACAGCTTTAACAAGTGACAAAATAGAACTCAACAGGACTGTAATATGCCATTAATAAGGTCTCCATACACAATAAAGAAAACTTTTTACCCAAGTAAGTAAGGAACCTGAGCAGGCCTGACTGTTCAAAGCACACCCCAGGAACTCTAATTCGCAAACCCCTTTCCTGTGAGCACTGGCACTTTATTTGAGGGGCAACTATGAAGAAGCGTCACAGAGTCCCAGCGCCCGTGCAGAACCCGGCACCGCACCCCCGCCTGCCCCCGGGAGCCCGCCTCCGCAACCAGCAGCTCCCACCGCGGACCGACCGCCGGGCGGGCCCGGTCCCACCGCGCCCCCTTACCAGCCGATATGGTGCGGATGAGGGAGGGTGCCCGGGGCCAGTCGACCAGCGTGAACTGCAGGCTTCGCGGGCCCGGGCGACTGCGGCGGCACCGCGGTTGCGCAGGCAGGATGAAAGCCCCAGGTCCAGCGTGATGCCCGCGCGCGCTCTGCGTGCGCCCGTCGAAGGCGGCGGTGGAGCCGGTGGTGCTGAGGCAACGCGGCCATCGCCGTCTTGCCAAGCTGTCGACTGTGCCCTCACGCACCCCACGTTAACGTTCGGGGACGGGCGGCCATGCGCGCTGCGGCACCGCAGCGTCAACGACCCCACAGCGCCCCTGCGGCAACGCGGCGCCCGCCGCCGCCGTTCCGGCCCGGGCGGAGGGTGACCCAGAGGGGCGAAGGTTGAGGCAAATCCAGCGCTACCGCGGGGACGGAAACCGCGGGGATGGAAACCACCGGCCGCGGCATGCGACACCGCTCCAGCCTCCCCTGCCCGCATCCGCGCCCCTGCCGGGGCGCCCTCTCCCAGCTAGATGCAATTTAAGCAGGTGCGGGATGGCCTAACACCCAACAGGCTTGTGCCCTTCCACAGGGTGTGGTGCCCGCCCATGGCAGCAGGAGGGGGGCGCAGCCGGAGAGCGTCTCGTCCACCACCATGCCCTGGGGCAAATCCGTGCCTGGCTCTCCTCTCACACGCTGATTAGTGCTGTAGGGCTGCTCAGCTCAGCCCGTGCTCGCTGTTACATCACACCCTTCATTCTGACCCCCTGGACACCCCATCGTGGTGCTGCTGGAATTACGGCGGCCCAAGTTTGCTTTCGAAGTCGCGTGGACGTTGCAAACCCGCGTGAAACAGCAGGTCACGTTTGGATCATTTGCTCTCCTTACGCTTAATAAATTCTAGCCTTGTGTAACTCGCTTTCATGTAAAAGTATATTTATGTTGGGTAAGATGCTACCTAAAAATCATACCTTTAATGGATTAAGAAACATCAAGATTATTCACAGCTCTCCTGCAAACTAAGAATAACCACCCAAACAAAAACCAGCAGGTAGATGAGCATTGGAGAGGCCTGAGAGCAGCTCAGAGGCTAAGCACGTGGGACCAAATGCATTACAGGATAAAGCTTAACACGTGTGCTCAGCATTTCAATAGTGACTACTAAGTGGCCCAAAGTACCACTTCGAATCACAACAGCTGTTTACAAGCCAAGAAGCCAATACTGTGTTATGGACTTCCCACAGGTGTCAAAGCAGACTAGACCTGCATTGTATTCTACATTTTATTTTCTTCGAGAGCAGCGCTGTTGCTTTTCTGCTCACCCTATGCAGTAATACATATTGCTAATGGTATTAGCATTCACATCTGAATAACTAATGAATGAGCCAGAAGTGTAAAATGACTTGCCTAAGGCTATTGTCAATATCATGGATTTAGTTTTTAGGCTTTGACTCCAAATTCCAGGCTTTTTTTCTTTACAAAGAAAGCTGCTTTATATAACAACACTTCCAATATGAAGAGTTTGGTTTAAAGCTGGATACAAATTATTCCTCCTTCACAAACACATGGAAGACAGGCTGACAGAATCAATGACTCAGTGAAAAGGGGAAGGAGGGAATAGTTTTCCTTCCTAGTACTCAATGCTATTTGAGAGACAACTGTCTCCCTAAAGGAAAGACATGAACTCATGAGGAATACTGCAATGCACTGAGCTAGCCTGGCTAATCGGCTTCTGGAGTAGAATAGTTCAGCTTGATGGGAGCTCTGTCTTGGGAGCCAAATTAAGCATAATGTCACTGTTCAGACCAAGTTCCCAGGCTTTGAATAGTTTCCTGTTAAATCATAAGGCTCATATACACTTCATCGTGCTGAACGTCTCAACGTGTTATATTGATACGTACTTCCAAAGGGAAGGAAAAGTTTACATCAATTCCCATAGTTATAATCCACAAAGATATCCCTGTATCATATTACCTACCATTTACTCCTTTTTTTTAGCATTGTTAGATGAGTTCAGAAGAGGTGGGAAAAAGTCTGATTCCTAACCAGAGGAGGCATTATCCAGAAGTCCTCCCAAAACATCTGAAATAACTGCCATTTTCAACAAGCTTTGACAAAGTAGAGAGGCCTAAAAGTTTCTACAACTCTTGAGAAAACTGGTAATGAGGTCAAGGAGGTCCCATTTCAATGACTCACAGTGCAAGAGGCTACAGCCAGATCAGGTGTGGTCTGTTTTGGTCTGCCAACTTAGCAATGAAACAAAGCGCTGCATTTTGCTCAGACAGTATTTAATGGGGTACTGGATAGAACTCCTGGGATGAAAACAGATAATTCTCTCTGTTAAGGACATCAAAATAAGGATAAAAATCCATAAGAAAATGTATTTAATTCCACTGCTCACATTAAAATAGTGGCACTTCTTTTACTTGTGAGTGACGTCCAAGAAGGAGAGCTGTCAGGTAAAGTGTTTTCTTCCTTTAGACACAGAAGAGATTTGCAACTCTCTAGATAGAGAAGCCAGTTGTTCTTGGGTAAAGGGAAGGAAAAAAGCCCAATGTGTACAGCTTTGTTGTTACCACTCAGATAGCTCTGTCTCCAGGATTTTAGAGTTCTGGTTTTGCCATGTATCACTTCAGGAAATATCAGAGTGCACACTGTATCTGTGAAATGAATAACTTACATCACCAATATCAAGGAGGAGAAATCTGATAAAGAGAGACATAAGCACTTTTATTCAGCATTTAGAGAGGTCCATTCTGTGAGCTTACAAAGTTTTAGAATTAGTTACAAATTTGGAAAGGAATTAGGTAAGATTCATCACTCCTATTGCTTTGAAGAGTAGCAAAAAAATCAGCTTTTTTGTGAGAAACAAAATGGAACATACCCCTCACCCCCTCATCACTTCTCCCACACACCCACACACAGAGGTCTTGATATTACTAAGATGGAGAAGGGAACCTGGCAAAAATGAAAGAATCCCAAATTCTCCAGATTTTTTCTATGTTTTCCATGAAGTTGTAGCATTTAGATGTATTCCTTATTTTCCCCTTAATACATCATTCCTCTTTCCACTCGTTCTCTCCTATACTGAATTTCTTCCTTAAAAAGTGTTCATTTTAATGGCTAAAGTTTATGGACTCATGGGAGAAAGGGCAGGAAGTCAGACTTTTGGGATAGGGTAAAAATGTAAAGGTCATTCACACACTCACACACACGTACTCTCTCTCACTCCAAAAATAATACACTATTTGACAGTTTCAGGATTCAGCATGTCCCATTGAAATTTGAAAGCTTATGTGAAACTAGGCCACGTCCTGTAACCTCAAACATTTAGTCTAGGAAAACAGCTCTCAAGTCTCCAGCTCCCACATCGGGTATCGCATGACGTCTGTGCCAAATAGGAGACCTCGAACCAGGGGGCAAAAGAAACGTTGGTAAAATGAGTTGATTAAACCTGGGGAATAACAGTTCAGACTCTTAGTGACAGGTATTATTTTTTCTGGTTAGCTGGCTAGTGAATATTAAATTATACTCAAGGCATCTATAACATGAGCTGGGCAGAAATAGTCGCACAACCCACTTGTGTTCCACCTGGTGGCATGGACAAAGGAGAAAGAAGAGTCATGCTTTGCAAAGAAATTATTTTATCCTCCCCCTCTATTATGTTAACTATTAAAAAATCACAAAAATCATGTAAAAATTGAGGCTCAATATTTCCTCATACTGATGCACCACAACACATGAGACACCAATTATAAAAGATCGTTTATGCCACTGAAGTTCAGTTCTGAACTGTCCAGTAGTTCCACTTGTGCTCTGCTCTTTCTGGGGAATAAACAATTAATCCTGTGTGGTCTAAAGGATTACTGTTTATTTTTCCTCACCCAAATGTCCTCTTTTGCCCCTCTTTAACTGCAATTTCAGGACAATGCTCAAAGAACATATGGAATGAGTAAAACAGTGAATACAATGAGCGACACCAAACCTGGCACAGCTTATGGATGATTGCAAATTAATTAATGTTAATTAATTAATACTCATGTGAGCAAATAAGAGGGAGAAACCAGCCTCACATCTATATGCAAACAATTCTTCACTGATTCTTTTTTATATTGAAGTATCCTCTTCTACTATAAACCCAAATCCAAATAACTTTAATAACATTTTCTGCAGGTCAATACTAAAATTGTACCTTCATTGTGGCAGCAGATTTTATTTACTGAACAGTAATGGTCACTACCAGACAGATGTTTTAGGCTCTAAATTCTGCTTTTGAGATGTCATATTGCTGTAGACAAACAATTAGCACTCTGTTTGTTACCCACTTTTATCAGGAAAAATCTCTAATTGAATTAGTATTTCTAAAGTTCAAGAACCTGAAGTAGCATATCTGATTTTTACAGACATGGAATATTTATCTCCTTCCTCTAAATTACATTGAAGATTAACAGCAATTCTTGATTCCTGCCGTCTACGTTCCTATATATTGAATTTCACAAAAACATAAATAAACAAGTACTATTAAATAGACTTTGAAATGCCATAATCTCAAAAATAGGTCTAGCTGCAACATCAGACAGGATAACATGGACCACATGGAAAGGTTTCAGTCTAAGTTAACAAACTATTATGTATTTCACCCATTGCTAGCCCTTTTGAAAAGGAGGGCCATAGCTAGTCTGGACCCCTTGATAACAACATCACTGCCTTCAGAGCTCTTACCAGACTTGCTAATTATTCTTCCAGGACTGGCAGAAACTTGAACTCTGACCAGACTTACCCACAACACTTGCGGCAGTTTAATGCACTGGAGAAATCAAAGTTGTATATTTGCTCTTTTACAAAGAGAAAAGTCTGCACTCAGTACGCATTAGGCATTTGTATTCTGTGACTAATATGACCCTGAGAGGATGTACAGAGTCTAATAGCATACACACTTTTCCAATTATTTAAAGAATAGCTCATGATTGTTAAGATTCAAAAGTTCTTAGCTGAACAGTTGTATAAGAGGATGCCCTTACAAAGGTGTTGAACTACACATGTGTGCAATTATATTGTAGTTATAGAGTATGTAAATATAAGCTGACAGAACAATTAACAGAAAAAGAAAGCAACAAATAATGAAGTCTTTCCTTTGCCAAATGATATTTATAACAAAACTAATGGAAGCTCTTAAACAAAAAGGGAACGAATACCCTCTATATGGTTCACTGGGCTTCTGCAAACTGAACCATAACTGCCATCCTCCCTAAAACTGCTCTCCCAGCTTGTGCTATCACATGACTGCTTTTGCAATTCCCCTGGCAGTGACAGGAAAGCCGAGATGGCACCAGACATCAGTCCTGCCTCATACCACAATAATCCCTTGGCCTTCAACATTGCAGACACAGCCATAGTTTTATAATGGCAGAAAACTATATATCCATGGGAAGAGTCCCCTGTCTTTTTCCTGACAGAGATCCCAATACCTACAAACAAGGAAAACTCACTGGAACTGCAGGTTCCCAGATCCCATCTAAAATTTCACTGTGAGTGATCTCCATCTCAAGCATTTAAACACTTCATAAAAGGTGCAGCAGAATTACCCCTGAACCACAGTCAGGAGCTATAACAGCCTGCAAGCTTTAGCATCACAGACCTGATGAAACAAGGGCAATGTCTGTGAGGCCATGAAACTACCTGCTGAGAATCTGGAGTGTTTGTATCCATTTCAGTAGGTCAAAGCTCATGCAGAACATATGCTGTATATTACAAATTCAGCTGCTGACATGAAGGCTTTGGACACATGGAACAGAATTATTTTGCAGTTACAATGAACACTAGAAGTTAGTGAGCAACACTGAGCAATTAAGAGACCACCCTTTCCTTGGCAATGGGGTGAACTGGACGGTCTCCAGAGATCCCTTCCAACCTGAATGATTCTGTGATTCTTTGACCAAGATTTAGAAAGCCTCAGCTTACTTTTGTGAGCTAAACCCCGCAGAGGTTTTGATAAAGCTCACGTTCCTGGCCCCCTGTCACCTGGCTGTGGGGAAGGGGCTCCCAGGACGGGGAGGGGGCTCCCTCAGCCCCACGACGAGATAGGGACACTTGGGGCTCCCTCAGCCCCGGCAGGAGGAAGAGCTGGCTTCAAGTATTCACGGAAGGCTGGCTTCAAGTATTCATGTCGCTGTAGGAACAAGAAACCTGCGGGCAAGAACGAGCCAGTTTCCCCGCCAGGAGGGCTCCGTCTCGCCCACCCCCAAACCGCCCCCAAGCCCGGTTCGGCCCTCTACCGATTTAACAGAATCAAGCTAGGTTGGCAGAAGACCTCTGAGACGTCGAGCCCAACCCATGACGAGCAGCGCCATGCCACCAACCGCGGCACCGAGCTGCCAGGCCCAACGCCTTTCCTGAGCCCTCGCGGCCGGTGATCCCCCGCCTCCCTCCCCGCACGGCCCGGCCGCGACCTTCCTGCGCAGCACCGCGCCTGCCGGACTACTCACGCGCGCCACACCGCGGAAGCGCCGGCGGGCGGACCCTAAAAATCTGCGCTCGCCTGCGCAGGGTGACGTGGCGGCGCCGCGCCCAATGAACGCCGGGAGCAAGCGCCGCGGCGGCCAATGCGCGGCGGGGAGGGCGGGGCGGGACGGGGCCGGCGGGCGCGCGCCGGAGCCCTGGTACGCGCGTCCGCCGGTGCGAGGAAGGCGCGCGGTGGGTCGCGTCCCGGCCTCAGCCCGCCATGAAGATCGAATGAGGTGAAGAGCACTCAAAACACAGCGCAATCGCCGCCCACAGCCATGTCAAGGGACTGGGGCTGGACGAGAGCGGCGCCGCCAAGCCGGCGGGGGCCGGGCTGGTCGGGCAGGAGAACGCGCGGGAGGTGAGCGCGGGGCTGGGCCGGGGGGGTCTGACGGGTCCCGGCCGGGAGGGGAAGCCCTGCCCGGGCTCCTGCGAGTCGCTGCTGCCGTGTGAGGTGCGATGGGGGCCGTCGGGGGTGTTCCTGCGCCGCTCCCACTTCCGTGCAATCCCCCGAGGGTGAAGAGTAGAAATTGGGGTGTCAAAGGCAGCGAAACCGGCCAAAAGTCAGGAGATTTGCTGCAAGCGGGGATTGGAGCTGCCCCAGCGCGGGCCCGGCCCCCGGCGGGTGCTGTATCGTAGAATCATCGTAAAATCATAGATTAGTTTGCGTTGGAAGGGGAGCTTGAGGATCATCCAGTTCCACCCCCTGCTGTGGGCAGGGACACCTCCACTAGACCAGGTTGCTTCGAGCCCCGTTCAGCCTGGCTTTGGAAGAGGATCTGCAGCGGATCGGCTTCTCAGGCAGCCGAGCACTGATTTCCTGCTCTACTTTCAAACCTCTCTGTGTGCGTGGGACGGCGGGAGGGGCAA
The DNA here is from genome assembly GCF_001715985.3 of Manacus vitellinus. Taxonomy (NCBI): domain Eukaryota; kingdom Metazoa; phylum Chordata; class Aves; order Passeriformes; family Pipridae; genus Manacus; species Manacus vitellinus. The sequence continues at coordinate 11,713,538 of NW_021939063.1, read as the reverse complement.
CGGATCGGGACTCCCGGGTTGAGAGTTTTGTTTGTGATTTTTAACGTTTGTGTCACGTAAACCGATTGTAGGAAGTAGGTTTTTCAGGTCTTGAATCTCTTTCCGTGTGCATGAAATCGGGATCTTCCTTATTTGTAGTGGGATCGCAAAGCACACTAAACAGTTCTAGTAATGTTGGAGCAAAAGATATTAAAGCTTGTGTATAGATGTTATAACTTGTGTTAATAGTGTGAATACTTATTTAACTTATAGGCATGTGGGGTCATAGTGGAGCTGATCAAAAGCAAGAAAATGGCTGGCAGAGCTGTACTGTTGGCAGGACCTCCTGGAACTGGCAAGGTATTATTTTTCTTTTTTGGTATGAAATAAAGTATTCACAAGTCTATTTTATTTTCATTTGTTGTCAAAACCATTTTAGGGTAGTGATTACATAAAATTTTAGTCTACTGGATTTTTTTTCATCATTGTATTGACATGATTTCCTGCTTTATATTTTGATTTTTGCCATGTCATCAACGTTGGCAGTACCTAGTGGTTCAGCATCATTAATGTGAAACCACCTCTTTAGATTACCAAACACATGGATAACATGGGCTCTGAAAAAGTCTTAGAAGTTAATTTTGTGTTAAAACCTGAGTAGTTTTTGCATTCTTTATTTTGTTCCCCTTGCTATTTAAGGCTTTTTCCATTTGTATCAGATGTCAAATTGGAATGCACAGTATTGTGTCTTTAAGGATTTTGTGAGTCTTTGGCCAAAGTCATGTGTTTTAGGGGAGGGTTGTTATATGTGAGAAATACTTGTCAGACAGAATAGTCTTAACATTAAATTGATAGTTGATATATGAAAGGTGATATGATGAGAAAAGTTAACTGCAGAAAGAACCCTTTGTCAGTTCTCATAAAAATTAATGTGTGAGTTTTGGGTTTTGTTGTTTTGTTTTTCTTTCAAAGACTGCTTTGGCTTTAGCCATTGCTCAGGAACTGGGAAGCAAAGTTCCCTTTTGTCCTATGGTTGGAAGTGAGGTCTATTCCACTGAGATCAAGAAAACAGAAGTTCTGATGGAAAACTTCCGGCGTGCAATTGGTAAGTTTCAGGAAAACAGAAGAATTAAGTATTTGCATGATACATATTTGTTTTTTTCCAGTCATCCAAAAAGCAAAAGCCTTTCAGTGGTCACGGTGTTCTCAGATTATTGTATACCTGTTCTCTTCGTCGCTGATCTTAATTTAGTGAATCTCTTCCACACTCAGTGGAGGTTTTCTGTTTATAAACCATAATTTAATTACTGTATTATGGTTTATTCTGCTTCCCCAAATTCTCCTCTCATAGTCCACATTCACCTCCTGGTTCTGCCTGTGACTCTGAATAAAGCTGAAAGAAAAATGATTTTTAGTTTCTTATGTTAGCAGAAATACTTGTAGACAGAAAAATGCTCTCCCCTTTTTTCCTGTAGTGAGTTCACCCTGCTAAACAAACGGTCTTAATCAGGGGCTCCCAAATGGCAGCATTAACCTGATTTACTGTTCCAGCAAGCACAAAGAAAGTTCCATGCCTACGAAATAAACGCTTTCACTCAGTGTCTTCCTCAATTCTGGAGTGCATTTACAAGTCTGATGTAAATTGGTTTAATTTGCGACACACCCTCAGTGACAATCTGAAATCTCATGTGATCACTGCTGACAGCTGATAAATGCAGATAAATGTGGCCCTTTTCTGTGCGAGGATTGGTTTAAGACAGCCCAGCTGATTTTAGTCCTGAAACATATTAACAATTGATTTTCCTGCCTCCGTACCATGTTTCCTCTTGGACTTCGTCTGGGTATTTGGCAGCAGGAAGGTGAAGAAGACTCTCAGTTCTCCAGTGAAACAAAAGTATTCCACTGACTTTTAGAAGAAAGCAACTGTCAGTAGTCTCTGGTCTTTTAGTTACCATAAATCTGGCAGGGCCTGGGGGAGGGAAGCCAGAGACTCAGAAGTCTGCAAAATTTCCTTGATGTGATGAAGTTCCCTGTCAGAGGTTTGGAAACCTGAACCAGCAGATGAAACTTATGCCATCCATGTTGTCATTTCTAGAGATAGCAGTATTTTAACTCTGAGGTTTAACAGCCAGCTACATTGTTAGTTTCCTGCATTCCCTGAATGTCAACAGAGACACTTCTAAACAAATATTAGTGTCAATGAAAGATGGAACTTCTTTAATTCCTTTCTGTTGAATTCCATGTCACATTTTCATAACACAACCTTTATTGAATATTTTTATCTGTATATAAAGAAAATTCTCAAATATTTTAAAGGACCAATAACCAGCATTTCTCATAATGTAGTATGTTCCAACTGGGTTTTAATCTCACATAGGTTTTAGCTTTCCTGCTCGGTAAAGAAATAATTTACAAGGGTTCACTTTTAAGAAAAATGATTTTGTACACACAGTGCAGTGTCACCTGTGACTGGGTGCAAAAGTAGCTCCAGCTCATCAGTACATAAAGTTTTAATTTAAGAGGCTTTTTGAGTTTTGTTTGTATGTTTCCTTAGCAGGTTCTGTATACATCATTTACTGCTGATATAATGCATTCTGCTTTCAGGGAGTTTAGCCACCTCAATTTTTAAAAATTACCAGAGATGTTAACATCAATTTTTTTACTCAGTGGTTGGTTTGGTTTTTTTCTTGGAAACTACAGAGTCTGACTGGTTTGGACCCATCAGTGTAGAAGGAAGCAGGAGTGACTCTGAGTTTACAGAATTTTTATTGTTGAGAGTTATTTAATAAAAGACTTCACCTAGTCTCATGGTCATGTCGTGTTTGGGATATAGTTGAGGGTTTATAACATGTAAGAAACATAAAAGGACAGATTGGGAAATGAGAACATGGAATTGTTGTATGGGTTAAAAGAAAGTTAACCTGAGGCAGAGATTAATCTGGTCTAGAGCTCATTAGCAGCAGGTGAGGATGATGACAGCAGCTAATGTTAGAGCTCAGGTGCAGTAAAAAATAACTGCTGGAATAGCCACTTAAATAGCATAACTACTCCTTGTGTCTCCAACCTGTGAATCAAACAAGCACTATTTAACTCCATGGAGTGCTGTTGAACCAAAACAAGTAGCCCACAATTGCTGCCTTGGGCTCGTGTCTGATTTGGGAGTAGGAGATGTCTCTGTTTAAGAAGTCTTTTGAGAATGAAGTTCTTAGTCAATACATGCAGATTGATTTGAAGGCAAAGGATATTGAGGAAGTTCAAAGCATCAATTACCTTTGTTCAACATCTGTAAATATTTTCTGCAGACACCTCTCTATGAGCACATTAATCTGGCTTAAAAGCAGGCTTCAGAAGCAAATCCCTGAGTTGTCCTCGCTGACTCGGCTTTGGCTTGTGTCATGGAACAGACTGATCACATGGACTGGATTCTTTTCAGATGAAATGAAACTGGAAGATGTGCTTTAGCAACATACAGAACGTACCCCAAACAAACAGGCTTCTAGTTTTTCAAAGTAGAATAGAGCTTGTCCTAAAAGTTTAAAAGCAAAGCAAAAAGTACAAGCAAACCTGTGAATGTCCAGTTTTTGTGGCACCACCAGTTACACTGTATAGATTCCCATATTGCTTCACATTCCTTACGTATGAACTTATGTGATGCAGCCTTGTCTAGGTCTGTTTTATAACTCAGAGGTTCATCAGTTTTTTGTCTGATGTTTCGGCATACCTGAAAAACAATTTTGAAAATTACTGAAATTAACTTTATGTACGACTTTATATGTAATCCTAAATCAGAGAAAGCAAACATTTCTTACCAAGAAATTGTCACGTTATCCACAGTTAACTTATTTCTTGTATTTCAAATACTGGTCTGAATTTGGGCCCAGTAGAGGGAGACAGACTCGTATATGTCGGTTCTTTATAGCCCCTATCAGCAGCTCCAGATTATCGGTGAAGTGTCTGATCTATTTCAAAGCAGAAGGAAAAGTTACGGAACAAGGAAAGTTTTATAAAGTCCTAATAGCCTCAGACTGGGCAGGATGACTTCCTTATATCTTGTTACAGTCCATTCATTATTTTTGGTATGGCATGTGTGTCTCATAAAATGCTTTATAGAGTCTCTTCAGATGTGGGTTCTTTGAACTTCTATGTAGTTAGAACATACACGTAATTGTAGTGGTGGTGGTGATGATAGTGGTTTTTCTTTGGAACAGTCTAACTGTAAAACTCTTCAGCTCTATATTGTTCATCAGTTTAAATATAACAGTTTAAAATAACAGCTAATTACAATAGTTGTGATTAGAAGATACCCAGATACAATGATGATTGCTTGGCTGTCTGAAAAATAACAAAGTAAGGATGTCACTGTCAGCTATTTTGAAATAGTTTTAAATTTTCATTATAGCAATTTCTGCTAAATTTTATCTAGGTCACCTTTTGCTATTAACTTGAAAAATACTTTAAATTATACATTAACTATTTCATGATTTTATGGTGTTCTAACACAATACATCTCAACTAATTTTTGTTATTTTTAACTCAGTTGCTAAAATAAACCTTTTTATGAAGTTACCTTTTTCTTCTGTCTTTTTGTTAACTTTACAGGGTTTTATCTGATGGTACAAAATTGTGTAAAACTTGCAGTTATATTAATGTCACTACTTTTCAGAAGATGATCTGTGTCTCTGGCTTTAGCATAGGGTTACAAATCAAGCAAATCCCCTCTTCAGTATAGGGAAAAGAGAGAGAGTCCTGACATTTGCTTCAAGAGCTAATAGTAATGAGCAGAAGAAAACAATTTCTAAGAGTTTAATAAACCTCTGCTGGTCAGAATAAGCTTTCATTCTGATAACACAGGATGAATATTCTCACTTAATATTGAAGAAGAGAACAATATTTTATCTTTCCACTTTTAGAAGTAAAATATTACCATGAAATTAGTGCAGCCTAACAATGTTACATTTTGTTGATAGTAAAGCAACAGACTCCTGAGTGTATATGGCCATTGGTTTGTGTACTGAAACTATTTTAAACAATCTCTTGCAGGGTTGAGGATTAAAGAGACCAAGGAGGTTTATGAAGGAGAAGTCACAGAACTAACTCCATGTGAGACTGAAAATCCTATGGGAGGGTATGGCAAAACCATCAGCCATGTAATTATAGGACTCAAAACTGCAAAGGGAACCAAACAGTTGAAGGTATGTGTGGTAGAGTCTCAAAAATTAAGTTTATTTCTTCTTCTTCTATTTTTAGCACTTCTTATTTCCATTTCAAGCTCTTGATCCCCATCTCTACAGAGTGGGGAGGTCAGGAGGCTCTTTTCTTTTGCTAGACAACTTTATCCTGACTGTACATGTTTACTTTGTGTAGGATATTTAGATACTAGTCTTGTCTCCTACTAATTGAAATTTTGGATAAACCCATTGCTTGGTTAGCAGCCCGTTATTTTTCTGTTCAGCAGCACACACTGTATGTCTTCAACAATTTAAAGGTGAGTTTAAGCAGGAAGAGATCCTTATGCAGTTCTGTAGATCTCTAGTACCATAAAAACCAGGTTGAGTAGGGAATCTGAACCTTTTCTCAGTCTGTGATACCCTCGCTCGGCCCATGGCTATAAATTCATGTTCATGGTAATAAGCATAGGAGAAAGCTCTTGTTTGGTTTTGTTTTCCTAATTCTCAACCAAATTTTTGAGGATGGTTTTGGGAAATCTTGCCTGTTTCAGAATAAATTGTTCTTTTCTGTCACATCCCTTCTTTTTACATGGGGAGATGTGCTCTAGTGAATATTGATAGAGAACTGAGAATTGAGCTGGTGTGCTGCCAGCTCAGGCCCACTTTCCCTTTGTTTTCCTTGTACGAGTATCCATTCAATTTCCCTGTCAGACTGGGAGAAAACTGAAAGCTGTCTCTGTTGTTAAGTATCATCTTGCATTTGTTCACTTTGAAAGCAAAATGAAGAGCAAAAGTGAATAAACATGTACCTAGAGAAACAAAAGCATCTAATATATTCCACACCCACTCTCCCTCACGCAGCTCCACAGAGGGTAAGGACTCAAGAAATCAAGTAACATAATTCAGTGCTATAGCCAGATTTTTTTATAAAAGTTTTACTAGAAAGCCAGAGATGTGCTGCTTCCTAAGTATAAATATATTGTCACATTACACAAAGGTATATTTTGTAACAGTAAGTGGTATCATTATGTTTCTGGCACTGTCACTTCCTCCGAATAGCAGAGTTTTTTGGTCAGACAGTAAGTTCTGTGCATCCTTCAGATTTATTCTCTGTCCCCACTCCAAGTGTTACAGCTTTATAAAATCCTAGAGGTTTTGTTGGGGTGAGCTGCAGTTTAATTTTGTCTGATGGGAGTGAACTTCAGACTAAATTTCTTTACCTTAATTTCCATAACAATATGGAACTGTTCTGACCAACTGTACTGTTTTCTTGTCTCCAGCTGGACCCAAGCATCTTTGAAAGCTTGCAGAAGGAGCGAGTGGAAACTGGTGATGTTATTTATATCGAAGCAAACAGTGGAGCCGTCAAGGTAAGAGAAAAGTTCTGGACTTTTATGCAGGTGTATGTTTCTTGCAGACCTTTCTCTGCCTTTTTCAGAAGGCTCTCTGATTTATTAACCTTAACTGACATGAAGTGGTTACATGGAAATTTTAAAAAGAGCCCATTGCTTTCCTTATCTGGGGAGAAAAGTCTTTTTGCACTGAAAGAACGTGGTGATCTGGTTCACAATTAAGGTCATCTGGCAAGGAAGCTATCACTGATGCTGTCTGGATGAGTTTTCTTCTCTGTAAGATCAAGACATCTTTAGGGGAAGAGGGATAAAAACCAAGCAACTTTAGTCATTTTCAGGCTGACACGTGCAGTGTATTTAATCTTTCTTTTATCGCTCTGGTATTTTCTCCACAAGATATATACATGTAGAAGGGAATACTGCATTAGTTAGCATTCTTTTCATATCTGATTTAGAAAGTAGTGTACAGTGATACTTGCTGTTTAATGGATGAGCATAATATTTTGTATCATATAATAAATCACCCACCTACAAAAGAGTCTTGAACAGTTCTCCCAATCTCTAGTTAATCTGCTGGATTTGTCCTTTAGCAAGAATTGCATACGGTTAAAAGAACAGGAGAGAGGAGTGGAATATTCTTGCCACTGAAAATATCAGGTGTTTTTCAACAGTTTTTGAGCTTTGATCAGTAGATAGGGTATGCCTGTTGCTAAGCAGGGAGTGGGACGTCTGAATTGTCAGATGAGGCTTGTCAGAATTGGAATTGTGAACTAAGCCCTTTATCAAATTTGTGTCACTCAAGGTTTGGGCACTGAAATTAGTTCTACACCTGGGTTTCTCTCCTTTGCTTTTCCTCAGAGGCAAGGCAGGTGTGATATCTATGCTACGGAATTTGACCTTGAAGCTGAAGAGTATGTTCCCTTGCCAAAAGGTGATGTGCACAAGAAAAAGGAAATTATTCAGGATGTCACCCTCCATGACTTGGATGTGGCCAATGCTCGACCTCAGGTATCTGACTTCCCAGATGAAGTCCTTACAGAAAAATTATTTGATATAAATGTGGTGGTTACGAGAATAATGGAGATGTAGAAAGTTGAGCTGTCATAACTAACCCTAAAAGATTCCACTAAAGGCAAAGTAGGAGTTGCTACACCTTTAAGGCCAATCTACCTCTCCTTTCCTCGGGGAGGTGATGCTACAGCAGATTACCTGTTAAAGAGACAGTTGTTTGTATACCTGGTCATGGAATATTGGCCAGAATTCCTTTCCTAGCACTACAGAGAACAGTCTTAGAGCCTTAGCAGAGCTTCCACACAGGTATTTGGGATCTGTTACCTTCACAGTTAAATGTATAATCTAGACCTAGCTCTCCTTCCCTCCACCACTGTGCCCCATCCCTTGCAGAAATCATAAACTTTGACAGATTATCAAAGACTGCTGTTATATCAAGGTAACTGTAGGAAACAACTTTAACCAATTCCTGATTTATGATATTCTCAAGTTATGTGCTCACTACATGACCTCATGGCTGATCTGTAACTTTTGTTTCCTAGGGAGGGCAAGACATCCTTTCTATGATGGGACAGTTAATGAAGCCTAAGAAAACTGAAATTACCGGTATGAATCCTGCATGGTGTCTTTAGACCAATATAACCTGTGTGTTTGCCAGTTAGAAAAGGATTAAAAATCACGTTACTGCTGCAGCATCTTATTCATAAACATTCAGATTTCAAAAAGCAGTGATACTGCTGCTAGAATTGCAATAGCTGGAGACAGTACAATAAGTTATTGGTTCATGCATGTAGTGGTAAAATACATACCATGCTCTGCTCCCATATCCTGGGGAGAGAGGTCAGAATACCATTGCCATCCCCCTTCTCATAACATTCCTGCCACAGAGTGTGGGTTCACACTCAACAAAGAGCCAAACTGAACAGCAATAATACACAAAATCTAAAAAATGTTGTTAGGGTGTATTTTTATGTGAAGCAACCATCCTGAATTTCAGTGGAGTAGAGAAATGGCCCCTGGGTAGCAGCTCTCTACAGACTTGATGCTCCCTGTGCACTGCTGCTCTTCCTGCCTACAGATCATTGGAGGAAACAGTATCTACAGAGATCTATTGTCCTTTTCCCTTGAAAGAAACGATGTTTCACTAAGTGACTATCTAAATTTAGATCAAAATCTGTTTCAGTACCTTATTGAATGGTAGTCTTTGGAAGTATTTTGTCTGTCCCAGAGATGGCTTTGTTTATCCTAATATCAGATTTATCAGTGTAAGATCTTGCATAGTTTTGAGATCCATATGTTCATAGAAACTTATATAGCCGTTTTGTTTTTCTTTTTTGGTTAAATGCAACTTCTTTGTTGAAATACAGTAGCAAGATTTCATTCTTTCAATGACATTCTTTTCAACCATGCTTGGAAACTTCAGTAAGTTTCATGTTTTAAACTGAGGTTTGACTGACTCCTCCACCTCTGCCAAACTCCCCAAATCCACAGCAGTCAATTTTTCACAAGCCTTGTGAGAAGACAGACCACCCCAGTTAAGTGAAGAAGTATTTAGAAGTATTTTATTGCACAGATGTCTCCTCAATACAGTGCTAAATGCCACAGAATTTTAGTGTCACAGAGATTTTCTTTGTGGCAGTAAAATACCAAACTATGAAAAAATTAAGAGAGAATTTTCCTTGCTTGAAGTCTGACCTACTGACCTATAGTTCACTAACAAAACAACTAACAGTTTCTTTTTTTTCTCAGACAAACTTCGAGGAGAGATAAATAAGGTGGTGAACAAATACATTGATCAAGGCATTGCAGAGCTGGTCCCAGGTGTGCTCTTTGTGGATGAGGTTCACATGCTGGATATTGAATGTTTCACGTACCTGCACCGAGCGTTGGAATCTTCTATTTCCCCCATTGTCATCTTTGCTTCGAACAGAGGAAACTGCATCATCAGGTATGATGTCTACACTTGAATTTTCCAGTTTGCATTGGTTCATAAGCCTTGTAATTTGCTGTATCAGTCGAGTAACAATCTGTGAAGGCTTTTGTCTGTGACACTGACACCTGTGATAATCCCCTGCATGGGCTGCAAGCTGCATCAGTGCTCAAAAACTGCTAGTGAGCTTCATGATGGGACAAGCATTTAATGCCAGGCTGAGTTAAAGCAGAATGGAATTCCTCCTTTTATTTTCACTAACACATCTCCTCTAACAGCTTCTGAATTGTCTTACATCTTGGGTGATCTGTGACAGATTTGTACCATTCTCATTGTATACCTCAATATATCTGTTGCCTGCACATTAGAGACATCAAAAGCACCAGAGCTACAAACCTCTACTATCACAGCTTCCTGCTGCTTCTGGATTATTTTGCTGTTTGCTATCCTAGTTGCATCAGATTTCAGCTTCTTGTTCTTCCTGTTAAAGCATGTTGCAGATCAGCCTGTCCCTTTTTCTGCTACATTGGTCTGGCTTTTTGTGTTTCTTCAGTCTCACCAACTACCTTGTTTTTCATCTTCACTCCATGCTTCCACTTTGATATTTTGCACCCACACAATGCATTCTTTACATGTTCAGTAAAAGTGCTCTCCCCTTTCAGAGTCTTCTATAAGTTCTATTGCTAATTTGTGGTCTAGGTCTAATTATGTCTAAACAAGCTGTCATTAGCTATGATTGCTACTCTTTAAATTAATTTAATTCAGCTGTGTAACCAGCTTTTCCTTTCCCTCATAGTGGCTCATCTGGTATTAATCTTTCTCTGTTTGCATTGCTTAGAAGTGAAGGTGATAAGCCCTTCAAAAATGTTTAAGGTGGACATTGCAGCATTCTCTTTGCAAAGGCATAAAAAAAAGCTGTCTTGTAAAAGTAGAGGAAGTAGAGGTCTGTCAGCATGGGTTCACTGCAGAACTTCTTATGAAGAAACTGATTTAAGAAAGGAAGTTTTCCATATAATAGTGACATCTAATATTAGGAGGATGAGTGCCTAAAGGGGGACCAATGCCTAAATTCTAGCCCAGAACTTTAGAAATGTAGTTCTTTAGCAGCACTTTACTGGTTTTACTGCAATCTCTGTAATTCTCATTAAATCTAGCTATCTTTCACTCTTGACTTCACAACAAATTGTGGTGGTCTTGGAAAACCAAGAGTACCTGTGTCTGCAGGCTTTGCTGTTGGGTGTTGTACATCAAACAAATGAAGTGATGGGGATTTAGATCCTGCTTTCTCCTTCACGCACAGACCTCCACTTCTCAGTTTGCTCAACTGCAAGCATGGGATGTAAACCACTGAAGTATTCACTGCAACAGCATAATGGCTTGCTCAGCAAGAGGGGATGTTCTCAAACAGATGATAGTGTATATAATTTCTACTGATACTGCTAAACAACTAAGAATGATTTGTTCCTTGCTGGAAGACAACTTGGAACATTAGATATTGTGATATAGGAAAGCATGAAGGAAAGCACCTCTAACTACATTTGAGTGGCATGTGTAAGAGCTCCAGAAATAGTATTTGTCTCCCTTGGGCTATCCAGTATGAACTTCAGACTGGAATGTTCCTGTCCCTGTCCAGGGAGCGTGTGTGTCTCGCACAGACACACAACAGTTGTAAACTAGTAGATGTGTAGTCACTTTTTACTGATTCTAGTCAAATCAGTTTACTGAACTCAGAATAGTATCTGACCTCCTTCTGTTTGGTTTCTCCTTTAGGGGCACAGAGGATATCGTGTCTCCTCATGGAATACCATTGGACCTGCTGGATAGAGTGATGATTATCCGAACCATGCTGTATACACCCCAAGAAATGAAGCAGGTACATGCAGCATTTTAAAGAACGTGTAACAAATCCCAGAGTTCTGCTCAGTTTCTACCTATTCTGTTACTATAGAGTTGTTTGTGGTCACCAGGGCTTGTGCCAGAAAGCTTTCTACTTCCTAAATGCCTGCTGCTTTAGGAACCATTACAGTGAGGTTGTTAGAACTGTGCAACTTCTCTGTCTGATTCCCACCCACTGAGGAGTGGCTAAGCATTTCTAGAGCTGAGACACCTCACTTGAATGAAATGGCATGAATTGTTAGCTGAAGTGATCTCTTGCACAAATGTGCTTTCCATACTTGGCAGGTTCCAGCAGTAGTGCTTTTTCAGTTGGTATGAGATGAAGTGTTACATCTTGGGACCTTTGGTCTCAGTCCTCAGGCTTTTCCCTCACAAGAGAGATGAGAGGGATTGAGAAGTGCAACTTCATGAACTGCATTTTTGCCTCTATTCCCTGTACTGTAGCTTTAACCTACTGGGGCTGTCTCCTGAAACTGGGTGGATTTTCATGCTCCTAGTCAAGTTTGGAAATGTAAGCACAGCAAGTGTTGCAGAGATATGCTTCCAGATGCCTGGAACTTTTCCTGTGGGGCCATCACAATGTATTGTGTATCGATTATAATGCTTGGTGCCATTATGATGCATTGTGTCAAAGATCCCCCCTCATTAGCCTCTCAATGCTGTGAAGTGACACAATGCAGAAGACATTACGGTTTACCATGTCAATTCTTTGTATTATTTAAGAGATACTGTCAATGGAGGAGAGCCTTGTCACAAGATAATAGTCTCCTGCTGCTGGATAAGTGCCAAGGTGAAGCCGAGGCATTTATCGAACATAAACGTAGAGGCAAAGCTTCATTTCCCTTGGTTTGAGGAGCTTTTCACAGATGCTGTTGTGAGCTGTTCTCAGGATGGTTTTTTTATACCTAGAAGGATACTTAAAAGCATTGTGGTATAGATTGCAGTAGAAGCAGCCCAGTGATTTAACAATACAATTAGGTTTGGTCTGTATACAAAACAAATTTTAAACTGTGACTTTTACTCAGTCTGGGATATTAAAGACTGTCTGGACTTCCCTGTGCTGTAAGTGAATTCTGTGTAGTTAGTGCTGTATTACTGTGCAGAAATTAAACTGCTGAAGAGCTTGTTTCTGAGCTGCTGATTTTTAAAGAGCTGAGTAAGTGCTGTGATTTCCACCATCCCCAGGGATGAAGAAAAGGAAGTGTTTACAGTAGCATTTCCTAAAGCTAAAAATAGAGTCCAGACATTATGTCCCATAAATCATGTTCCCATAGTCAGATAATCTCATCTTGCCTTAAATTAAGGCTTTTGAATGACGATTTCTCATGGGAAAAGAGGAGGAGCTATTACACTTGACTTTGGTTTCTAACTAAATAGTTGTGTGGGTGTTTAAAAATAAGATCTCCATGAATTTAGTTCTCTATTTTTGCTCCCATTTTTCTTTCATGTTAGGAAGAAGTTTCTGCCGTTGATATTTCTGTGTAAGACTCTCTGCCTTGGCCTTTCTCAATTGATTTCTTTATCTGCACAGAATCTGTTCATGGATGTACTGAAAGTTTGTTCATAACCAGTTCAAAATATTTCTTTTTGTGTTGATAAAGTAGAAATCCCCTTGCATAGCTCTGCTCTGAGAGGAAGACCCACAGTTACCTTAATGCAACCAGAATAGGGAAAAAAATTAATTTTTATGCATATTCTAGTCAAATATTGTTGTAATCAGACATTTTGCATCTGTGTTTGCTGTTAGATATTAGAGGTTATAACTGAGACATTTTGTTCCTAATGTATTTTACCTGATAAATATTTTCTTATTCTATAGTAAATGCATATATAAGTAAGCTCCTGGGTTAATGGCTTGGGCCCCAATCTTTCTGTAAGGTTCTACCAGGTTGCTAGATAAAAAGTTATTTTAAAAAGGTTGTTAAAGATGTGGCATTCAAGATGTTTCTAGCAGAACAAAGCAACAATGTTTGAATGAAGGGAAGGTGATGTTCAGGTGATCTGAAAGTAAAAAATCTTCAGTCTGAAATTGCAATTTGCAGCAGAATTGGCAATATTCAGTATTAATATCTTAGCACAAACTTCCTTCCATTCCATGCCCCTCTCTTCCTCTCTTCCCTGCCCTGGCTTCCTGAGCGCATTTTTATGGCTTTAATTTAAACGAGTGCTTCTTGATATCTTGTTTACAAAGCTGCCAAAGTGAAAAATACCTGTATTATATGAGGCTTGCAGTTCCAGAGTTATCTCAGCACTACAACACAACATCATTATCCAGTCTGCCCCTTATCACTCAGCTGGTAATACGGACTACCGAGAGACTTGTGCCACTTTTGTTACAGCTTTATATGCTCAGGCTTATTGGTGATATCTTCCTCTCCAACTTCGTAAAGATCTTCAAACTGGTACAAGCCTGAGACTGTTCTTGAAAGATTAGATTCTTCTTAGTGATTTTTTTTTTCTTCTTGCAGGAATAGGTGAATCACAGAAAGTAACTTTTTGATTTATTTTACTATCTTCTTGTCAATTGAATAAAAAGTGTGTTGTGAGCTGCTAAGGAAAGAGTGTAGCTTTCTGTAGGGCTCTTTGGAGTGCTCTGCTGTACAGCAGCAGTGATACACTGCAGAATTCAGTAACTGCCGTGCCTGCCCACAAGGCTCCAGCTGCTACTTAATTCCCACATACATTTTCCATTTTCTTGTATAAGTTCTCATATTCTGCTTCTTTTCAGTAGATAGACTTTACTAATCATGCACAGTTACCATGAAGGGTTAGCAGTCCAGACATGTAGCTTTACCTGCCTTCTGTGATAATAGTTTTTTCAACATTATATTTGCCTGTTCAAAGACTCAAAATTCTATAAATTCTGGTTTAGTGGTAAGTTACACCAGAGTAACTTCACATCATCTTGTTTTATAGCCTGTCTCATCTCTGAGATGACAGTTTCCAGATACTAAGCTAAGTAGTTTAGCATGTTAATTGGTACCTCATTTATTCTTCCCAACAGATCACAAAACTTCGTGCTCAGACAGAAGGAATTAATATCAGTGAAGAGGCTCTAAACCACTTGGGGGATATTGGTACCAAGACAACCTTAAGGTAAGTTGGGCACAGTTTTCTCCTAAGCATGACTGGGTCTAAAAACACTCACTGTAGAATAACTCACTCGTGTGAGACAAACCTCTCCCTTACAATAATGTGGTCTCTTAAGAACAGTGCTAACATAAGAGAGTGGTAATCCTCACCTTTCCTCCTTTAAGGAATGTATGTACTGGAGGGCTTGCTGACTTTTGATACTGCTCATAGAGCTGTGCATTTCCTGACAAATGTCCCACCCCTACATAGCTTCAGTTCACTGGGATGCACTGAATTGTAATTACTCATCTGCCTCTGTTTGATCACAGGTACGCTGTGCAGTTGCTGACCCCAGCTAACCTCCTTGCCAAGATTAATGGGAAAGACAGCATTGAGAAAGAGCATATTGAAGAAATAAATGAACTTTTCTATGATGCTAAATCCTCAGCAAAAATCTTGGCTGATCAACAGGAGAAGTACATGAAATGAAAAGCTTATCATGTTAGATGCTTTGAAGTGGCTTTAAGCCTTAGCCAGGGCTGGCTTAGTTATTGAATGAGAAATGTTAATGGTTTGTCTCTTTTGGGACTGAAAAAATATTTAAATGTTGGACTGCTGTGTCAGGACAGAATTAACTATCAAGTGTTCCCATTTCGTTATCAACCATCAGATGCTCCATGATGTGTGTGTAACATCTTAGTCTCCCTTTTATGAGTATGTAGGAAATTAATAGCTCTTGACCCTTTGGTTTTGTCTTTAGATTTCATTACAGAAGAGCTCTAACTGAAGTTGATACTTAAGAACAGTCTATTTTCCTTATGAGTGTTGTTTTAAAATAGTTTCCTTTTACAGATGAGAACTTTTTTTTTTGAATCAAAGTTTGTCTGAAGTGCTTTATAATAAAAATGTCAAGAATATTTGAAGTGTGCATCTGTTCGCTCTGGGTCTTGACCTGCCTAAAGAAACAGTCAAAATAAGTTGGAATTAACAAAGCTAAATATGAGTAAAATGGATCTGCAACATCTGCAGCAAAGGGGGAAAATAGTAATGAGACCTTTTAAAAGTGTTTACTTTTTTGTAGGTTTTGGGGTTTATTTTCAGAAGATTTCCTCGGAGAATGGAGAAATACATAATAGCAATTATCCTGGCCCTATTTAAAGTCTCTTCCCCAAAGTAACTTACACTTTCTTTGTGTTTTCTTACAGCAGATTAAATAAAAATTTCTTTCCATCATGATTAGCTGTTTTTTCCACTATCACCACTTCCTTGATCACCCAGGATCAGGAAAAAGTTTCAAAGTGAAAATGAAATCCTACTCTACGCAGACTTTGTATGACTTTGCCTTAGTCTCATGTTCACAAACTGTGCTTCTTGTTTTGTAAAGCATGGATACCTGATTGCTTCACAGCACTCTGAGGATAAATGGTTAAAGATTTAGATCTTTCTAACACTGAAATACAAATCTCTGTAACCACATCAATGGCTGAATTGGGAAAAATGTAGAAGCTTTATAAAGTGACTAACCTCACATTCCTTATTAGAACCTTTAGGGATTTAAAACACTCTATGTACACTTAATTAAATAAGCAAAGTTCTTGGGGTAGAGTGGGAAGGGAATAAATAATAACTTGTCACAAGAGCCCAGTTTTACATATCCTTTTTAGCATCTGCAAAGTGAAAGGGGTAAATTTGCAATTAATACTTCTGGCTTATCAAAAATTTTAATCTGTGTCTCTAAATGAGACACTTTCTTACAAGTACCAAGCATAGAGCTACTCAGCCTTCCATGAATCCTTCACAGCAAGTCATTGGTTCCTCACAGGGAGAATCTCAGCAGTATTAACATTAGGCAGACATGGGCAATTGGCTTTTTTGTTGTTTTTTAAAGGTGAAAACCAACTGTCTTATTCACTTTGCTTTCCCAAGAGGTTTGCTTTTAAGACTTCATGGTAGTTAGAGAAACTGATGATCACAAAGCCATAGCATGCCTGTTTGTATAAAAAAGATGGCTCAATTGCTAGGTATCAAATGTAACAAAGCTTCATTGTTAAATCAGAGAATTCTGACTTCTAAAACATGCATAGGCTCAGTCATCATCCTTTTGGGGAAGGAGTCCAGCTGCTAAAAACCTCTGTCCTCACTCCTTTATGCTCTAGAGACTTGTCTATTTCTTGTGCTGAAGTACTTTAGTGGAAATTGCTAATGATTTTTCAGCTCCAAAAACGACTGGACAGTGGAGACTGCTGGGGGAAAAAAAAAAGAGCTGGAAGGAAACTGAATGGTTTGGATTTAATAATGTTTTGATCACATTCTACCATCTCAGTCATGTAAAACCTGTCCCATTCTTCAAAGCAAAATTCAGTACTCTGTCAGCCAACCCTAATTAGCTTTTGTACTTTAAATAATCTATCTACCCCTTTCTCCACATCTGCAACTAAACAATAGTGACAAAGAGATTTAATGAATGATTTTTGGTTTATCTGTGACTATTTTTGGCGAAGGAGCATTCCTGCTTTCAAACCTAAAAGTCCTCTCTCTTGCTGACTCCAAATGAATGAAGATTGCAATTATACCATCAAACTAATTTTCTTTTTGCTGGAGCTGGATGGCACATTCTGTTTAGTGATATGGCAGGATAGAAAGAGGCACAGTGAATTAAGCTGCTGCCGCATACTCAAAATTGAACCTTTTTTTTTCTGTTGCAGTTTGCCAGTCCTTGGCAATGATGAATGTAGTTGTTTAAGAATATAAGTACCATTTCTCTTTGAGTTTTCTGAAATATCTAACTGATCAATTTAGAAAGAAGTTTGAATAAGCCCTAAATAATTCTGAATGCCAGAGCAGTTGAAAGGCCCAATCAACATTTGATGGTATTGACGTTTTACTGGTAAATTCATCTCTGTTCACCTGTCAGCAAAAAACTTACTGGGGCAGCGAAGAGTGGTGCCTCCCAGAATACTGAAATCTTAAGACCACTGTTCCCACTTGCCTACCATCAGCAGGAAAGGGCAGAAACTCATTTCTCCTTTACCAAACCAATTGTTTCTTTGCTTACAAAGTGTTCTTTATAAAAATTCAAGCTCTGTAAAACTGGGAAGAAATATCTGTTCTCACAAGTAGTAAAACAAGTGATTCTCTGTAAAACTCGAGCTGGGTAGCCTACCAGACCTCAGATACAAGCAAAGACCTGGGAAGAAGTGAACTGTGTGCCACACACTGAAAATAAGCAGTTCCATCTGACCCCGGTTTCATAGCAGACTCCATGACTGATGGTCCCTGTCACTTGAGACTGACTGCAGGTACAGAAGTGTACTTCAGGAAGAAAACAAGATCTCAAAGTACACCCGGGAGGAAAGCAGCAGCAATCAATCTAAATCAGCCTTTTTCCCAAACCTTGAGCAATTTAAAAAACCCACATCATTACATCATCACGTAAGACCATCCTTACACCTGCCCAGTCAACCACAGCCCTGCTGTGCTGCAGAGCTGATCCCAAACAATCCCGGAAAGGAGCAAGGACCCTTCTAATGGGCAACAGCAGAACTGGGTGCAGGGTGTGCTCAGGAGGGGGTGCTGTTATCTACTGGTGTGGTCCTTCTAGAAGGGCCTTGCTTTTCCATTCTGCATGTTAATGTTTGTACAGCAAACAAGCCCCTGCCCAGGCTCTGGCCGTGCACAGGCTGTGCAGAGCCCTCACCCCATGGTGCCACCTCTCTGATGGCCATTAAGTGTCTAAGGAAGACATAGAGCTGTGATAGAAAGGGAAAATCCTTCCACGCTAAATGGTGAGCCAATGTTTATCTAACCTATTAAGTGACGTCCAGCAGACTTATTGGTGTCAAAGCTTTGCCCATGAAAAAAAGTCTTTCATATTACTGATAAAAATAGTTCTGTTGAAAGAATCACTGCACCACATACAATAGCTGCTGCTGAAAGATCTTTAGAAAAATAGAAATACTCTTGACACAAAGCTGCCCCTTGAAGGAGGAAGGCACATGACAGCAAGGAACGTTCCCACCGAATAAGTTTGGTTATTAATATTAAACATGAAAGAACAAACTATTGTTTTAATTCTTTTCCTCCTATTTTCCACAAAGGTTGCACTTAATGCATTAATCTTCTCAGCGAAGTTTTTACGACCGATTGCCTACACACTATGAGAAGTTTCTCCATCCATTACTCGCAGGGAAACAGGCCCTGCTGTGTAGGAAAATATTTGTTACATCTTATCAGGGTGACACATAATCTAACAACAATTACAGCAAGCCCATATTTTGTACTATTTCGGTTTCAACGTGAAAAATAGTTCCAATATTAAACCTGGGGTGGGTGGGGGTTATAGTAACCAGTTGAATATTATAAGCTGTGATTTCCTTTCTACATGGAGTGCTGCCACACTCGGATCCTGCTCTGAGACAGTGGATACACATAAATCCAGTGTACGTGCCTCCTATGCAGATGCCATGGTATGGTACTACCTGAAAGTTGATTCCCCCTCCTTATACACACCAAGGTCAGAAATTGCCCTGCCTTCCATGTGGCCAGAAGCATTTAACACACAATTAAACTTTATGAGAAAAATGGGAGATACTCTGAAAACTGACCCAGCTGTGAGACCACTGCTGTGGTCAAGAAAACTCAAAGACTCTACACATCCTGAAAACTTTCCACCTTAAAAATTGACCCAGATGCCCTCAATGGAAAAAACTTTGATTCCCCGCTTTCAGTGGCATTTACCATTTGAAACTGGGGTACCCACAAAGAGCAGCACGAGGCTGAATGCAGCTGCTCACAGCAGGATAAGGGCTTTGCTGCAGGTCAGCAGGCATGAGACACACATACAACCTTGCTTCAGGCTGCACAATGGCCAGGGGATGTGTTGGTGTTACACCAGCGACCTGTTTTACACCTGCATCCTCATTACCGAGCAGGACCAGCAAAACACACATTTGGGAAGGTCTTCCTCTGCACTGATGCCTGCACACACATCTAGGGTGTGAGGTATATCAGTGTTCCTCAGGGTAGGAAACACTCCAGAGAGGTGAAAATGATGATACTTTTTATTTCTTTAGGCAGAAGATACCCTGGTAATCAAGAGCCATTATACCAGCTGGAGTTTATTTTAAACTCCATTATTTTCATCCAGCCTCAGAATGCCCAGAAGCAAACAGGAGCTTTTCCTGCCTAACATTTTGATATCCTTAAAACGAACAAATGCAGGTACCCTGCTCTGTGCCAGCTCTGGGAGCTGGTTATAATCACACTTTGGGCTCTCAGTTCACTGTCTGTATCTCCTCTGCTGATTAATAGCTTTGGTGCCTGTGCATCAATGTACATATTTTAATTGTGCACATCCCAGCGAGTCATCAACATCAGCAAAGCGACAGCACTGATATCCTGGGAGTTACAGCCACAAAATTTATTTAGTGGGAACATTCTGATGAAGTGAGCAAGCCAGGGAAAGAGAGGATTTTTTTTTTGTCCTCTAATTACTAAAAATTAAGAACTAGTTTATTTTTATTACAAAACATTTTCAATAACCTTCACTTGGTTTTTTGGGGGGGGTTTTTGGGTACCTGTTAAAAATTTCCAAAGAGTAGAGGACATAATGCTGCTCACTCGACCTTGTAACTGCAGCCACTTCTGGGCTCCCAGCCCTGATTTCCAAACCTGGCACCAGCCTCCCAACTCTGCCACTGCTCATCTCCACTGGCCGACAGCCCCACAACTCTGAGGGAGCTTGTGACAGTTTTCTGGTGTAAAACCAGCCAAACAAGGAGAAAGAGGAGAGATTTGAGCACGTTTTGGATTGGAAACCAGGCATAGGAAGGAGCACAAGGACGATGAGGAAGCAAAGAGCACGCTCACATCTGCCTCTCAGCATCTGCAGCAGATGCTTGCTTTCTTTCCCAAAGAGAGCTCGCATTCCTGAGTCTGCAATGAGAAGTGGGAAAACTGCACAACCTGATGTTTTACTGCCTGCTCACCATGGCCCCTGATCCATGGCCCCATGCAGATCCTGTCTCCTGTGGGAAGGTGGAATCCACAGGGGTTGTTGAAGGCAACTGTGATAAAGACATGTTGGTGTCTCAACTTCCACACTAAGCTCAAACAGCACAGCAGACAGCAAGGCTGGCTGGGGGCTCCTGTGCTTTGGGATAACCTCCTGGTTAGGCTTCATGCAGGGACCAGTTGTTTGGTGCAATACTTCAGAGTTCAAGTTAGTAAGATATTAGCCACATACCAGGAAAACATTTTGAAAACTACTTTGTTTTACAGTTCACCAGATTTACATTATGAATGGAGCCCTGGCTCCACTTAGGTCATTACAAACCTGCCCCAGTCACAGTGAGGTTGCTGGGGATCAGAACAGAGAAGATGGACTTCATGTAATGCCATTTTGTCCAGTTTTAACTGAGGCCATTGTGCCTGGCTTAGCCTCCCACACACCTGCCCAAGCAATACAATATTAAATAACAGTTTTCTCAGCAGGCAGGTTGTGCTCTATGTGCTGCATGCCAACATCATCATATATCTTAGGACTACAGGTTTGGGGTTCATTCATAAAGGGGATGGGGCAGTTTCCCCAGCAGCATGTAGGATGTTTGTGCAGGATTCCCCAACAGATGGGGGTTTAGTCCCAAAAGGCTGGTATTCAGGCCAAGTCTAGGGAGTAACATCAGCATGATGACTGTTTGCACCAAAAAGAACTTGTTCCCCAGGTTCCCATTGATTTGGATACAGTCACCTGGCAGAGGTTTGTTTCCAGTTCTGCATCTCCCAGCTAGTAAGCCTCTGTAGATGCAGTAACTCTGGAGATACAGAGGATTATTCATTATGAGTTCTAAAATTATGAATCCAAGCCTGTGTCTCACATACAGCACATCCTTCCACCAGAGAAGTAATGGCAGAAACGAATTCAGGAGTCATATCCTGATTTCCCAAGACCCAATTCTAAATCTATTCCTGATTTACAGTGCAGTCTTCAACGAGTCATTACCTGAGCTAACAGTTTCCCAACATCCATTATTCTGGACATGTGTTTTAGAGATTATAGGCACATGAGAGTTAAAAACGCACAGTATCTCTTTAAGTACAAGCTCCAGCTGTACAGGTGCTCTTAGGCTAAGGTTGACAGCATAGTGGAAATTCAGAAATGTAGGTGTTGGGTTCACTTTTTTCCATGCCATGGTGTGGTACTACCTGAAAGTTGATTCCCCCTCTTTATATACACCAAGGTCAGAAATTGCCCTGTCTTCCATGTGGCCAGAAGCATTTAAAAAACATTAACCTGTTGAGTATCTCAACATCTAGAAGGAGTCCAAGGCTCAGTGAAACTCAGGGTTTGGTTGTTCAGTTTTCAAAATCATCTCAGGCATTTGAGTTAGAGATCCCTGCTCTTACAGCTCCTGGCCATGGACTGCAGAAAATGTTACCAGGCAAAAGCATTATTTCCTCATTTTAGCACTAGCAAAACGTATCTGAATCACCTTTGCAGAGGATATGTAAAGAGTTCATCCCTTTAAGCTTCCTCTGAAACTCCTGCACGGACAGACCAAATCAACTGCCCAGGACCCATTTCCCCTCCTGTATGTTCTTGGTAAGGAGACCTGCACAGAGACCAGAACTTCACTTCCCTACATGAGCTGTGCTCATCCATTCTGTGTTCAACTGTTCTGTATGGATGAGGGAAACATTCCTCAAAGACTGCTTTCTCTACCCCTTGTTACCAACATTTATCCCAGCCATATGGTTCACACACCCATCAACCACTGTCTGCAGAAGTTATCTGCTTCCATGGAGAAAGCAGGAAGTAATCACCATTCAATTTTTGGAAACCATATAGAGCAAACTACTTTTTTTAGAGATGCTGCCTAACCCTCCCTGCTTTCCTTCTGATCCCCTGGGATTTGAGACTGTGGGTTGCAGAGACCAGCACCCTTGATTTTACAGACAAACCTGTTTGATCCAGATCTTAATATAATCCCCCCTTTTATTAGGATAAAAAAAAAACAGATGTAGATTAGCAAATCAGTTGTAGGTACAAGAGAACAAATATGCAGAATGAGAGAACTGACTGCCAAACGCTAATGCTAAAGAATTCAAGCCCAAGGGCTTCATCCCAGGGAGGGACTGACAACTGCAGAGCAGAGCTGGGCAGCTTGGAAAGCTGCTAAAAACCACAGGAGATAACCATGTTCGAGGACGCTGCCGCTTATCCCTTAAATTAAAATAGACACGTTTCTTAAATACAACAAACATGAGCCCCCTCAGTGCCTCACGCAATGCAGGTGCCTGCTGCTCTCCCCAGCCCCCAGCACAGGGCTGCCAGCATGTCTTTTACAACTGGGGTGGAATATACTCCTCCAAACTTCCCCAGCTGCCCCAGAATTGCTTGGAGGGCTGAGGGGTGTGCAGTGCTGGGCACCTGCAATGGGAGTCCTTGGCCCCTCCTGCGATGGCCACGGGCACAGCAGTGCAGGACCCTGTGCTGATGTACAGGTGGGCAGTGGCTCCAAGCAGCACAGTGCTGCAGCTTGGGCCATAATCAGGGCTTGAGGGGTTTTGCACAAGGGTTTGGGACTTTGGGGGGTTTTGCTCTTATAGCTATAAGAGCACCTGGGCCAGGGGCAGCCATGCTGCAGCTTGGAGAAAACAGCATCATGCCCTGGAAGGCAGAACTCTGATGAAATAAGGCAGTTTCTGCACAGTGCTGCTAAGGATGGGACTGGGGATCAAGTGTGACTGAATCCAAAGGGTGGATCAGAGCAGGGCACAAATAGAGCCCTGCTGCAGGGAAACTCACAGAACTTGTAACCACACATTTCTTCCTCCAGGTGGAAGAGGCAAAGAGAGATCCCTGTCCAACAGTATATCCATTGTATACCATGGAGCCGTGCTGGTTTACACCGAGGACTCCCAGCACAGGGGGCTACTCCCCAGTCCCTCCCATCGTGACCAGGTCTGCTGTGCAGCAGGATGGTGCCTTTCAAAGTTGTTCCTCTCCCAGAGTGGGCAAAGGCTCCCTCTCCCCCCTGCAAAGGGGGCCTCAAAGCACTGTGGGCCAGAAAACACGACAG
This sequence comes from Manacus vitellinus, assembly GCF_001715985.3. Lineage (NCBI taxonomy): Eukaryota > Metazoa > Chordata > Aves > Passeriformes > Pipridae > Manacus > Manacus vitellinus. The sequence continues at coordinate 11,690,050 of NW_021939063.1, read as the reverse complement.
CAGCTTCAACCCCACCACTGGCTCCCCGCTGGAGGCACGGGCGCCTCAAGCAGCCGGCATCACCTCCAACTTCACTTTTTGATTAATGTTCTTCCAAACTTTCCTTGGCTCCCCGCGCTCCCACTTTCTGTCACCCTTCTCATTACAGATGTATCTTTGCATCGAGGAAAGTGGGAGGAAAAATTGTTCTTTCAGGGTGACAGCTGAGCGAGGGCTATATTATTAAAGGTACCAATCATAGGTGCCGAGCTATCATCGCACGATGAATGCACTTGTCAGGAGCCCGCGGCGGCCGGGGGAGAGAGGGAGGGAGAGAGGTGGTGGGACGGCGGCACTCGCTTCCTCACTCCTCTCCTCCCACCCCCCGCTCTCCCTCTCCTTTAATGTTGGCCACCTCTGCTCGCCTGAACTTGGACCTTCAGCGGCGACAATTTCTCTGGCCTCGACAGCACGATTAATTTCTCCTGCCCTCGGCGGGGCCTCCGAGTGCGGTGGAAGTCCAGCTGGCCTGCTGCTGATAAGATGTACCTTTTGATTTGTTTTGTCTTTGATTGCCTTTTCTGTCACCTACAATGGCTGGCCGCCTGGAGACCTCCACATCGCCTGACTGACGGATCTATTTATCTATAGGCTGCTCCCTGGCTTCTCCTCCCCCTCGCTCCCCTCCTCCCCCAAACCACCACCTTGTACCACTGAAGTCCCAGTCTAATAGAAGCCGTGAAGGCTCATCCACTATAAAATACATCTGCCATCCTCCTTCTCTCCAAGATAAAAGCCTGTCAGTGTTACTTTCCAATTCCAGGCAGCTTGATTAATGGTGAAAAGCCACTGCAAGATCGACTTCTGGTTTTTACAAGCGCTGTCAGCCAGCCCAGGGTTATGCGAAACACACTCATAGAAAACAAAACAAAATGAGAAAAGGTTGGGTGGGGAGGGAGGAGAGGGAGGGGAAGGAGGGGGCGAGGGTAACCAAATCATATTAGGCTCAAGACTAAATAAAATAGGAACCTGGAGCCATCAAATACCTGTCACTCGGGTGCAGAAATACACTCTGCAGCTCATTGTACCAACGCAAATTATGGCAATAATAAATCATTGTTGAAGGAAGATTGTTGATAAATTTTTTTTTTGGATGGTGGCATTCAATAGGGGTGCTGGGACACCTGCCACTGGGCTTGGAGCGAGAGCCGGAGCAGGTTATTAGCCTGTCACTCAGCCCTCCTCCTCACACCCCACAGGGATCGCGGGCAGTGGGGTTGGAATAAAAAGTCTGGAAAGAGAGATATTAAAAAAAAAATTAATTAAATAGCTGAAATACTCCTACAGGAAAAACAAAAAAAGGGAGGGGGAGGGTGTCAAAAGAACTACAGCACTCTTTGCAAGGCTCGTTTTTGATAAAGAATATTTTACAATGGTCCAGCCTAGTAGTCCTTCAACTACTCCATTTGCCATTGAGAGGCAGCCCTCTCTGGGGTGAGATGTGATTCTGATGGAGCAGAATAGTGCAATGCACTCTGGAAAAGTCTGGAAAAATATACAGCCCAAAAAAGAAAGCATGGAATATTTCTGAACCACCAAGGCTGTGCTTGAATGGTCATAGGCTCAATCCTATAACCAGTGACACCAAGTGTGGAGGTGTGAGTGGTGTGACGTTGGATCCCAACTGGCCCACAGAACTGCAGGACCCTCACTGCTATACAGGACTATTGTCCATGTCCAACAGGAACAGAGACTGTCTTCAGACAAATCACTCATCTGGATGAGCTCAGCAGGATGATGCTTCTTGAACAAATTAAGGAACCAGGTCCCCACCAGGGATACAGCACTGGGAGGATAAGGAGAGAAGCAGAAAGAACTGAAGGAAAGGGGTCGATAAGCAAGAAGCAGACATTGCAAGGGAGGATGGTAAACCAGAGACGTACAAGGAAAATAAAATTCCCCCAAACAGGAGAAGAAAGTGTGAGGAAGAAGGAAAATCAATCAGAGGGGAGGTATAAACCCCATGTATAGAGGATGCAATCCCAGAGAAAGCAGGAGTAGAAGCACAAGAGAGATGGGGTGTTTGAAAGAAGGCTGTGCATTACAAGAGAAGGGAAAGAGACAGAGGAAGAGTAGAAAGATGAAATGGAGAAGGCAAGAAAAAGACAGAACTCCCCTGAGGATGCAGCAGGCTCCCTGGCAACCCTGTTCCCCAGAAGATGATGCCAGAAAAAGAAAAGGGAGAATTAAAAAAAAAAGTATTGAGTAGAGAAGTGAATCCACCAAAACCCCAGGCACAGGTTGTACCTCGAGTTATGAAATAAACCAGTTTGTATTAGAGAGATCTCCACAGCCACATGCTTTCCAAATCTGTGTGCATGGGGGACCTCAAATCCTGCACCTCCTTCTATCATACTGTTTGCTCAAAAAGCTTGGTTCCCCTCAAATGTCATCAGCCAGAAGCCATCACAATTGACAATTCACTCCCACTGAAGCTGAGACAACTTCCCTCCAACAACTCATCCGGATCAGACCTGCAGCATCCGGCCCATGGACTGCCAGGTCCCGGGAATTCGGGGTCCTGGCTATGGAAGGGCAGGAGCTCGTTCCCCCAGCCAGGGTGTAGAAACCCGGGAACAATGTGCCCATTGTCCGAGCGCTCCTTGATCTTCCCGATGAGCATATCGACAAGGAGAGAGCCCCGGCAAGAGCCGTCAGCGGGGCCGGCCCCGCGCAGATGAGAGAGACGGCAAACGAGAGGTGACAGAGGGGACCAGCGGAGCGGGCACAGCGGGGACGGGGGGAAGGAGCCAGAAGGTCGCTGAGCGGCAGCGGGCTGGGCCACCACCGCCTGCGTTCGTCACAGGGAGGAAGCCACCCCAGGCTCCCTTTGGAGCGGGAGCACAAGACAATTTTTGCATCTGGCTGAAGGTAATGACTTCCACACTTCAGCTCTTGTCATCAGCGAGTCTGTTAAGGGGACGCATCCAAAGCCTGCAGAGATCACAGGGAGACACGGGCTCCTGTTCCCACTCCTGTCCTGCTTGTACCCAGACACAGGGGCTGCACCCAGGCAGCAGCTCTTCCCAGTGCCCCAGCTGGGAGCTCTGCCTTGGCACTGTCACCAGCTCCAGCAACTCCTGCTGCCCGTGCTCTACAGGCACCACTCACAGCCTGGTTTCTAAAGGTTCCTAGACCCAGCATAGCTGGAGCTTCGGCACCACCGTGTGCAAGGCTGAGTCCCTGGATCCAGCCAGATGACAGGATTGGGAAGGGGAGGTGTCAGAAACAGGGAAGGCTCAACTTGAAAAAAAAATCCCCAAACTTAGGAAAACATGGTAATATCCTTTCCCACATGTTAATTTTTAAAGTGATAATGTTACTTCTGTATTCCATTACTTGGGGAAAAAAAAAAAGCTTTCTATAGAATGAATAAGTATTTCAATTTGAGTTAAAACAGTAGGTAACTATAGTTCCCATTTATTGCAGACCAACTTTACTGTCAGTCCCTAATACTGCACTCTGTTAACTACATTATAAAGAATCTATATTGAAATCACACATCTTTTTTTTCCCCCCAGCTAGTTCATCAAAACAGAAGTTTTTGTGTATCTTCATTATTTTGTCTGGATTTAAGTTCTACTTCAGAGCCACAAGATATAACCTTTTCTATATACACATCAGCAATATTGATGCTTTTTATTTTCAATATCTTATTCCCTCCTATTTTAGGGATAAAAGTATTTAATTTTTCTGTCAGCGCAAGAATCTTTGCATGAAATGCAATTTCATTTTGAACATGGGCAGTATTTTGACTATGACACAGTAAAAGAAATAACGAGTATTTCAGAAACATGGCTATTTTCCATAATTTCACCAAACACTATTTTTCATCATTAGACAAGCAGACAAAGTTTAGCTAAAACAACAACTACAGGAGATATTTCACTTTTCCTATGAAAAACACCAGGGGTTTCTTCCAGGAATAAGACTTTTTGTACTCAGTAGTTGGTCTCATTTAAAAAGAAAAAAAATTATGAAATTCAGCACCTTTGTCTGTGATAATCTCTCTGCCACACAGAGCTTGAATGTCACAAACATTCAAACCTGGCAGACTGTTCCCCACCAAACTAGACCATGGAAGCAAGATCACCATCAGCTTTGAACCTGACAGCAAGTCACACATTGCATGGTATTCCCACCCTGATTCCCATATGCAAGTGGTGAGGAAGGAGAAGGGATCTGCACATACAATCACACTTTCTTTCCTCCCAGTGAGCACAACTTGCTGTGCCAGCCTGATGTAGTGCAGTGGCTTAGCAGCATCACTACGACCACAAACTGGCTGTCTCGAGAGGCAGACAGAGATGGATAGCAAGGACTGCCTGATCAATGGACCTTTTGTCCAACCCTTTATCACAAACAATAGGAGCTGCAACAATCCAAAATATATTCAGGTAAATACTGGGAACTAGCAAGCCAAATGCTGCTGTAGAGGCCAAAGACAATTCCCCAGCACCAGAGACACATCTTTTCTGGCTCCCAGGTGGTGACTGTCAGGATCCTCAACCTTGCTTCAGCCTGTCCATTCTTTTATCCTCCCAAATTCTCTCCAGGTCTGAGAGCTGCATGTAGTTTTCCAGACCACTGACCGCAGGAGTGATGTGCTCAAACTCACTATTAATGTGAAGAACTATAGTAGCAGCTTTATTGAATGCCTCCAGCCCCTCTGGACATCTGTATTGTGCAGCTTGGATACAGGTGATAGGCACCTAAGATTAGAGAGACTGATAACTACATACTCCTAAAGGGTCCTGTCCCTCTGGATAGATTTTTTCAGAGGATGAATTTGCTTTGTCCAGTCCAGAAGGCAGGATCCTGCCAGGACTATCCACACATATCATCACTTGCCTTCAGAAACATCAGCCACCTTCCCTCACACAGAATCAGAGCAGGGCAACCCCATCCCACCCATGCTTGGACAGGAAGTAACCATGACAGCATCTAAAGACCCACGGAACACAGACATTGGAGAAGGTGAGAAAATTAAAAATTAAAAATTTACATCCAAGAGCTGCTAAGCCTTTTAGACAGAAATACATGGTCAAGTGCTCTTGTTGTCGTAAGATGAAAACAAGTTGTGTGAAGCTCATCTCACACCCATTAAAAGGCCATGTTGGACAAAGCTCACACGGGTATGTGAGGTTTGAATAGCCTAAGGATCACTTCCACAGAGGGATTGAAGTTCTGACGTGAGAAATACCTATTTTGTGCAAGAACCTCCCACCACAGATCTACCTGTGGAACACAAGAAAATAGGATGGTAGCTTTTACTCAGGTCTTCAAGCTGTGGGCTGGATTTTGAACTTTCATTTCATAAAAATGAAAACCCTTCTAGTTTATTTGCTCTACAGCTAAGGCTCTTCTCTTTCCACATGTGAGATACCCCTGTCACCATTCCAGTTTCAAGGATCATGTAAGCTTCCAGTTATTCACTATAAAAAGGTGGATACCTGTGTTTAAAGTTAAATAAAAATTACTTCAATGTACCTCAATTGCAGAAAGTGGTGTCAGAACCCCCTGGCTTGTGTTACTGTATTCCATCATTAAATTAGATAAGCCTTATCCCAAATGTTGGCTTGCTTCCCCCAGCCAGTACTGCTTAAGAAATGGGAGGCACTGAGATAAGAGGCAGCTCTTTTCTACCTACTTAAAGAAGTTAACATGTTCCCCCCATAAATCTCTTCTCCTTTCAAGAGATACTCAAAGCAAGGGGGGATAGGTTAAAAAAAAATGCTCTTCTAATAACTTAAAAATCAACAGTCCAAGCTTCATCCTCAAACATCCAAGATAAAAGTGCTTAGAAAAGGAATTATTTTAACAAACACACTTCCCTATCTTACAAGTTTCTACATCTGTGGAACACAAAGAAAACTTTGTATGGTGCAAAGGGAACACCAGGTCAGGCTGGGATACCAAGGTTAAACAAACCATTGATTTCTATAGCACAGAGGTGTTCTGGGTTTGTCTTGCAGGGGAGATCCAGCAGGCAGCTGCCCCTTTGCATTTTAATCACCATCCCCAACCACACAATACACTCACAGTTTGTTGTCAGCAGTCTTCAAAACCCTGGAGCTCGAGAGCATTCTCGGATGCACTCAAATACAGGTCCATCATACACCACCACATCCTGGATTCACAAGGGTACATCTCCTCACTGCCTTGACTCCTGCACTGTTTTTTCCCACAATTCCCTCATGGCTTCTCACCACACACCCACCAGTTACTCTCTGCAGCTGAGCTCTGCAATCCCAAATCATTGTGTAAATGACCACACTTGTGGTCACAGGGAGCCCTTCCTCTACGTGCATTCGGTGTAATTCTGCACCCCTTGGGAATCCAGCAGCAGCAGCAGCAACATTCTGGGTTCTTGCATTGCCAAAAGATAAAGCTATTTAAACAAAAATAAAATTCACACTTATATAGTGAAGTTAATCAGGCAAAATATTCTGTTTGCTGTTCCCTGCTTGCTGCTGCATTTTTCTTTTATAAATCTTCACACCACAGGTACACAGAAGAGACACATCAGAGCTGTAAGAACATCAGAGGGCTTCAGACACACTGAAGATTAAAGTGGAAAATACTCATCTGAGATTTCAGATAGCTAATATTCTCCCAGGCCCCAGCTCATACCAGTTTTGGAACCATCCACTTTAGCCTTAATATCTAAGAAGGGGAATCTGGGGTTTTGTATATATGCCATGCATCCTGATTTTCTCCAAAGCAATATAAAAATGTCTGAAACAGCTTCTTAAAAAAATTATCTTTGCTGTTCTCTTGTTTTATTTGTTCCCTCTGTTTTAAGCTCTCAGGTATTCCTATTACTGGAAAATTGACTGGCCCAGTCTTCTTGTTCTCCAACAAGAAATATCTCAGAGCTGGCATCTCATCTCTGACCTTGACAGCCCCCTCTGTGATGACAAAGTATATCATGCCTGTGCTCATTCAGTCTCCAACCCCTCTGATACAGCTGCCAAAGGAGGTGCCAATTGTCAGGGTATTTCCTTTCTGCCAAGCACTGCCAGCTTGGCTGGCATCACGTTGGCAATAGCCAGAGGATTGCTACAACTTGGCCCACAGAAGAGTTTCAATTTTAGCAGATCCATCCAGTGGCATATTATAAACCAGCAGCTTAAAGTCTAGCTGCCTAATTAGGTCCCCAGCTTAGAATATTGATTTTCCTTTTAAATGCTTCTTTTTTTTGTCTTTTTTCCAATCCCATGGACTGTCTCAGCCTAGGCTTAAGTGGCAGACTAAAAGGCTGTAACAGCAACTGCCCCTTGACACCTAGCATGCTTGAAAAATGTTAGAAAATATTATAAATGTTATGAACTCCCTAAAAGATTATTTTCAGCATTTCAGCTTAAAACAACCTCAATCCTGCCCCCAGCTCTAGGAAATACAAATAAATATTGGCGAACTCCGCTCCCAACTTCTTACTTTGTACGACGCCCATCGGCGTAGCAGGGAAGGAAAAGAAAGAACACACATTTGGAAGGAATTTAACGTGCATTTCCCTAATCCAAACTGCCTCGGAGCTGGTGCCTGGAATCGCAGTGTAACATTGCCACCCGGCGGGCAGATGCTCCCCATGCCAGGCTCTGTCCTCCGGGGCGGTTTTTGGCAGCCGCAGCCCCCCCGACGAGCCGGCGTTGTTTGAACACCTGCGGGCCGGGGCCGGCGGAGCCGCTCGTCCCTGGCCGCGCTTCAAACCGCGACCTTTTCGGGCAGGCAGCCGGCGAAGGCTGGGCTTTCCTGGCAGAAAGCTGGCAGAGGAGCCGAGGACCGGCCGAAATACCGAGCGAACCGGAGTGTCAGAGCTGTCACTGCTGTCCCCCCCTGCACGCTTTCACCGACAGCCCCCTTCTGCACCCCGCAGCCAGCACGGAGCTGGACAGACTCGCTGCGAGAAGGATTCCAGCCTGCCGTCAGCACCAGCGACACTGCGGGAGCACGTTCACTAGTCCAGGGAGCACGTTCACTAGTCCAGGGAGCAGGTTCACTAGTCCAGGTTCATTGCAGACCTCGCAGCATGTCCCACCACGTCTGTAAACAAGCAGCTCACAGGAACCTGTGAGAGACTCCTCAGAGCTGCGGTAAAACTGAAGGCCACCTAAAGCTTGTTATTCCTTGCTGCAAGGGGGGACAATTAGGGAAAGCAGCTATCAAGCCACTTGGCTTCCTCCTTTACTGAAAGCTGGTTGAGAAATCTGCTTCACAAATCAGTCTGTTTACAGTAGAAGGACAGGGTTACCCCCTAGAGAAATCATGGGAGCACAGCCATATAATGCTTAGAGTAAAGCAACAACCTTTAAAGTTGCAGCCAAAAGTTATTTATTTATTTATTTAAAAATATAAAGAACAACAACAAACAAAATGCTTGAGAAATCAGGAAAAAAAGTCCATTTCTTTGCCATCTCAAAATTATATGGAGATGGGCCCTAGGAGTAAGTGAACTAGAATAAAACAGATGATTTTTAAGGCTTCCTGAATAACGGCAAAAGGGACAAAAATCAAACACCCAGCAGTTAAATGCTACAGGAAAAGCTTTTGCAGGAAACCTGCAGTGCAGAAGAAAAGGACATGCCAAGAATTTTGCACTTAAAATGCCACCAGCAGAAAGAGGATCTCAGGCTTTGCCCTGGTGTTGGTGTCTCCCCCAGCTCTTGCAGGTAACTCATCACATCCACAGTGACCCCAATTAGTTCTGTGATCATGTGTGATGACATAATGTTCCTACAGCAACCACAGTTATTAATGCAAGTTTCCCGGTGAAAAATGAAACAGCAAGGGAGAAATCAAGCTGCTGTTTAGAATGACAACCAAAATCTTGGCTGAACTTCTTGCATCCAGTACCACTGTTTTAAGCAAATTTGCTTTCAAGTACTGGGAAGTAAAAATTTTCCCTTACTCCAAGTTTAGGAACTCAGAGGGCATACTGGGAATATCAGCAGCTTTGCATTGTTTCAATTAACATCCTATTACTACTATCATGCTACAAAATGACTGGCACTGTATCTCCAACGGAAACAGTTTTTGTTAAACTGATACATCATGGCCCCACTCTCCCACTATTTACTTGTGCAGCGCCTTTTGAATTGCAACTCAGAAAAAAAACCCAACAAACTAAGCATTAGCTCCAAAGATGCACTTTATTTCATTATAAAGCAGATTTTTAGGCATTATTTCTTTTTGTGAACATCCACTGTATGACCAGAAGGTCCTGCTTTGAGGACATAGCTGCCTCATAGTAGACAAAGATTTTACCACTAGACAACAAAAATACAGATGCACAGAACAAGTGCTGCTTAGACACTGAAGAGAGAACAGTCTAAACTGCAACCAGTTCAAATAGATGATATGACCAAAAATACAAGTACAGCTCCAGCCCAGCCAGAGCTTCATGCCCAAAAAGTGGAGTCTTTTATATCAAAACAAAGTTTGCATTGGGCTTCCTGGAAAAACAACAACAACAAAAATACCCAAAACAGAACCACACCACGCTCCTTCCCTCTCCTTTTAAAGTCACTCTTTAACTGTCCCCATGTCACATCACAGTTGTGCTGTGGTGCACCAGTACTTTATGAAAAACAGAAAAATGATAGAACGTAGTGTGAAGTAACAGTGAATGGCTGATAGTGAGAATTTCATGGATCCTTTATCCCAATACTTTTATTCCTTTTCCATTTGTGATCCTCACCCCAGGAGTTTGACTTTTGTTGATAGGTGCGTCTCATTCCACATTTGCAGATTCCTCAGGCATTTGGTACCTGAGCTCAGGGCATTAATAAGGGCTTCTGAATGTCATCTGTGCTCCTTGGGTCCATAATAGTCCCACCACTCCCAGCAGGAGCAGTGACTCATAATATACTGTCAGCCCAACATGCAAAAACGCACAGAAGGCATGTTGATGCAGTGTAGAGAAACATCCCAGCGTTACAACTCCTCATTTTGGTTTCCATGTTGTCAAATACTGATTGAGGAAAAGTGTATTTACAAGACTCGTACACAAATATTTGCATTTGGTCCTAGGCACCTGATTAGTGACAATCTAAATTTAAATGGAAAATTAAGTATTATTCTGGTCCATTAAAGCCTTTGCTGTAATCTCCCCAATTTGAAGGTGTGATCTTCAAAAAAAGGAGAAGCCCCAATACCTTCTGAGAAAGTATTTTTCTATGTACCACTCAAATCCATGAGATTACAGGATGGAAAAGCCCTCTACATAAGCCCCTTAGTGGGGTTATCTGGCAAGGGTCTCATATTTAGATCTATAGAAACAGACAAGTAACATACATTCTTTCCACAGTCCTTTGTGGTAATGAGACTCAAAATTCACTAGATATGAGTAGTCAGATAACATCCCGATCGCTACAAGACCAGAATTCATTATGAAGGAGAGAAACTGTGCTCTAGCAAAGAGCACAAGCAGATTTGCATCTATGCAGCCATAACACCCATTTTTTTCAGCCAGCATCAGAACCAGCAGTACTGCCACTAATGGCAATGAAAACTAAGTAGAAGGCTTTACAAAGCTGCCAGTTTGACCAAGTTTCAAAGCAGCAACTCTTAGGCACAGGCTCTGGCAGAATCGAGATTGACCTGAGTTTTCTGCTTATGGAGGAGAGGTGGTGGGAAAGGACACATTCCTTTCTTATTCAGAAACTTGACAACAGTCTCAAGCCAATATTCAACATCTAACAAGGTCTAGTGTAGTAATTACAAGACATTTGGAATTAGAGATATCATTTAGTAAAAAGAAACAACTGCCTTCCAAATCTGCCATACTGAAAAAATATCCAAACACATTAAACACTGTTTGTGCTTACAACCATAATCATGGAAACTTGAGCATTAGATGGAGAGATTTTTCTCACCATTACTGCAAAGGAGCTGCAAAACCAAGTTAAATGGAAAAAATCCCTTCCAAACATTCATTTAACAAACATTTATTAAAACCTGCAAAGGCTTCTGGTTACTAAATTTGAAAGGGGCTCAAAAAAATCCCAAGAATTGTTGAACTAAATCCAAGTCAGAAAGCTGACTCTCCTAACACATAATTAAAAAATAATTTTCTTAAGAAAAAATTTTTTGCACATTTTCCTCATCAATTTATAAAATGCAAACCGTATGCTAGAAAAGTTTGAACATAAGGGAATGTGCTTTGGAAACATTATTAAAATATGTGTTTCTATAGAACAACCTTATCAAGTTTATGATACTTCTTTTCACCTGACTGGCTACCCTTTTGAGAATGTCCCTCCCCTCTTTCCTGGGTCCATGAGAAGCTAGGTTTAGAAAAGAAGAGCTCCCATACTGCCAACTTCACTCTGTTCCTTTACAAAAATTTCAAAGTACTGATAAATGATAGTGACAGCAAGCAAAATTCCAGTTCCAGACCCAATTGCCCCCAGGAAGTCTGCCAGCACAGAGAGGGCACCGATACAGAGCCCACCAAAGGCAGCAGCTGTGGGGATGTACCTGCAAAACACGAAACAAGAACAGAAAAGGGGCCATTAGAGTTTGTTCAGGATAGTTACAAATACAGAGGGTTAGTCACACATGGAATCTATGGAAAGTAACTATAGCAGAGGCAGGATTTTTCTAGAAAAGCAATCCCACTGAGAACAGAAAGACCACTACAGAGATAACCTAACCAGGGGGTTAAGAAAACAAGAGTGAAACTACATGAATGGAAAAAAAGTCAAGGGGAAAATACTTTCTTCTCTTATGAGTCTACAGTCCAAGGTAAGGAACATGCAACAATGCCAGTACACTGGGTGAGGAAATGAAAAGCTCAACCTGACTGGAGGGGAAAAGAATGTTATGCTAAGGGAAAAGGTATTAATTACAGTCTACCGTGCAACTAAGCACAGTGATTAAGCTTGTGGCTACCCTGAAAAAATTATATAAATGAAAAAATTTAACAACAGGAAAATACAAGCTCCGGAACTTAAGGCTAATTCTAACTGTAAGGTAAGAATAAGCTGTACTGCACAAATCTTCCATTAATGAGACAATATTCTATGCCTCATGCATGTAACATTGAAGCTGAAAGAATATCTGTGTTCTAGGATCTAGAAAATAGAAGTCAGAGCAAAATTTGCCACGTGTTTGCCCATAACACTTCGCATAAACAGCCAGAGAAATGTGTAGCTCACCTGTTGAGTTCATGTACCATTGAAGTTTCTCTGTGGCCTCGCATTACCATTTGTTGTTCTTTCAATTGCTTGGCAACCTGTATTGAATCAGGAATGGAGCAAGTAAGTTTAGTGCCATTTGTCAGGGTCAGGGAATGCAGTACTATGAGGAAACAGAACAAAGACACTGCAGTAAATGGTGGTGGGCTTGGGCTTTTTTTTGTATTGTTTCGGGGGTTGGATTATTTTCTGCATTATTCATCTGAGCTTAAAATAGCCACTATTTGAACTTCAGACTGATTGTAGTCACAGGCACTTTTCTACCTGTTAAATTACACAAAGCTTTTTCGATAATTCCAGTGCTATTGAGAAGAGCAAAATTTGGACATTGGTAGGCTCTCATACATATAATTCAATCCGTGTTTTGCCACTTACTCTTCTCCTGAATAGGGTCCTGAATAGGGTCTAGTAGATGTTAGTGAAACCATTCTATGAAGTGTCTACTCAGTTTCAGCTTCCACATTCAGTGGAGCTATTTGTGGGGCCATACTAGAAACTAGACTTTATAAACCTTTCTTGAAACATTATTCTTAAATTGGATTTCTGCAATTATACAGGGTTACAGTGGAACCCTGCAAACATTTTACTGACAACTGCAGGTAACAAAATCTAGCAGGGGAATTTCTGAAGGTGTTTGTCACTGATTCCATGTACTGAAAAAACGCACTTTCAGATGAATAAGCTGCCAGTTTTCCACTATATAGTGGAAAACCTTGTTTACATGAACTTAAAATAATTTTACTTAGTATCAGGGAAGTATATTAAAGTGTTAAAAAATGTACATTGGCTTATTCTGAAATAAAAACCTGACTATACATGGCTGCAAGTGCATCCCTGTATGCCTTGACAAGCAGCAAGATGCAAGTCCAAAACAAGAGTGCTCGTGCTGTTACAGTAACTGTGCAACTATTACATATTTGTTAAAGAATGGATTAAACCATTCCATATGGCTGCCAAACTTGATTTCCTACACAAAACCACACAATACAAACACACCACGATGACAGCTATTTTCAGTCTTGTTTTCCAATTCTAATTTCAGAGTGATATAGTTCCTGAATACTAAATATCCTGTAGCAAATGGAAATTGTGAGAAGCTAGGCTCAGGCACATTAATGCACTGCACTACATTCTCCATTATCAGCACTCTCAAGATAAAAATAAAAACCTGTAGTTAATCTTCCCACAGAAGAAGCTCAGAACTCTCTATCCCATTGGCTATTTGAGCTTTACCTGCAAGTTCTTAAGTGGCAACTGCCTTCTACATGGTGCACCTGCCATGTGGCACTGAAGGAGTTCTACCTCTCCTGTTACCTTGCCTGTTCTCACACTGATCAGATGTTTCTAAGTTCTAAATTCCCTAATGCCAGTGGAAAGCAACTATTTGAGTTTTGATGTTGCTTTTGAAAAAGCAGTAAAGAAACCATCCTCCCCACTTACAAGAAAGACACAGTCCCTGTTTATACCAACAATATTATCAGCAGAACAGCTATTTCAGCAGAAAGTCTTATTCTTGCAACATTCCACCTGTTTTCATCAGGTAAGCTGACATAATTTGCCATTTTAAACTTACATCTTTGGCAGAGGAGCCAGAGACTTCAATCCACGTCTTAGAGAAGAAAGCACAGGAGCCCAACATAAATACAATATAAACAACTGCATGTACAGGGTCTTCCAACACTGAAGAAAAGGACTCTGGAGGTGACAGATAGTAACAGAGTCCACCAACTGGATAAGCACGAGCAGGGCCTCCAGATGATGTGTCCTGGAAGAAGGAAGAAAGCAGTCACCAACCTTCTCACTATTTCTTAGACATTAAGCTAAGCCTGGGTTTGTATCACCTTTGTGCCACTGTGTATCATTAGTACTGCAGCAGCACACACAGACTCAACTATCACAAGTAGTTTGTCTAAGCAGAAATGCAATAATGAACAGAAAAAATACTTCTGACAGCAAAGAACAGCCCAAGGAAAAAGATAAATGAAAACCTAACTTCTACATTCATCACAGCAGGTCTCATACACTACCATTAACTTAAACAAACTACTAATTTAGGAGTTTAGTGTGCATGACCACCTGCAGAAGCACATCCTAATATTCAGAGACCACACATTTTAATGGTGCTTTATAAAGCTGTATGCAAGATTAGAAGGGATACTCACAGACCAAGTGCCCAGCAGGCTGACCAGTAAGTTGCCACTGAAGCGGGCAGAGAGCATCTGGGAGATGACATACAAGTTTGACACCAGGGCAGACTGAAGAATGATGGGAATGTTGGAAGTGTAGAACAACTTGATAGGGTAGGTGTTGTACTGGCCACGGTAGCGAGCAGATTTGATAGGAAGATCCACTCTGAAGCCCTGAAAAGTTTTCAAAAGAAAATCCCCTATTACATCTGGGCATGAACCCATATCAAAGGCCATAAACTACAAGTGCAAGGTCTTGACAGCAACAGAAAAAAGCTGCAATCATTTTGTGCAAGTAGACATACTCCTTCCAGAGGGCTTCCAGGGGAACTCTTCTGCAAAGGGCCTGCAATCCTGCAGGATTGTCTAAACACACACACATAAAAAGGGATGAAAGATGAAACTTTAGATTTCTTCTTCTGTCTACAAGAAGACTGAACAAAAGTATCCAGGAAAAGAAACATTAAAACTTCCAGTATTCTTCAACAGATATATTTGCTGCAACAAACAGTAAGAGACACACAGGCCTAGAGACTTTAAAGTATTCTCCAGTAAAAAGCAATAGCAGCTGGGTTAGACAATATCACACGTGCATTTTCATCCAGGTTTTTCTTTGTTTTTTGGTTTCTTTTTTCAGAGACCAAAGTAGGTCTCAAGTCTTTTGTGTGGCTACAGCAAGTGTGGGAACTGATTAAGAAAAGGCAGAGCATAATGAACAACCAGATGTTGCAGGTAAAAAAAATTAGTCTTGTGAAAATATAGAAGTGAAATGCAGAAGGAAGTGGACCTACTTCCATACAGTTTTACAACCCCTGTCACTCCAACTGACCTGGAAATAAATTACAATGGCAAAGACGAAGATGGTGGCGATCAGGTTCATGAGGTTGGGGAGATTCTGACGGTAAAAGGCCTCACGAAGAGCTCTGACTTTGTCTGTACGAGTAGCCAGAAGATGAAACAGAGCAATGATGGCTCCCTCAAATTCCATGCCTTCGAAAAGAAAAGGAAAAACAAATTAGAGGTGAGCTGTGATTATCTCCACATTTCAGTGCTTTGTTCCATTAGGGATACTTTGGTACTACAGGATTCAGAATGGGATTTCTCCAATTCAAGTTCAGTAAATATCTTGTGCGATACCATAAATTGAGAAGGAAATGTCTTTGTGTTTGGACTTTGCACAGCAGCACTTGCTGCCTTAGCAAGATTCACTACATGTCAACTGCACAGCTCAGATGCCAGTAACAGCATTTGCCATTCTGCTAACACAGTGGGAAAAAAAAAAAAGATATTGCCTTTTTGTACAAAATTTTTGTAAAGAACATGGTCTACACCACATTACCTCGCCCTGTGTTCACAGTGGTGGGGCTGAATGCTTTCCACACAATAGTCTCACAGATATTGGTAGCAATAAAGAGAGAGATGCCGGAACCAAGACCATATCCTTTCTGGAGGAGCTCATCCAAGAGCAGAACTATCAATCCAGCAACAAAAAGCTGCAGCAGAAAAAGGAACACAGCATTAGTTTCATGCCTTTCTCATTTTGTTAAAAAAATGACACATATTAAAAGATAAGAAAAGACCATATGAAGAAGATGATACACTTGGATCCTTTTTTTTCCTCTGCATGTGGGGCAAGCTGTCCATAAGGCTGATTTTTTGGCCCTTTCAGGGGAAGAGTAAGTAGAGAAGACTAGAAATTACCTGGATTGTGATAAGCAGGCAGATACCAGCACCCATCTCCGATGGGTCTCCGTACATTCCAGTCATTACATAGACAATAGACTGTCCGATGGTAATGATCATTCCAAACACTGCAGAATAAAAAGAAAAAAGTATGTATTTGTTCTGGAGTTTATGACACAGGGCAATCAGTGTCCCACTAGAGGGAGAGTGAGCAAGTGTCTCGTGTGATACTTAGTTGCCAGCCAGAGTTAAACCACAACAGTTGGGAAGGGATGCAGAAGTCACAAGATATTTAAAATCAAGGACAAGTTAAGTTTGTGATCTGAAATCTGGCACAGAAAATAGAAATACACAAAAAAACCAGAAACAAATATCCTGAGAAGCAAGTGGGTTTGGTTACCAAAGACTGCTTTAGATACTGAAAACTCTGAGGGTGTTAAGATACTCCCTTAGCAATTTATGATTCTATTTTCCAGTAAACAGATCAGTTAGAAGTGTGGTACAGCATTAAATAGCTAAAGAACACTCATTTTTTTCTAAAAGTCATTATCAACTGAGCACAGAGACCCCTTATTGCTGAGAAAGAACCATGCTTGAAACTGCAAAGTATAAAGAGCTACAACAAACATCTTAATCACCATGAACTTTTTTTAGGTTAATGCTGACCATCACAGTTCAAAAGTTGAGTCCCCACAGTCTATATATCGCTTTGCTTATCCAGGGAGACTACAGCAGCAAAGCCAATTGCACAGATACTTTTCCTTTTCACACCTTTCTGAATCTTAACAGCCAACAAGCCAGAGAGCAGTCAGTAAAAGATTGATGAAGTACAGACATCTGTAGCAGAACATGAACACAGCACAACAGAAAACCACGTTTCTGACTCCACCATTCATCACACATTAAATTTACACTTTCTACTGCTGGGGACAGAAACTCTAAACCACAATATGAGCTGTTACTCACATTTCTGGGCTCCGTTGAAGAGAGCTCTGTCTTTTGGGGTGTCACCAACTTCAATTATCTTAGCACCTGCCAAGAGCTGCATGATGAGCCCAGAAGTGACAATGGGTGAAATGCCCAGTTCCATCAACGTGCCTGCCAGACACAGAAGAGCAATGAAAGAAAATACTGGGGTGTACCATACCAGGTACTTTTGAAGTTCAAAGTTTTTTTTTCCCATGCTTTACATCATGATGGAGAAGATCTAAAACTCCAAATTTCCATATATGTAAAAGGTATCAATGATAACATAAGCTTGTTAGAAGTCAGTCTTGTATGCAGTACTGCTCAGTACCTCAAAAATTACATCCACTGAAAAAGACTTTTGCTGTCAAGAACAGATTTAGTCTGCATAAAACAAGGTATGACATAGACTGATAAGACAGCCCAAATAATAAAGAATGACAAAGTGAACTCAGGAAACTGCCACCATTCTTAATCCATACCTGCATCAGAAAGTTTCCTCAAGAAACTGAAATCTATATAAACTACAGTGCATTTCAATCTTCTGTGAGACAGACTCAAAGATGTCACCCAGGAAACCACAGCACACGTATAATATGATTTGAAACACAAATCACAA
Organism: Manacus vitellinus; assembly: GCF_001715985.3. Lineage (NCBI taxonomy): Eukaryota > Metazoa > Chordata > Aves > Passeriformes > Pipridae > Manacus > Manacus vitellinus. The sequence goes on along the minus strand of NW_021939063.1, from coordinate 11,672,357 downwards.
ACCTTGGAATATTTACAGAAGATTGCAACAGCAGCAATGCAGGTAACTAGGAACTGTCTCTTCCCTAACCATTTCCCTCAAAAAATGCTCAGGTTTTATGCATATAATAGAGTGCACACAGCCAACCATAAACTCATTTTGTAAGCTGTGCCTTTCCCAATGCCACACCGGTTTATGATTTTACAGAATATAAAGAATTACTTTTCCCTCTCTACTTCAGTTTTTTATCTTCATTAAAATAGAGTGCAACGTAAGAACAAGTCCAAAACCATTTTCATTCAAGCTAAAAAAAAATGCCCTCCTGAAAGACTGACCATACCTCTATTTGATGCCAAAATCACTCTCATCCAGTAGAAAGGATCTGCCGAGTCTGATGACATGATGCCAAACAAGGGGATCTGCATTTCCAAGCAGAGATTAAATCAGAGACTTCATAGCATGCTTTAAAACGTTTCAGCTCTTCCTTAAAAACAGGAGAAGGAAACATACCTGGCAGCATACTAGGAAGATGAAGAGTGTGATAGCTGTCCATAGTACCTTTTCCTTAAACTGAATCTAAAGGGAAAAAAACACAAAACCAAAATCCAACACCAGATGATAAAGCTGTCAAGATAACAAGACCTAGTCAATCAAGCAAACTTTCAGAGTAGCACATCTGATTTTCTTGTGAAGGGACAAAGTACAGGACATCCTAAAGAAAATAACTTACAGTTCATCCCTTTTATCCCACATAAGACCAAGGAAAATTACAAAGCTTTATTGAAAATTTAATCCAAATAAACAAGCTTATGTCAATGGAAGGTAATTCTAGTCCTTCCACAGAAACAAGTCTTACATTTTTATTAGAAAGAGTTTAGGATGAGAAAGAAACAATAATACAGAGCAGCTTATTTTAGCAAATAATCTTAGATTAGAACTTATGAAGAAAAGATTTTCAAGTATTGCTGTTTTAACCCACTCTAGTTTACACTCTGTACTGCTTCCAACATCTCACCACACAGTGCTGTGGCATAACCAAATCTGCACAACTGCACTTACCAGCAAATATATTCTTGTACAGCCCCATCCACAACACAGGATGCACCAGATAAGCACTTCACTAAAAACAATTGTGCCAAAACCTGCCCTTCTCCCAGCAGGGAGAAGAAACCCCAAATCCCACAAATGCAACCTGTAAACATTTTACAATACACAAATACAAACCTATGAAGAAAATTTTATTAACTTACCTTCCGTTCTGGCTTTTGGATTTCAGGTAAGATAACGCAGAAGGGCTTGATCACTTCAAGAAATTTTACTGTATGGAAATTAGTCAAAAGACAAAGTGAACACAGAGATACAAGGAATACTGGGAAAAGCTCAAGCAAAATTCAACTTGGACACGTACATTACATATTAAAAAGCCCAGTTTTGGGGATCTTCTGTTGACTGGTTGGTTTGTGGTTTGAGTTTTTTGTATTACTAAATTCTTATCTGTTCTAGATAGGCAGAGATTCAGCTAGTACATTTTAAGTACAGTATGAACTGGAAAAAGAACTACAAAAAAAAGTCAAGAGCTTTCCTATTTCACTGTATAGGTTGACAGCACCAAAAAACCCTGGTCATTGCTTTGCATGAGTTTATCAATACCCTTGAAACTTTTACTTCATAGTAGCTTCTCCCTGAGCCTGATATTTGAGAAAAAAGTACCTCGGATATTGTATATATATATTACTTGTGGGCCACACAGTTTAAAAATTCCTACACACTGTTCACAAGCATCAATTGTAGTTACTTTATAGAACGTCTTGTGCCATGATTCTCTCCCAGCCAAAAGGACACATCCTTAGATCAGAAAAGTCTGTCTTAGAATAAGCCTATAAATGAAGAAGGTACTTGCAAAGTCACAATTCTCCCATGAGCAGAGAGATCTGATTTTAAACAGAGTTAATGGTAGCCTGGTTAAGACACATCTAAGACTGCACTCATATTTTGGACTGATTTGAACTAAAAAGACACGACAGCAGAGAAGAACCGAAACTACTGGTGGCTTCCACTTCTTCATGGCAGGCTGCAACTCCGGTGGCAACTTGGTAACACTTTAAGACCAGCCCACAAAAGATGTACACTTATTTTCAAGTGATTATGCCTGAAAGGTTACATTGGATCGTGGTTTTCAACTTAAAGCAAACCAAGATTCTGCCCTACATCTACAACAATATTCCAGTCGGCTACGACGCTTTTCAAGCAGCTTTTCCTCGAGGTGAGGGACTCTGCAGCCTCCCAGTGACTCGGATCACTCCGGGCTGCAGACACAGTTTATCGTTTACTCTGGCAGTGCCCCTGGCAGCGCTGTGCCCCCTGCCCGAGGTGACACCCCCGCCCCGGCACCGCACCCGGCACCTCAGCCTGGCACGGCACACAACGTGAGCTCCTTCCCCGGGATCAGCTGCCATCCCCGGGAGGGGAGAAGCAACAACCCAGCGGAGCCGCCAACCGGAGGGGTCCGCCAACCTCTCAGCGCGGTGGCTGTGGGGGGCGCGGGGGGAACGGGCCAGCGCGGTGCCCGTGAGGGGGGCGCGCCGCGGGCGAGCTCCGTTGTTGCGAGAGGGACCCACACTGTCCGCACGCCCTGTTGTCGCCCCCCGCCCGGCGCCCCACGGAGCCCCGGTAAAGGGGCCCCCCCGCTAGCCCCGGTTACTCACTAGCCCATGGCGCCCCGGCGCAGCAGCGAGCGGCGGCCGCGGGAGGGACACGTCAGGCTCCGAGCGCACCCGCCCCCTTCCGCTTCCTGCCACGCGCCGCGTCCCGCCGCCGCCGCCGCGCACGCGCGCACGCGACACCGCCCACCCCGTCGCGGTGCGCCTACAACTCCCATCATGCACTGCGGCCACAGCGAATGACACCCCCGCGGGGTGGGCTCGAGGTTGTCGCGCGGCTTGCTGGGAGTTGTAGTCCAGCCCCACCCAACCGCCATCATGGCGCCGTGGGAGACCGTGGTTCCTGAGCGTCCTTGGGGACGTGGGTTGTGTGGAGGGACGCGTCGTTTAGTTACCAGAATTCGTAGGGCTGCTTTAAGAGATTTCAACTGATGTATGGATAAACAAGTGAATAAATAAATAAACACAACATTTGTTTTCTGGTTTTGTATTTTCACAGCAGAACATTTCAGGTCTTTCTCTCCCGTAAGAACCTCCTTGCGCGCCCCGCCCTCTCCCCCAACACCGGTGACCTCCTGGTGTCACATATCAGATGGTAGAAAGGCTGATGTGCCTTCACCTAAATGGCTCATCTGCTTTTAGCCGGTTTAGAAGTCAGGTATGTAGATAGTTGTCTGGACTCTCTGTGGTCAATGGAAACTGTTTTGCCAACTGCAGTAGAAAACTACATAGAGAAGAGACAAGTTCAGCTCCTTTAAATAATCAGGTATCACTCTGCAGAACTGAAGAGCAAAAGAAACTGAAGATACAGTTCTTGGGGCATTATTACAGTAAAGCCATGTGAGACACCGAGTCAAATTTTGGCCTGATATGACTTGTGATTTTGACAGTTTATCTTAGAGTACTATTTTGGCAGCCAACTGCAGCCTGTGTGACAAAAATGGAATTTTATACACTAGGGCTGATTTTTATACTGTTTTGGAAAGACCTACTACTGCAAGAGGACTCCATGTAGAGTGGTGCCAGCTGGTACAACTGGAATGATGATGAGGAGGAGGAGGAGGATAGCATGTAATTTATAAACTGCCTCTTTAGAGAACACAAACATCTGAGAAGCAGACGTAGATTTTAAACAGCCTGTTCTTTTCATGTTTTGCTATTCTTCTTTGAACCAAATCAGTCCCTCTTATATAACCAAGCTAATCCTGCTTCAGAAATAATGTAATTTAGGACCATTAAAAACATTAGTATTCATTTACTGGCACTGAAGTTTATTAGCCAGTGTGTTCCACTGTTTCACACAGTGCAAATCTTCAGCATTTACTGCAAAATTATATGTCTCAATATACCTCTATTGCATTAGTGCAAAACTGATGTTTAATTACTGCTTTAAAAATCAAGTTTTGCTTCATGGCAACTGACTACAGATGCTGGACCCAATTGTGCTGAATTTGCACCCTGATGCAAACAGTGAAGACTACATGATTGCTTCAATAGCCAGAGGTAAAAAGCAGAAAATAGAGGCAGAGAGAAGAAATGGGGAGAGAAGCACAGATATATTTTCACTCCCTCTAAATAGTTCCTTTTTATTCTAGTGTCATTGCTTGCAGAAATCAGTTACAATCTCTCTTTGAAGAGATCCCATTTTTCTCATCTATGACATGCTCACACCTTGTTCCCACACCAGTACGTTTTACCAGAGTGTCAAAGTTTGGCTGTTGCACTGAGTCGAGGCCTCTCCTTACCAAGGAGGATGAAGGAGCTGCTGTTACCCAGGTCTCATAGCCCCTGTGGGCTGGGATCGCCAGAGGGAATTACAAAGCTGTTTGTGTGTACACATGTGTGTAAATACATACATGCAGACAGATGTTCACTTTGCAAAACGTGGCTAGTTAATACCTGTAGCATCAGTCTGCAAGAGGGGCCCTGCAATGTGTGCTTGGTCTGTTTAACATCAGTGCTCATATGCAGTCTGATTTTTGATGTACAGGTTCTGCCAGTAGTAGTCTCTCTAACCACAAGGTGGAAGAACTGCTTTACTTATGATGTCTCCCTCAGCTTGTATGAGATGTACACAGCAGTGCAGGCAAGTTTTGTTAGTCGTTATTTAATTGCTACAGTGCATCAATGCCCAAGGGCCACGTTCAGGACCAGAAGTCCTCGTGTTAAGTGCAACGTAACACAGTCCATAGTCCTGCACGGAGCTCCTGTAAATAGATCTCAGGGCCCCACAGAGTGCTCAGATGCTCCAGAAGATCTCTGTGACCTCTTTCTCTGCACAGCACAACTATACTGTGAGAGATCACTTCGCTTCAGTGAGTTCCCCGAAGAGACCAGCACGTGGGGAGCTCCATGTGATCATGCTCAAATGTAGCAGCTGCATCTCCAATGCTCTGACAGAGCATTCCAGGGAACAACCACAACTGTGACATGCTTTACCTCCCCTTTGCCTGCCACCCCCATGCTGTCTCTCAGGCTGCTTGACAGGTGCTTGTCAGATGTCCTTACTGATTTATTCATGCAGGTCGATGGGCTCTAGAGGTGGTAGCATGAGTGAAACAAGGTCATAAGTCTGAATGACAGCTGAGCACAGACACATAAGGATGACCTTCAGGAAACCCTGAGTAAACAACATTCCTAAAGCAAATTGTTTACAATGCTACTAACCTAAAAGAAACTTAACTGCTAGCTCCTTTAAGCCAACAGCCCAACTCCACTGATTTCATCACAGCTAGAGTTTCCCTTGTAGTCTGTAATTAGGAGACAATCTCCCAGCTTGCCTGAGAAATCTGAGGCAGTGTGCCAGTCACAAGTGGTGTGTTCCCCAGGGCTCAGTATTGGAGCCAGTTATGTTTAATTTCTTCATCAAAGATTTGGACAAGGGCAGCCTCAGTAAGTTTGGTGGGAGTGTTGATCTGCTGGAGAAGACTCTGTAGAGGGGTCTGGACAGGCTGGACTGATGGGCAGAGGACAATTGTATGAGGTTCAACAAGGTGAAGTGCCAGGTCCTGCATTTGGCTGTTTCATAGCTATGGCTATTTGCAAAAAAATTTCCAATTTCGATATCTAAAGTGAGATACCCAAACCACTGATTAAGCAGAATATATCAAAAGAAGTATGCTTAACTTCCCTGCCAGCCATAAGTCTAATATTGCAGTGCATGAAAGCATTTCCAACATCATTATCAGGACATGAGAGGTTAACTGAATGTCTTTCTACCGCTTGGCATGAAATGTTTTGAATCCTGAACTCCTGTTATGACTCACACCCCCATTTCTCAAATTTGTTCACCCAGGTGCTCCTAGAACATCACTTTATTCGGTGCATTTATGACAATACTTAATAAGGTATCTAAAATACTGTATAACACTGTACCTTTAATGAGCTGTGCTCCCAGCTGGCAGTATTACAGCACTGCTTTCTCAATAACTAGGATCCTGATTTCTGGCTCTGATAAAACAGGCATTCTATATAACACACACTTTGTGTAACACAAAGAGTTGGCAGCTAAACCCTGATCCTGTCAAAGAACAACAACAAAACTCCAACAGGACCAGCATTTCATCCCGCATCTTCAGGTGAAGCCTCAATATTTCAAGTAGAAACAAATCATAACATGTAGTTTTGCAATGAGAGCAGCACTATTGATTCAGAAAAAGCTCAGTAATAAAGCTACCTTCTGTTTGCTAAATTATACCACAAGGAGAGATTATAAAAATTATGGTAAAATTATGCAGATCAGCAAACAAGGTCAGGCAGATACTTGCCATTGTCAGGAAATACGGTTGAAATATATGCAAGAAGGGTGAAGAGGTTTTATATCCTTCCCTGAGGGGATGCAGTGTTGGCTAATGCTGGCCCCAGCATCAACGCAGAACAGATTGATAAAGGCTGGTTCTCAGCTGACAGCCTAAAAATTGTACCTGGTCATGGTGAACCAACAGGTGAGTATTTCAGCAAGACTGGAAGGCCCACAGCTAATACAAGGTTAAAGTCTTTCTACCGTCTAAATGCTTCCCACATGTTCTTTTCCTGCTTTTTTTTAAGGTTTCTGAAGTCTTCAACGTGGTTTTTATGTAAGAAAAAACAACCCATAAGTTGGTTAATTTTCATGCCCTGCTTGTTTTACTGTGGCTTATCTAACTGGATTCTGTAAAAAAATTATAATAGAGCTAAGTAACCCAAACGTGTTATATTTCTAGGGGATTAAGAACTAGCTTTCACTTATATGATCTGTTCTTTAATCCTCAAACTATTAACTTGGAACTGTTGTTTAGAGACAAAAATACCCAAAGCAAAACCAACAAACAACAGGGTTTGGAACATTAAGAAAAAGAGTGCTTGCCTTGGAAATACTGATGCCAATTTCCCTTAAGGGCCTATAGACTAGTAACCAGATACATACAGCTCTGATAATGGACTCATTTACATAAAAACCACTGCCAGCTTCCTTGGAACAGTCACCCTGTGGAAATCGGCCAGGACTAGAATCATCCCTATTAACCTGAGAGCCTTTACACCTTTACAGAGACAGCTTTTGGCACAGAGCATTAATTTCACCTAGAACTTTATGAGTCATTAGCAAAAATACCTTTCATACTAAAGACACATTGGACCTATATTTGTGAATGGAAAAATACCAATAAGAGGAGGCTCTCTGGTTTACAAGTCAGCAAATCTTAAATGACACTGGATCCCTTTAGTCCACTTGGAAAGTTCTGACAGTAGCCAAAAAAATAACAACGTGAACATTGGATTTCTGCATCAGCTGTTGTTTTTCAAATCAACGTTCGGATATCGAATTTGAATAACCTCGTGCACACAGTGACAGGGAGTTACACCCCTCACTTGTACATGAAGCAGTTTTGTTGGGGTGCTCACAGAGTGAGGCTGAGCTCTGCTTGTAGTTGCATAACTTTTTCGTGCAAATGAAACATGTAATACATTAACATTTTTGCATGCAGTAATTATCATATGCATACGTGAAAATAAAATGCTGCACATGCAAAATTCTGCTTTTGATCCTGGAATAGAACTGATTTCTGTTTAATTTATGGATATTTGCAGCTTGCTGAATAATTCTGTGAGTCTTTCAATTTTGATTTCTTGACAACATCAGCTTTTAAATATAAACTGTTTGTAAACTACCTTTTGAGCTACTTTCTCTTTTTTTTTTTTTTTTTTTTTTAATTCTGAGCAGCAGTAGCAGCAGAAATTCATCAAGTAAATTATCTTGTAACCTTGTAAGCTGTAACCTGGACTGTTCCGTTTGATATGTAGTGAAAGAGCTTTGATTTGATTTTTATTGTATTTCGTTCAAACTTTATTATAAAACATCTCCCAGGGACACTTGCATGAGAAACACTTTGCAAGTAAAAACAGCATTGCATTTCCAGTCTCCCACTTTTAAAGGTTATTATAACATTTTTATCATGCTTACTTATCTCCATAATATACCACTGTATGGAAGACAACTGCAGCAGTTAGGTCATAGAGCTAGATGTCTCTATAGGTTTTTCTAATGGATTTTATTTTCCCATACAACAAAAGGGGTTTCAGTGTGTCATTAACCCAGTGACCAGTGCTTCTGCAGTTGGACTGTGGGCTGTCCCCAGGCAGCTATATTTTCGATGTTCTCTGACTCCAGTTTTGTCTCCACTGTTTTACCAACATGAAACTTCGTGTAGATTTGTAACAAATGCCTCTCAAAAACCTACTATAATTTAAATAGAGAAGATTACCTTTGTGGGTGACTCTTTTTGAGTGGGTTTTATGTTGATCCCGATAGCTGATTCCTTCTCTAGAATTGATCCACCCATATTTTTCAGTGGAACAACAGTGACTTTCAGCAGCTGGATACTTTCAGCTTGTATTCAGGTTGAGCATACAAAGTGCTTACTTGACAACTCTTTCCTTCTAAAAATTGCAATTTAAATCCAAACTAGATATAAATTACAACGTGTCACATCTTTTTATCAACTTTTGATTACTATTTATCTCTCAGTCTCAGAGAAAGCTTTTTAAAATACTAACAGGATGACAGGCTTGGGTTGATCCTGCTCCTATTACAATCATTTGCCAAAAATCCTACTGGGTCATAGCCTCTGAGTGGATCACATCCCTGTGGATCTCCTAATGCACTTTATAAAATGTATCCAGTAAATCCTGTAACAACAGAAATATGATTAAATACACAGAGCACAGATGGTTCCAAAAAACCCCAAGCTATAGCTTAACTTTGAATTTTTACTTATAAAGATTTACTTTCCTTATAAAAGTAGGCCATAGAAGTCTTTTTCAATATTTATCTAGCTCAGCTAGGGAAATAAAACAGTAACTACATGCTGATCTGTGCAATATCACAGAAGTGCAAACACATTAAAGTCCTCCTTAAATGCAAGCGAGCAGGCCCCTGGCCAACTGGGAAGAGCAAGAGAACAGCTAACATGGCTGAGTTTTATAGACATGCCAAGTGGCTTAGCAGCCTTTGCTGAATGCTGCTATTACAGCGGCTTGCCTGAAATAAGAAACAAAGAAATCAGATTAAAGACTGAGCTGCTTAGGACAGCAGCATTAGTACAGCAAATTTCCTGGCAAGAGAGTTGTGATTTTGGGCATCAGATGTGTGCTCCATGCTGCAGTGCTGAGCAGGGTTGGATTCTTAACCCATTTTGAAAAATACTGAATGAAAACCTTTAGGAAGGTTTTATCAGCTGTGAATACTGGAAAGAGGGTGAGCTTCCTATCCTGTGGTTTTGTTCATATGCTATTTGGCATCTTTGTGTAAGAGCCTGAGAAGCCATCAAGCAGTAAGCTGTTAATGCACCAGTCGCGACAAGGCTTTGGAGCAATTATCAATCTCTGTGCAGTCTTTGACTGTTTGTCCCCTTAGAGCACTCTGAAGAGCCAGCTTTATAGTGGGCTTGCTCCAGAGCTGAGGTGAATGCTGGTGCATCAAGGCACAGTTTGATGAGTGAATTTTCAAGTGGCAGTGCTGGCACAAGCGGCTGCCATTCCACACACCTGTTAGCGAGCACTTGTTCCCTGTGCCTCTCTCCGTGCTGTGCCAGTATAAGCAATTTGTAGCTTCATGACAACATGGACTACAAAATGATCTGGCTGCAAAAGACTTTTTCAAGTCCTGCAGCTGAATTACAGAGTTAGCCTTTTTCATACTCGTTTAGAAGGTCTGACTGCAACATGAGTGAATACTTTAGTTATCTTCAGTTGAGCCTGACAATGAGAGCAGCGAGCATGTAACAGCTTGGGCTTCATGATGGGCTGTCCAAGCCAGCTAAAGATCACACTGAATTGCTACAACAGCTGGCACCTGGACTATTGAATCTTCACATGCTAATCACTACATCATATCACATCTGGCTTGGGTACATCTATTCAGCTTAAAATCACCTCTCACAACAGCAAGATGGCTATGGCTATAGCTTTCTTAAGTGCAAGTGTGTCCCAGCTGACAGAAAAGAGGGGCTAGAATATATCAGAAACCTTTGAAGACCACTTTTCTTCTTACTTTTTTATCTTCTTACCTTTACTTATACATTTTGTAATCTACTGTAGACTGTTTAAGTAGTTAAGTGGGCAACACAGCCTTACAAGGTGTCATCATGGAAGGATGGTCAAGGAATGAGCAAATTAAGAAGCCACATTGTTTACACTTCAGCAATATCCTGAAACCCTTTTATGCATATTCTGTAGGTGATTCCTTGGATGCAGTAGTGCCTTTTAGTGGTTAGTTAATGCATCACAGGTTTGTTACAGAACTCCCTGGAGAGCTGAAGCTTTCTATCAAAGATGTGGTAGATCATCTAAATTCAGGTCTCAGTTACCCAGTAAATCTACTACACTTCTGCAAAGCACCTTCTCTTTCTTTGCTTCATAGCAACTGTGGCTATATAAGTGGAATAATTTATTAAATCAAATCTGCTTTGAGAAAAATACAGTTCATTCATCTTTCTAATTACTACTGTTCAAATTTAGCCTCAATTAGCAACCTCTCAATTCACTGAGATTAGTTCTGCCTGTGTACAAGCGAGACTAGCTATGAAGGCACATGTAATAAGCCCTACATTTCTTCTACTTAATGTATCATAGGATTAGATATCTGCTGTTGATTTTCTGTGAAGCAGTAAACAAAATGCCCTTGTTAGCTGCAAACATCTCCTTTCCCAGGAAGGCTCAGTTTCTGAATGCTATGGACAGAAAATGTTATGTTCTGTTACCAAAAATCAGGGAGATGACAGCAGTGTAACAATGTTATTGTTCTACCATTGTATAATACTTTTTAATATCTGGATCTTAACATGACATCACAGGCATGTGAGCCACTCCCTCTAAAAACAGAGCAAGGCAGATCCACAAAATGAGTAGAGGTATATTATTCTAACTATTTTACATAGGTGAACCTAGGAGGGGAGACCAAATGCCCAAGGCTAGTAAATGGAGTCATTGAACTGAAAACACACTCCAGAGGTTCAAATTTCCAATCTGTGCTCTAGTTACAAGACATCACCCTGTGATCCTCCTCCTCATACTGGAAATCCTGGAAAAAACCTATTGAATGGCTATCATAGCTTTTTATGTTTGGATTCAGCAGTTGTTTCAGCCACATTCGAAAGGAATGAGTCAGAAATTTGTGTATGTGGGAAGTGGTTTCCTCTCACATTACTGCATGTATGGATGAAATACATTTCCTCTACTATGAGGCTGCTGAATGAGAAAATAAAGCAGTGCAGCTGACTGGCATTTTAGTGGTTGTACTTCGACCCTGATAATGAAAAGCCAGCGGCCTCCGGAGGCCAGTTTGGATAATGCATTCCATAGGAAAGCTGATGAAGTCACTTGCATTATTATGAAAGATGACTAGAATAGGACAAAGTGGAGAAAAAATACCAATATTAAAACCAGATAAATTAGAGACTCGGTTCTTTAGTGAAACCTGGCCTGGCTGAAAATGCGGGAGGAAGTCAGGCTTTAAGACATGAGCTGTAGTGAGATAATGAAGACACCTCCCTCTGTGCTTCAGTCAGTTTTTCTAGCAACTAGTGTTCAGAAATCAGAGATAATGATAATGGCTTGTGCCTACAGTCATTACAGCTCTGGCACGCACAGTATGCAAGGCATTTAATGTCAAACTTACCAGCACCACGCAGGGAGACAGCGGCAGGGCTAAGTAGAACACAGGTCACCTGCCTTCCAGCCCCAGCTGTAATCAGAGGACCAGTGACACTGCAGAGCAGGCAGTTTTTATTTGGTATGAGAATGAACAGCAAAATTTGGCCTGGGGCTAGAACCTGCCCAAAGATGAATGTCCTCCAATCCCAGGGGCCGGTGTGGTCTTTCTTCTGTCCTTCAAAGATGATTTGATCTGGGAGCGATAAGTTTCTGTAAGGTCTGGAGCCTGGTGAACACCTCAGGTGGCTGTCCCTAAATTCTGGGGAACTAAAGGGGAAACAAAGGAGTTCAAGGGCTGGTCAGACAAGTGGGCTGAGGGCAGAAATGGGATTAAGGGAAGAGAAACAGAAGAGGCTTGCACAAAGCTTTCAAGAGAACTCTGAGCTTCTGAGGGGAGAGCTACATCCAGAAAAAAATTGGAGAAGAAGGAAGACATAGGGGAGTAATAAAAGATTTCCCCATTTGTTCCTTACCTCAGCAGGGAATTTAAGGTTCTTTTTGACATGAAGCCCAGAATTGTTCCAATTATTTAAAGATCAGCACCTTTTTTAAGTACTCTGATGAGCTATGCAGAAGACACAGTTGCTAGGTATGTTTTATAAAAAAGGATCTTACTGCTGTCAGTAAAGAACTTCTAAAACTAACCTTACACATGTGTATATAAAACACGTAGGAGTGCACATCATGGGACACTTAAAAGCATTTTTGTTTGAAGGTAATTCCTTATGGCAAGGCAGGCCAGTCTGTCAGGAGCCACAGCTCCACACCACGCTGGGTCCCCCTGCTCTGGCAGCACAAACACGTGGCCCCAGCCTGATCTGTGCTGTGGTTGCAGTCATGGGTGATTAGTAAATCATTCCATCAGACACCAGGCAGGGCAGTACACACCGAGGGACATTCACCAAGAAAGAAGGAAAGTGCACTTCCGGGTACTTTTTATGTATATTTTCCAATATTTCCTTTGCTTTCAACCTCTGCATGTCAAATGATAGCAAATTGCAAATGTACTAGTTCCAGCTGAGCACAACTGGGGGTGAAATAGCTTTTCTTTGAAGCTAGAGCTAGAGTCCACTTGAAAAGCTGTAGGGAGAGGCACAGACATTTGCAAATGAGTAACTGAATTTCTGACCAGGTGATTTTTCAAAGCATTGTGATTCATGAAACATATTTTCAGAGGAGCTGCATAATCCATTAGGAGAGCAACTTGTGAAAGGGATCATCCCCATAGCTAAGATGGGAATCACTAGGTAAACAGCTTATTAGAAGAATATCATCATCTACCAAATCAGCAGAAAAGCAATATAGATCTTTATGAAAATATTTTAACATAAAAAGAAATTATAGCATTTTCCCCATTGATTTTCATATGGTCATGGATCTCATTACACATTTCAAGTAGGTTTAAAAGTACAGGATAAAGATCCAGGGCCAAATCCTTTTACATCTGAACCATGCCTAGGAGGAGATGGGGAGGATGATTCATCCCACCTTGGCTCCACTGCATGTTGTAACACTCTGGGAGCACTTCTCATGTCTTGTTGCTGGTCTCAGTTTTGATACTCCCTCAGCCTCTTACCTGGAGCATATCTGGGAGTGCTGGTAGAGGAGCTGACAGCTCTGTGTGCACAAAGGCAATTTTCTTTTGGCAAATCAAGGCTTTCCAAGCACAGTGTGTGTCTGCTGGAGCACAGTGCAGACACTGCCCCATAAATTTCGATATTGCACACATGCAAAATGTGTGTGTGTTTGCCTGGCACGGGCAGGGACTGAGGCAAAGGCAATCCCAGCAGTGGTGTGTGAGGGCGGGTAGTCAGATGCCTGATGGTTTACATATGTGGGCAGTTCCTGTGACCACACATATGAAAACAGAGATGAGAAATCTCTAGGGGTCCTTATGCAATCAGTTATATGTGTACAATTTCAAAATAAAACATTAGCTGGGGATAAAAATGGAGAGCTTCGTTTAGCTTTTTATAGCACTTCTTTTTTGGCTTTACTCCCTGCATGCCACACAAACAGCTACCTCTCCAAAATTTTTCTTCATATTTGGGAACCAGTGATGTAACTTCAGCACTTCAGGTGAAACTTCTATATGCCTTTGCTTCATAACCCCTCATTCATTTAAACAGCTAGTAGCTTCCAGCACTGCTTTATTTATATTTTAGAGTTATGGGTGATGTCAAATCAGCCTTGATGAAACACTCAGCTAACTACTGCTCAGACTGCAAAGGGCTGCAGTAAAGTATTATTTCAGTGAAACCCACAAGCTTGGAGAATGCATATTCTGTAATTATCTAATAATTTTTCTTGCATCAGGTTTTGTCATAAAAGAAATTAAGACTCTTAAGGACTTTACCAGCAATGTGAGTTTATCCATGGACTAGCAGACCTGCAGTATTCTTATAGTCTCAGAAGGATTTTGGTTGAGATCTATACCTCTCAATAAGTGTGCTTTCTTCCTCTTCCTTCCTCAGCCAAGCTACATTTCCAAATATTGGTTTAGAAATTGTAGTCACCCCAAGGAGAACCCGTGAACTACATAGGGACAATATAAAATCAAGAAGTTAGTGCCCCCATTTTAGATTTAATCCAGAAAAAAAATTCTCCTGCTTGACATACAGTGCTAAACATTCCAACTTGGGCAGAAACTGAGAGACACACACAAGTGAGAGTCCCCACTCACAGTCAGACCCTGTGGGCAGCAGGAGAGGTGATGCTTGGTGCACACAGGGGGAAGGTCACTTGCCAGTGCTGCATGAAAAATAAACCTGTTAATTGCCCACAAAAGCTCAAGATCACTGATTGCAAGGTCAGTATTTAAAATATGTCATTACTCTCCTCAGTTATTAAGTCAGACCTTCTCAGAGTACATACTTTCCTTTCATCCAGCTCATTAAATATCAGTCAAAAAAGCAAAACATATGAAGTGGTAAAGAAACAGCCAGCTCACTACTGGAATAAAAGTTTAATAGAGGAGTGTCAGCTGTATTTCACATACATGGTCAAATATGACTAGTGAAAGCCTGCAAATGTCTTCCTTCTCCCCTTCAAATACTACAAGTAGACTGTCTTTTAGAGAATAAAATCAAGTAGATTAGGCCAGGCTTTAAACCTCAGGAACCATAAGTAATAGACCATAAAGCAGAGACCAAAGAAAAAAAAAAAACAACCCTTTTAAACATTCTTCCTTAAAGCAAAAAAGGTGAAAGAAGCAAAAGCAGTACCTACAGTCACAAAATTTCACAAGGAAACAACATATGCACAAGAACATTGCTTCCAGCTGCCCTAAGAACCTTGTAGAGAAGTTAGAACACGATTACCTTTACTTCACAGTAACAACAAAAGCCAAAGAGTTTCCAATATTGGATGGTTATCAATTGGAAGAACTTTCCATTGAGTTTGTTTAAAAACCTGTTAAAGCAGAGTTTGCCTCCTTGATCTTATGCCTACAACTGCATTTAGTGACCAGAGGGGTTAAGATTGTAGGAACCGGCCGCTGATTTGTACTGCTGAAGTTCATGCTTGTCACAGCTCTGTTCTAGGCAGATGATGACCTACATATGAAAAAAAGAATGGCTGGATAATACAGAAATTATACAAACACAAGAGTTTAGGCTGTCACACTCATTCTGCTTGGGAAACATAAGGAGAGACAAGTGATTATCTGCTCACAGATTTACTTCTTTTCTACATGTTTTCCTGAGTTTCTTCTCCCCAGTTCCCTTATTATCTGAGCACTTCTCAGTGTCCTACTAGTGTTATCAAATAAGATTTAGTGACACTCATGCTAGTATTTTTACATGACAGCTTAATACTCCCACTGGGTATTTTAGAGAATAGTTCATAAATCAGAAAAGTCAGAATTGGGAAAGGGCTTTCGGGTCATCCTCTCCATCCCTCTCTGCCATAAGCATTTCAAGCAAAAAAAAATCCAACCAAAAAAAATAGCTGATACTTTTGCAGCCTAAAATAAGACTGAGAAAGAAAATAGAGATGCTCTGAAGTGCAATCCTGCAAATAACTATGGATGAACTACCCGATGGATTCCCTCATTTCATTGCCAGTTCTTTCCTTTTAGTTTTGTTGCTGCTTTTGTGGGATCAAAAGCAACTTCTTGCTGACAATGGTCATGACAATGATCATTCTCATATTGTCTCATAAAGTATGATATATCATACTTTACTCAGTGTTTGTCTCTGACATTCATTCTGCATTGCAGCATACTGTCATTTGCAATTGTGGCCCAAGAGCACAAGTGAGATTTCCAATTCCCTTGTCTGTACTGCCCAGGCAGTGACAGACAGATACACTGTAAGGTAGGCACCAGAGACCTGATGAATAGTTATTGGTAATTTAAATGGGATGGTGGTACTATGAACAATTTTCTCTCTAACCTACTGTCTTCAAGCTCTACAAAGGCTAACTATGCCTTCAGAAGCACTGTTTGAATTATTCCTCTTCCCTGTGATTATAGCCAACTCTGTTGGTAGAGAATTTACCTTATGCTACTTCATTAAAGCTATTCCTATTATATAAAAATTTATTGTTTAGCATGTCTATCCTTTCCCTGTAGCTGCAAAGCTGATATGCAGATAATAATGATCTGCTTTGTTATTTTGCATCCCCTTCTCCATCTCTCAAAGGGAGTTTCCTAACAGAGCTCTAAGATCTTGGTCACAAAAGGCCTTGTAACAGATAGATTCTATGTGAAAATTTAGGATTCTTCTTGTCTTTGGTACAGAATGACTAACCTTGCTGGAAGACTTTCTTGTGACTTGTTGCCAAAAGACTAGTTTTCTACTAGCACAGGTTCAGCTCTACTGGCAAAGACAGGATCTCTTGACTGTCCTGTCTGTGGGTTAGATAATATTTGCTGTAGCTTGTGCACTTGGTTAATGAACCTTGGCTAATGTGTTTTTGTTTAAAATGAACAAAGGCTTGTCTATGTTTTCCCTTTGCATCAGTAAACTATGGTCTGGCACTTGTTTTCATCAGTTAACTTCATATATTTCTTAGCTTCCTGGATAGCTTAGTAGAACCACGTGTGATGAACAGCAAAGGAGGGTTTTCCGTGGCTAAAGCTTTCTGTCATGTGTCATGCTCTGCTGTGAAATGAGCCCTGGGCTGCCCCTTGCCTGTGAGGCAAAGGGTCCCAGCAGCCCATATTGTGCCCAACACTGAAGCTTGTGCAGCCAGATTGAAGATGAGAAGCCATGCACAAAGGTAACCTTGACTTTCAATCACAGAAGTGCAGAGTACCAGTACTAGCAAATAAAGCATTGTCCAAGAAGCACAGCCCAGAGGCAATTCTGTCCTTAAGCACATGTTGCCATTTCCTCTCCGTGGCACTCAGCTCTCACCCAGAGCCAATGCAGCATTTGCCTCTCCACATTCTTCAGTTTCTGCAGAATCTGGAAGCACTGAGGGTCACTGAACTTCTATTGGTCCACTAAATCGGGGGGAGGAGGGATAAGATCCCGTGGGTTCAGCCGGGCAACGAGGCAAACATCGTAACTGTCGTGCATGAGGACGTTGGTGGCCACCACATTCCACTGGTTCTCCCACGTATCCAGCTCAAGGATCTCTTTGGTGATAACCTCGTGACGAGCTGAAAGACAGAGGCAACAACAACAGGCATCAGGAAGCAAGTCAAACAGGATCAAAGAGGTTTTTGCAGTTGTTATTACGACCCTTCTGAAAAGGGGCAATAAAAAGGTAATTTCTGTGGTATGAATGACTACACTGTGTGAGGAGCACACAAGTTGTCAACGTACAGCAAATGAAATAGTGCAGATGGAGATCTGTGCAGTGCAGTCAGTCCTCACCCTCTGGGCTCCAGGTGCAGCTGCAGGGACAAAAGCATCAAGTGCTCCATCTTGGCACAAGTATGCAGGTGGCATTTCAGCCTGCAGTCAATTGTCAAATGTTCATCTTTTCAAGGCAGAGTATTGCCTCTTGTTCACAAGTATGCCTACATGCAGTATATTGTCTTTTCTTTGCCCTGACTAAAATACAGCTCTCAGGCTGCTGGAAGCACTCCAAGACTATTTTTTCCTTGGGTGCAAAGTCTGGACATCCTGTGATTTAGGAGAAATAAAAAACCTCCAAGGCTTTAAATGTACTTTAGATGGTCTGAAGTGCTGAGGAATTTGTCATGAACAGTTAGGTTAGAAGAATGCCATTAAATCACAGCCAATCTCCAGACAAGAAGCTTTTTACAGAGACTAACAAAAAATGAAAGAATCTCCATGCAGCAGAGAACCATAGCTGTCAACCAGCAGTGCTATATTAAACTTCTTACAAGACCACAAGCCCTTTCTCTGCTAACAGCAGTCCTGAACTCCACAAAAATTGTTACTCAAACCCAAGTTCTCTCCTAAAAATAAAAAGTGTCTTTCATTTCTGCTCACTTTTTCTTTTCATCTTAAAGTTGCTTTCTCACAGCAAGTAACCTTAGCCTAAACTTTTCTTACTTTGAGCTGAGGACATGCACGTGCTTTGCTGTCAGATGAGTTTCTGGAGAGATGCAAGAGAACAGACACTCCACAAATATCAGGATAAGAACCATAATAACAAAAAACCATTGAATACTCCATGCTGTTTTATTGAGTCATAAGAGACTGGTGACAAGATAAACTTTACAGGGTTCAGACTGAGGTTCCCATTCAGCTATCCCTTATAGAAAGCTTTTTTCTAAAATAAAAAAAACAAACCAACAACAAAAACCTCCCACCACCGCCAACGCTGTCTCATGTCTATCAACTGCACCTCACTGTTTGGGCACTGCCTTTGTGTGGAACTGGCAGCAAAGGATTGGAGAAGGGGGAAAGAGTGAAAAGCAGAAGAACATTCAGAGACATATATTGTTTCCCTTGTTGGAAACAGACAACATATTTTTCCAGAGGACAACAAACCAGGGGATTTAGTGCCCCCAAACCAGTGCTGTCATGGTTTAGGTTCCATGCAAAATTGGTGTTGGCGTTATGATGATGTTGTGTGGTGGGATGTAAAATACCTCTCAGGCTTCTCTGTGAGGAGGAATTTCAGCATGTGGGAAGGTCACATGGAAACAAGACTTCTCCTCCTCCCAAGATTGACTTCCTTACTGAGTGCATACAGGACAGCTCTGTTTTCTGCAGGTCCTGCACATGCACAAGATCTGTGGATGTTGCAGTTTTATGAACATTTCTGCACGTTTTTGTCATGTTTATCTAAGGAAACCACTCACCAACCATTCACCATCTCTGTCCCCTCTGATAAGAAGGGCAGCACATTGTTTCTACCCCACCATCCACAGCCTGTACTCATTTTGCCCTCAGTTGTGTCACAATTGGTTGTAATACAATTTTTGTTGGTCCAAACTCAGACCTCTGGGACTCTCACAGATCTCTAGGAGCTTGTTTGAGTAAAATTTGAATAAGATTTCATGATATAGTCACACCTGAGTAGTTTTGTTCTTTTCCATTCTGTGAAACAAGTTATGATGGTTTACTTATTGAACCTGGATATAAAAGGAGAACAATAATAATAATAATCCATAGGAAGGGTGCAGCCATTCAAGATAGAAGACAGCAGACTGCTAAAAAAACCCAGTTACATGTGAAGAGAGAAGGCATGACTGACAAACAGCAAACAAATAACCAGCCAGTTACCAGTACCAGCACAGAGCTCACTTCTATATGACCCTGCAAGAGTGAAGAGGTTTTTCCTAAGAGGCAAATACAGACACAAACAGACCTAACCTGTGACACAGGAGGCTCCAGTCACTGTATTTTTTTATTAGATCATCTCTTTTATACAATAAATTTTTATGCCTGGGTTTTCTTTGGCATGGATGATGACAAAAATGAGACAATCAGAGGAAAAATAATCAAACGTTGGAACCAAGACATTCTGTGAGTGATTGCAACACTTCAGAAAAAAAAAACATAATTAAAACATCAGAGGCTTATTCAGCAACCCTTCCTTACAAGCCTTGCTGTGTTTTTTCCTGACCCTGGTGACTCCCCACCTTTGGTGTCCCATGTTTCCCTTTTCTGTGGGATGTTGTAACTGGTTTTGTTCCACTTTATAAATTCTGCTTTCCAGCACATGGAGTGTTAGTTAACTCTTAACCCTTGAGAGATAAAAAGAGTATGTTTTTTAAATAAGGGAAGCAATAATTTCTCTAGTCTTATCTTGTTTAATATGAAAGGAAACAGCACTCTTTAGATGAGAAAGTTCATGTGAGGAAAGGCACTGCTTAAAATAGTCATACTTGAGAAAAAAATATACATCTTTTCTTTTTAAAAGAGAAATTACTTAAAGCACCTCAGCTCTTAAGCCTTTTTTTAAATTATTTTTTAATTTTTACTGGTAAAAACAATAGAAAAGGTGATGCTTTTCAAAGAGAATAGCACCTTTGACTTCAGGTTCTAATGTTATATTTCAGCTTTAAAGTTTTAAGCTTGAAGGTGCAAATAATTCCTGATTCTGCTTCATTGATTCATCTTATTTAATTGTAATTTATTTTTTTAAAGGTAATATGTCAGCAGCCAATTTGCTTACAAGAGAATCATGGAACACCCACAAAAATAAATTGGCTGTATTACAGAACTTTAAAACTTACCTACTTAAAAAGCCACCCCACACAACTCCCTGTCATCATAGCATTATTCTGCCTCACTTACCAGATGACCACCTTACCTAATGAAAGGATTTCACTAATTTTTTCTACAAAACCAGGCAGTATTTTTCTGCACTTTCTTGTTTAACCATGAGAAGTTTTAAGAAACTGTCTTACACTGTGTTTTTCTGCAAAGGAGTTAAAGTGAGAATTATTCTGGTTGTACAAACCTAACTCTAGTGCAGATCCTTTTCCAGCGGTAAAATTGTGTTGATAATAGTATGATTTATTCATACTCAGGAAAGGAAAACGCTAAACCAGCATAGGGAACATTAATCATAAATTTATCCCCACCAGAAACTATGGTATATTAAAAAGAGTCAGAACATTTTTGGTACAGTTATGCCTTTTTGATATGCAAGTGCAGACTGAAGCTACACTGAGCCTACAAACTTATCTTTTCCCAGTGTCAAGACTTGAGTTTATACCTGAAAACATTTACTTTATAAACATTAAAATTGTATTTCATATATGCAAACACAGTAGTCAAAGTAAAATGAATCTAATCTTTAAATTATCTTTTATATTCTCGTCTGTAAACACAACACTTTCCTGCAATTTCTCATATGACTTTTTTCTTTGAAAGTGCAGAAGAAGAACAAAAATATTAATTTTCAGTAAGTGCCTGCCTATACACAATCATGCTTTTTCTTTAAAAGATTTTTATGATTCACTCCCCGAATATGGCCAGACTTCATTTTATGATGTAAGTTTTCTCATGTCGTTTGAATGTTTGATGAACGATTCTTGGAAAGGCCCCCAGTATGACTGCAGGCAACATAAATATTTGATTTGCTTTTTCATCTGGTTTTTTTCCTTTTTTTCTTTTTTTAAACCACATTCCATTTGTGATTTGGAGGTTGAGGGGAGGAAGAACTTTCCATGTGACAACGGTATTTATTAGCACTTTTGTCCTTTCTTTTGACCTTTCTTTCTCTTTCCTATTCATAACCAAAAATTCAGATACAATTATTAGAGTTTGGATTGTGAGGGTTAAAGGGAGGCAGATGTAGAAGAATTAAGCAATATGCTTAACAGGTAGAAAATCCATAGTTCATCCAAGATTATTAATCATGCAGCTATTATGTTTGTAAGCCAAGAAAAATAAATTCACTGTGCTGTAGCCTGCTTAGTGTCCAGAGGACTGAACCCAAAAAATGTCATGCTGAAATTCCATTCACTGGAGCTAAATCTATGGCAAGTTTGCTAAAATGTGGTCAATATTTCATTATTTCTTCCAGAATTCCATTGACATCAGCTCGTATATTTGCTCCAGCTTATGAGTGAGGAAGCAGAGTTATGGAGATGGTGAGAGCATGTGCCAAGTCACGAGTCATGGTGCCTCTGCATCAGTGCAGGGCAGAGACATCTAAAGTAGTTTGGGGACAAGCTCGCCTGCCCACTAGCAGTGACAGAACCACACTGACACACTGTTGGATGGCCAGCAGCACCTTAGCAACTTTATCCAGAGCAGGCCAGCATAGAACCAGACCTTAGCACAGAACTACCTTGTGTGGTGGGAGTAGTCTCAATCTCACATCTGTCCTTGAGCTTTGTGCTCTGGGACATCCTCACACAGGCCCCTTACCTGAGGTCCTCCTGACATTGTCCTCAGGTTGTCATAGCACCTTTTCCTTTCCAGTTTGCAGTTTCCTAATATGCTCTGTCTTCTTTTGCATAAATCAATTTATAAAAAACCACACCAAGCCTGTAGCAAACTGCTACCTCTCTGTTCTGCTCTTTCCGTGGAAAAAAGCACTTGTACATCACAAGGTGCTTGCCAGTTCCCAAACAGTCCTCAAAATGCTTACTCAGGTGTTTCTTTCACTGGTTTCCCAGTTCTTGACACATAAAGTCACCCCAGAGTTGCCTTGAAGCAGTTCAGCCTCCACTATTCATTTGTACCTGTTTTTTCATGCCATTATCTGTACCAAAGAATGATTTCAAACATATGGGACTAGCCTCTGCTACTTATCTTTCTCACCACTAATAGCTGCTTTCATGATTACAAGATGCAGAGTTAGGTGACCTGGGAATTCATGTTTGTGTTGCAATGGGATAAAAGTGCATTTAGATCATTACCACCAGATGTCCTGGCTCCTCATTTGCAGTAGGAAAAATAATAAGTTCATCAAGTCTGTGGCCTTCAATCCCATTTGTGTATGTGAGCTGCCCCCAAACTCCACCAGTGTAACACAGGCAGCACCCCTCGTGGGGTCAAGGACATCCATCATCTGTGCCTGTGGGCAGAAGCAGGCAGAGAATACACAGGAGAGGGAACTTGGCTTGGCTGTTTAACATGCTGGCCAGCCTTCATGATGTGAAGTACCAAGGCAGTGTATCCCACCAGACACAGCCAAAACTGGGAGGAAGGTTACTGTTTTCAGAGCACCTGCATGGAGTAAGGTAAGATATTCACTCTCATAGAGAGGTCCTCTATCCTCCTGCTCTGCTGTGTAATTCTTCGGGATCATAGTTTCATAATCCACCCATTTACTCACAAATCAGTGTTTTAAAAAACATATATAAAGAACTGGATGGTCTATGGAAGGAAACTTCTAATTCAGTTACTTCAAATGTTTTTCTTGATTGATTGATCCAGCTACCTCAGCTTTTAAAATCTTTCCAGATTTTGCCTGCAGTTCATAGTCAAGGCCCCTTTCAGACAACCTTACAAGCTGGTCCTGCTTGCACTGCAGGTGATGGCAGGATCACAGGTTACAGAGGCTGTGGGGTCCGTGCTCTGGAAGCCAATGCACCATTCATACGAGTGAAAGCTGCACGATCAGAATAAGAACTACTGGGCCCAGTCTTTCTGAGATACTGTTTCTAAATGCCTTACAATGGGTTAATACATTATTTATAGATGATATAAAGCATGTTTAGACTGTATGCATGACAGGCAGTTATGAACACAATAGAACATGTCATACACGGCTACAAGCCATGTTTCTAAACAATCTATTGACCTCTTCAGCAATTAATTAAAATGCATTAAAATACCTATTAATCATTCATTAACCCTTTATAAACTATAAATGAGATGTAGCAAGAAGCAGGGCTGAATTGCTAATACCATGCTGCCAGAGAGTGGGTCAGATTTAGATGTGGAACGAGCAGGTGCTGCTCCCCAGCAATTCCCCTGACCTGATTTGGCCTCATTTATGGCAGCACGTTTCCAGCTAATGAGCGGGGTAGATGGGCAGCCCTCCCTGGGCTCACGCTGGTGCTGGGGGAGAATTCGGTGAAAGGTCAAGCAGCACTTTTTGGGGGTGGACTCGGCGCACGGGCTGGAGAGCCGTGGCAATGCCTGCGGCACAGCGGCCAGCCAGGAGCAGATTTCTGTGCTGAGCAAAACACAGGGGCTCTGAACCCCTTCCACTGGTGGGAATATTTATTCAAATGGTAACAACTGTGGGTAGGAGAGCTTTAATTATTCATCAGTGCTCAGTAAATTTTAACAGAGGGAAACGAACAGTGCTGCAGATAGGCAGCCCGGGGTTTGCACCTCTGCTTTATTTAGCTGGGAACATGGGAAGGTGCTGGAGAAACAGGTTTTGTTCCAATCTCTCAACCCTCAAACTTCACAAGTGCAGTATTTACTGTGCCAGACTTCTTAATATGTCTATATTTAATTTGATTCCAGTAATGTTCCATAACTACTATAATAAAAAACAAGCACTAGAACAATTCTCCATCTAAATCACATAATGGAGGAGACTAAGGGGAACAGCTTTTATAGGAGATTAGTTGAAAGAAATAACTATTAAGCTAGTCCACTGTCAGGAGTGCATGGTGTGGAGATGCAAACTCATTAGCTCAGCTGGAACACAGTAATTACTACACAGTTCTGCACTGCTGCAAGCAGAGCTGCTTCTATTCCAATGCATGGATTGCAGTTTATGTAAATGAGGCAGAAAATGCTAGAAAATTAATCCAGGGTAACTATTAATTTATTTTTTTTTAAGAATCAGAATTACACAGTTAGTAGGACCCAGTATCACTATCATCTGTCTTGGCTAACAGTTGCAAACACAAAATTGAGATTCCTGCATAGATAATTTTTACCTTTACCCTTCCTCTGACTGTAACAACACTTAAATGAAAAATAAATTTCTACTTGATATCACTAAGTAAATAACAAAATGGAGTTGAGCAGCTCTCGTCCTGTGGCTTGTTGCTTGGGAGAAGAGACCAAAGCCCACCTGCCTAAAATCTCCTTTCAGGTAGTTGCAGAGAGTCGTAAGGTCCCTCCTGAGCCTCTTTGCTCCAGGCTAAGCAGCCCCAGTTCCCTCAGTCACTCCTCATCAGATTTGTGCTCCAGCCCCTTCTCCAGCTCCATTGCCTTTCTCTGGACATACTCCAGCACCTCAATGTGCATCTTGTTGTGAACACAGAATTCAAGGTGCTGCCTCACCAGCACAGGGGGGCAGTCACTGCCCTGGTCCTACTGGCCATGCTATAGCTGATACAAACCAGGATGCATCAAGTTAAAAAACAAAAATCCAAGTCTGTATTTCAATTTCTTACTTCAAATCTATGAGACAGGCAGTTGTACCAATCTCCATAATCTGAAACTAAAGCTACAACCCTGAGACACAGGCTATGAGATCTGTATTTGTGCAGCAACAACAAAAAGTCAACAAACATCTGCCTCTGAAAGTGACAGTGACAGCAGACGACATGGTCCCAGCAAACAGGCACACACCCTTGCCTTCATTATTTTCACCAGAAAAAAAAAAAATTTATAATGCTCAGAAGCAGTCCAAAAGAAAGGGAACCCAATATGGTAGGCATTTTATAAGGGTGTAATTCTGCATACCTGAAGAGCTGCTCCCCCCTCCTTCAGGGAGCCACACTAATGAGGCTCCTTCTGCCAGGCACAGGGGAATGTCAGTAGCTGCCAGACTGTGCAGGTGACAGGTTTTAGTTCGATGCAAAGGAAATCAAACATGTCAACAAAAACACTGTACAGTCAGACTGCAAAGGCTGGTTTAAAATCCATAGTTACAGCAGGAAATGTGGCAGTGTATTTTAGCAGTTAGTGGAAAGCTGCTGGCCGTTTGCACACTGAGCCCTGCTGAGTACTCATACTAGGGATAATGTTTCCACTCTACAGCACTATAAACTAATGGACAAAATCAGCCATTTAAAACATGTCTGATTATCCTGATGAATGCTAGAACATTGCTGAAAAATGACAACATTCACGACACAATGCTACATGAGCTGGAGCTGAGACAAGCAGATTAATGGTTCCTGTTTGACATAGCAGTTTTAGTAGAAAATGAGCTAATTTGTATAAACTGCTGGCTAACAGATGAAGTTTTGCAAGTCTTGCTAAGGAGAAAAATTCAGAACAAGAATTTCTCTTTTTGGGTAGTTATAGTGACTGTAAGAGCATACAACATTCATCAGCCAGTGATACAACACAGAGGTCTCAGGGGTGTTTGTACCATCAAACCATAGACACCAACATCCTGATGTGTTTGGCTTAGGTAAGCCAGGTTAGAACCCCTCATACTCTGATCAAAACACAAAGCTTTAAGAGACAAGAGAACTCCTCAGGGTTCTGAATTGCCTTCTGGTCTTTCAGAGCAGATGTAAAGCACCAAGGACTTGAATATGTCTCTGAAGTGTCTGTTCTTCTCCATCTGCTGCAGGAAGCCTGGGGTCACTAAGGTCTTAGTGTAGGCACTGCAGAGAAGTGTCTAAGCTTCAGCTGAATCAAACCCCTTTCCTCTTTCATGGGCAGGCTTTGAGCAAGCTTCTAAGGAAGCCTTACAAGCTTTACCAACACACCTCAACATTGAGCAACAGTTCAGAGGAAGCTTGAGCACACTTTGGAGCTCACTCATCTTTTAGAAAGACTGCTATTGCTACTTTCAGCTGGCCAAGCTGACTTTCCTCTCGAGTAGCTGCAGGTTTTCTTCCTCTGCTCACAGGGGAACTGTTCAGGCTGCACCACTTGTCCTCCCTTCAAGCAGACAAAGATTTGTGAGAGGCAATATATACAGAACAGGAATCCTGCCATCACAAGAATTCAGCTGTCACATGAGACTCAGAAAAGATGGTAGCTCAGCAGTATTGACCTTATCATCCAAATTTAAGGCCCTTTGAGCAGTTGACAGCTGCTTTTCAGCTTTGTGTACAGCATCTTGGGACTCTAATAATCCACTGGGACTGGACTTGGCTGCTCTTGGGAGCCAGTCAGACAAGCAAGGGGTGTTTCCAGGCCCAGTTGAGGGTAATTTAAATAGCTCAAGGGAGTGCTGGGAGCAGGAGCAGCCAGGCAGGGGGTAGCACGGCAGTTTGCAGGGCAGTTGGCACGACAGTTTGCCCGGCAGTTTGTGCAGGCACAGCGAGCAGGAAGGGCACGGCCATTCTGCCAGCTCTTGCTGGTGGGTTTTGTGATAGGTGTGGAAGGGGTTTCATGGTTTTTGTTTGGCTGGTTTGGTTTTTTGGTGTTTTGAGTTTTGTTCCCTCCCCCCAACTTGACTAGATCCAGCAATGGTTTACAAACGATCAAAAGCCATTGCTGCTGCAGCTGCTGCCAGCAGGAGAGTGCTGACCCAGGCAGAACCCCCCAGGGAGGACACAGCAGTCCAGGTCACCAGCTGCAGGGACTGTCTGAGCCTGGCATTAGCACCAGAGGACAGTGCAAAAGACACCCTCATAAGGTGCGATCAGGTGAATGATCTGCTCTGTTCAGTGGCAGAGACTAAGGAAGAAGTGGAAAGGCTAAGGAGTATTAGGGAGAGTGAAAGGGCACAGTCTTAAGCTGTGCCAGGGGAGGTTTAGGTTAGACATTAGGAAGATGTTCTTTACAGAGGGAGTGATTGGGTGTTGGAATGGGCTGCCCAGGGACGTGGTAGAGTCACCGTCCCTGGAGGTATTTGAGAAGAGACTGGATGTGGCATCAGTGCCATGGTCTAGTAGACAAGATGATGTGAGGTGAAAGGTTGGACTTGATCTCAGAGGTCTTTTCCAACCTAGTTGATTCTGTGATTTAGGTCTATAGCCATGCAGAAAGGCATATAGAGCATGATACATACCAGTAAAATTAAGATGCAAAAATGTCTTTTGCGGGCTAAATTTCACACTGCTGGATCAAGAGTGGGTTTAAGCACATGCAAAGGCAAATTGAGGCTGAAGAGTTTGGAACAGATCTACAGTATACAAGGGGTTGGTTTCAGCCCCTTAGGCTAAGACTTTTCACTGCAGCAATAATTTTGGCTTATTTGCTCTTGTTTGGTTTGTTTGCTTTTGTTTGTTTTTTTTTTTCTCTGAAGCACTTTTTCTTGAATGTTCCCAGCAGCCCTTTAGCGTTCAGCAGGCAGAAAACCCAAAGACTACAGCTGTGCTTTCAGCTTGTTCCAAGAACTCCACTTGGTTGAAGCTAAATTACAATGTTTTGTAAAACTGGAATATCCTCTCTTGGTTGCATTCCTCATAAAAACCAAAGTGACATGCCAAGAAGCCCAAAAGACTAAAACCAAACAAGCACATTCTAAAATAACCCTGTCTGCTACTAAAGCAGTAGCAGCACATGCTGTTCTGTACCTTGAAGCTGCTGAGCAGCTGTAACTGTGAAAATGCAGAATCAAGCCACCCTTTCCAAGCTCCCATATGACAGTAACAACCATCTCTCACTCCACCCTTCATCCCTAAAGAGCACATCAGGCAAGAGCCCTTTCTAGCACACAAAGCAGATGGGGTCAGGAAGAGAGGCCAGCTAGGTAATCTCTTCAGGTTCAACATATGGCCTGCACTCATCTTTTTCTTCGTAATGGTAGCTAGAAGCTGCTACTGT
Source organism: Manacus vitellinus (assembly GCF_001715985.3). Lineage (NCBI taxonomy): Eukaryota > Metazoa > Chordata > Aves > Passeriformes > Pipridae > Manacus > Manacus vitellinus. The sequence continues at coordinate 11,644,051 of NW_021939063.1, read as the reverse complement.
TGTCAAGATTTAGAAAGCCCTTTTCCTTTAATAACTGGAAAGTCACATTAAGAAGCCTGCCTTTAAGGCACAGAGGTTCCTCTCAACTCCTCAAATATGTGGTTATACCTGATTTACAGTTGACAGTGAGAATCTTATTTTGCCTCCCCTGTTAATAGGCACCATAACATCTAACAACACAATCATATGCTACTTCTTTACAGGTATACAGAACACACACATAGGGGGTCAGAATTCAAGTTGCACAGGTAACTGCAAAACTGGCATTTTCTAACTTTGACTTCTTGTTTTTCAATCTAAATAACTGTATTAGTGCAGGAGAATTCTACACATAATTATATAGATTGTAATAGTAGAGTGAGGAATTGGGACCCCATTGAGCTGGCATTATTCAAACATACAAAAGATGGCCTTCCTGAAATCCACAGCAGGACTTTCAAACTCTCCCAGAACAACCACTCTTTATACATGACTCAGTGACAGAACGTGGTGGTATTGTACAGAAAGTGTTTTTATGGCTCTGAAGCTTCCCTAGTCAGAAAAATCTCATATTAATCTCTTAGTCATCTTGAACAAAATTGCTTAATTTCTCAATGATAATGATCATAGAGTCATAGAATTGTTTAGGGTGGAAAAGATCTTTAAGATCATCCAGTCCAACCACTAACCTGGTGCTGCCAAGCCCGCCACTAAACCAAGTGCCTAAGATCCACATCCACACATCTTTTATATCCCTCCAGGGATGGTGACTCAACCACTTCCCTTTATCAGCCTTTTGAGATTTGTACCCACTAACTTTAGACTTTTTCATAATATTGCTGAGAAAAAGACAACTATGGTGGCACTATGGAAACACAGTGATGTGTCATAACCATAATTGCTCTGAAGTCACACAACTTCTATCAGAGATGACAGGAGAACAAGCCTGTTAGAAGCTGCCAAACAATTGTTTTAAGGAAGCAGCTTCCTCAAACAGCAGCCAATAAAGAGGTTAGAAAGCAAGATGTGAACTAGCTGATGAAAATCATAATTCTAAAATAACAGTGGCTTTATGTTTAGAGGTTGTTATACAAGTCAATGGAACTGGAATAGGAAGTGCAATAGGAAGACGTCACCCAGTGATACCACGTGGCCATTCCTGGACAACAGTGAACCTGACATGACATTTATTAGTAGTGGATAATGCATCTGCGCTGTTCCTTTCTCCTAGAAAGAAATTAGGGTAGCAGCTCTATGTAGCAGAAGAGTTTAAGTGTGCCTAAACTTGTGACTCTTTGCATTTATAATGAAAAAAAAAAATGGTTATAAGCACTGGAGATTTAGAAAGAGCTGAGCACAGTTGGAAGGAAGAAGAAAAAAAGAAGAAAGGTGTCCATGAGGCTAGGATTATTTAAAATCACCAGATCTGGAACTTTAGTCTGTTTGCATCTCAATTCCCTACACAGACTACTTGTTAAATACACAATCTTTTTCAACAGCAATAACAAAAATCATATAAGTAAATAGGCAGAGATAGAGTGGCAAAGGACAGATGGGCAGGGCCTTAACATTCAACAAATATGCCCAAGTTCTTTAATGTCCATGAAACACTAAACTCCTGATCTGTAGCTCTGGATATAAATCCAGAATAATTCTACTGAGGTTTTAGATTTGGAGAGGTTTAGTGCATACTGAAAACATCCTTAAATGTGCATGTTTTGTTAAGGAAAAAAGCAAAGGTTAAACAGAACACAATTCATATTGACACTAGGGGTTGGCAGTCCAAAGGGCAGAATCATGTTTGTGATTCCAGGGCATGCCTGTGCCTCCTGATAGGGTTGATCAGTCATCAGATCAGTCTGTATCCTGTGAAAGTGACTTTAACTACACAAGGAATATCGGACTCATTTTAGTACCTGCTCCATGAAATCCTCCACAAAGGTACAGCTTCCCTTCCACACAACCTGCACTGGTAGAGTTTGTTCGTAAGGACAGAAGAGGAGAAGGCATAGGAGGTCCATCTCTCCAAAAGTCTCCATCAGGGTTATAAATCTCCACTGCATCAAGACATTTCCGAGTCTGTCCTCTGTCATAACCAAGGCACCCAATTCCTCCTGCAAAATATATGTAGGTCAAATGTAGTCCCACGTTCTCCTGAAAAATACATTGCTGGCTGCATTTTCTGTTTACACATTCTCATCTCCCTCTCTTTTCCTTTTGCAGCTCCAGAAGTTTGTGAGAAGGTAAACTCAAAGCAGAAGCTACTGTGTATTATCTACAGACACCGAAGCAAGATCCTTTTTGAAGTCTTGTATCCAAATAAGGACAAGCAGCATGTCTTCAAAACACAAAGGTATTTTGTTTTGTTTTCTCCCCTTATAGTAGAAATTGTCAATTACTTGTTCTGTTTGCTGGACAAATTGTAATGGATCAAAAACTATTTTTCAAATACCCTCAGTGGATTTGACCCTCACACATGTTAACCAACAATCATTTCCCTTTGTTGGTTAGTTTTCCTCAATAAAAGAAAAATATAACACCTATTTCTTAAGGCAAATCGACTTCCAGAAACACAGGAATGCCTATACACAGGAATGCCAACCAAGTTATATGCAACAGTATTACTGTGGAAGGGTTAATTAAGGTGCTTGAAGGCAGTGTGCAGGATTAAAACAAATCCCAGTTTTCTTTGGCTGGGACATACTGCAACAGGCTGCAGATATACCTGAAATATAAGTGTGTGCTGGAAACACTAAAAAAATCAGTGTAAACACTGTCTTCCCAAATCCCTTCAAGCGATCAAATCCAGATTTTGAATTCACAGCCTTTGGTTCTCCAGAATTAATATGCTGACGTACCCACACAGGTTTTCCATCTGTGCCAATGGACACAATACCCGTAATGAGCACTGATGGTGTGCTGAAGGGGTTCTTTTGTGCATGTGTGTGTATGTGACCACTTTTAAATACAAAATGACTGCAATATGCAAGCAATTTCCACATGAAGGCTAGCATCCCAGATACACGTGTAGGACTGCTCAGTTGTGGAAATCCAAAGTGCATTGTGTGGCATGTAATTATGCCCTTGCATATGTAAAAGGAAGCGACTGCAAGTGCAACCTGTGCAAGGCTGGTGCAGCTGCTTTTAAAATATATTGCCCCTAGAATGCTGTTAAGCTGGTCTGTCAGAGAAAACAGCCCCTAGTGGTGCTCCAAGTTTTACTTGCACATGGTTTTCCCTCTACATCTTAAAACTGTGTTATTTTTTATAACCTTTTTGCATTCTCCAAAGGTGTTTGCAAGAGGGAACTACGTATAAATGGGGACCACAATGCTCCAAACACTGTATTTCTGATCTCTATTTTAGAGTCAGGTAAAGATAAAATCAGTTAATCCTGAGCAGCAAAAGTAAAACCAAATTCAGTGTTCTTTATCATCAACAGGAAGTTTTCCTCTGGCTGAAGTTAGCAATATTTGATTTTGTTCAATATTTGAATTTGGAAACCTTAACTGAGTTGGGTTTTGAGCTCCTTTTCCATGCACATAAAATCTTTACTTGCCTCAATACCTACCAGCAAGGTCCTAGCAGTTTGGTACCCCTTAGTGTTTGCTTGAACTAGGCTGGCATCCATATGCACTTGGTATTAGCTTAACACCCTCAACTAAGCAGTATTTGCTCTGATGGGCTCCTCCTCTGAGGCTTGATTCACCTAAGAGACCTGAGGTAGGGATTAATTGTGGTCATGGAATTTTGCTAATCATTTCCATGCCAAAAAGGGAAGCATCACCCCACTTAGCCTTTCTCATGATGGAGTCTCACTGAGCTGTTCCTTGGGGCTATTTAGAAACAAAAATAATTTTCAGACTTCAGATGTTTACTTATTGTATTGTTCTCTATGAAAAAAGCATTATCCTCTTCTATGTAGTCTTTGCCACTACTCCTTAATGACTTATAAGAGAGGTGCTACTCTTAGGACAGGACACTATTCTCCTAAATTTATCAAGGGAACTTTTAAGAGCTAATAAAAATGTTTAACTGATAAGTATTTAATTGATTGCTTATCTCACAGGCTTTCTGATTCTACAGCATCCATTGGTATAATCAAAGATTACAGAATGCAAGACAATTTGCTACCAGGGCATGTACAGTCTACAGAGTGCAGTGTAATGCAGAGAGGATTCTCAAGGCAGTTTTAACTGGGAACTAATAGTGTTAAAGCTCCCCACAGGCTAATTTGACCCCTTCAAAAGACAGCTTTGTGGTGCCAAAACCAGATTGCTGCTGGTTATCAAGCTGGGTTTTTTAAAATGAGCCCAGGTGTTACTGTACCCCACTGAAGAATATGCACTCACCCACCCACAAGAAAAGTCTTCATTTGAAAAATGAAAGAGCTTCTTGTTCAATCAGAGGAATGAATGGCACCAGTTAGGGAATGCATGCAGCGTGTCAAAAAACAATAGTTCTGCTGATTGCCTCAATATTTCAGCAGGGAGGGGAAGGTGAACAAAATAGCCCAGAACTCTTCTAGGAGGATAATAGCTGCTTATTTCTTCATGTATTTTTATAGTAATTTTCTAAATAGAGTAACTGTAGGGCAAGGTAACCTCAGAAAGAACACAAATAATCAGGTACAAAACTGATACAGCAGTCAGTGGCTTTTCGCAAAAAAAAATCCCAACCGTTACTTGTAAATGAAGACATTCAGCTGCTAGTCCAGGGGAGCCATCAGCAAACATTTTTCATATATAGCCATTAGGAAAGTAATTTTCCAGGGCCTATTAAAGCATCTTTTAAATAAATTTCAGAGCAACCATATTCTCAAGCACTTATGAAACCTTCATTGGATAGTTTAAGCAACTTATATTTAACCTCCTTTATTCCTGCCATTATCAGAGACAGCCCTGAATACACAAAATATCTCCCTTTTATGTAAACCCTGCACAGCTATTTCAGCTAAATTAAATTTTATATTCAATTTACAAGGGCAAAGCTCAGTTCTCAGAAAAAAAAAAAAAGGAAAAATCAGAGCAGAATAAAGTTTAATTTTCAAGCTTAGAAAAATAGCAATCTGAAAAACAAGAAATCAAGAACCTCAACTCCTCTTGTAAAGCAATTCTAACATTAAAATATTGTTCACAAGGAATATGAGGATATTAGGCTCTATGAGCTCTGTTTTGCTGTGTTCACAGATGCACTAGCTGAGAAGTGCTCCTCTGAGACAATATAATTTTTCCTCTATGGAAACTGATGTCTCAGGACTCTTTCCAAAGAAATTAATACACAAATCAGGAAAAAAAAAAATCTCAAATTTAAATCAATTCACATTGACAACCAACTGGAGGAATATCACTTTTACCAGGCTATTCATCATGTACAATGTAGAATTTAAATTGGCAGAAAAAAAAAAGCTTTCTGTGTCAGACAACTCAGGCCACTTTCTGATCCATCACTGAAGACTGCAGATAACCCTGTTCCACAGGCTTCTTCATTTAGATTTAGGAAACCATTAAGAGGGCAAGTGGAGACGTAGAGAATTACAGTTAAGACCACTAAGATTGTCTTATCTCATATTCTCTGGGTAAAGCAGCAGAACAACTGAGCTCATACTCCTACAGGAACCTCTACATGAAATGAGGGTAAGCTTTAGGAAGCTAAGGCAGGGTGCAGAAAGAGGACAGAGGTGCTTAGGTCATTTGAGGAAGACTCTTGTACCAAATGACCTGTCAGCAGTGCATGGTATACTTGCAATTGTACCTTAAACCACCCAGAGCTATAGATAGGGTCATTTAAACACACCTGCTGTGGTCACGGCCTCCTGGGAGCCCCAGCAGGTGTGCCAAGGGCAGCAGGGGCTATTTCCATGGCCATGGTCTGGAATTTATGCTGGGGAGGGTCCCTCATTAACCCACATTCACAAACAGAGTAGGTGAATTCAACACCACCTGGCTTAGTTCCCTGCATAAAGCCCAGTTACATGTCCTTTGTGCAGGGGAGATGGATTTCTCACTTGGAGTTTCGAACATTTTTGTCATTTTCACATTGATCACACAAGAGGATTTAATCACAGAGCTCAGACTTCTCCTCCTGTCCCTTCCAAATGCACCCTTTCAACACTTTAAGCTTTTTACATTATGCATTTTCCCTAGGAGATATTTCAGATGCCACCGAAGGACTAAAAAAGCCAGTGAAGCCACCTTTGTGTTCCCAAATCCATTAATGCTTGAGAGCTTTCTATATCACGCTCGGATGAGTCTGCAATCAAACACACTTTCAAGGGCACTCTGTAAGCAGTGATTCTAATGGACTTTAAATTTAACATGAAGCTCCATTAGTAAAATAAATATATAAATAAAATACATGATCTTTATTAAGAAATCAGGATTGAGAAGACAAGTCTTTGATGCAGGAAGGCAAGGCGGGGTAGGTGATGTGATTAGTACATCTTCAGAATCTCAATGAGGCACAGTTCTGTGCTGTGCTCTACCCACACACTGCTCATAGCTGGCTGAAGGCAAAGCACACAGTTTTGGCTCAGGTCAGCTGCATCCCTGGCCCCACGCTCGTCTGAGAACACCAAAGGCAATTTGATCCACATCGGCTCTAATAACAGCACACCCTTCCAGCACTTAAGGGGAAATATCTATAAAAGATGGTGAAGTGGTAAAGAGTCACTGGTAATGATTAGTTCAGCAGGTGCAAAGGCAATATTTCTATAGGAGTGAGCCTGACATGCAGCTGAGCTACAACTTATAGGGAACATTCCTACCCACGTGCACCCAAGTGACTTCACCAATGTCACTGATACTTGTAAAAGCAGGCACAGAGCAATTGCACTTCTAAGGCACATCCACACCAAACTCTTTTGCAATGAAATTTCCCAGGCAACTGGGTGCAACAAGGATAATTTTCTTTCCTACAGGAAAACCACACAGCTCCAAGTCTAGATTGCTCTTTGCATAGACAGAACCGCTGACCAAAAGTACACCTACAAGGTGGTTTGGGGTCCAGATAGAACTGAAAAGAGCTCTCTATTGAGACTTGGCAGCAGATTTCATACCACTTTACTTGGTTCCCCTACTAACAGGCACCTGAAGTTAGACTACAGTACAGTCTCTCAGCCAGAGCAATATACCAGAGAACAACTAGAGCAAAGCTGTTTTCAAAAGGAAGGTGACTCAGGTAACAAACTCACCATCAGGACACAGCTCCACGGACAGGCAATTGCAGAAGGTCCCACCAGCAGCTGTCAGGCAAAGACAAGGCTACAAGGAAGCACTGACTTCCCAGGCCTGTGTTTAAATGGTGCTCCTGGACCTATGGGCAGAGGGCGTGGGTGGAGGCCCCAGGTGATGCTGATCAAGATGATCAAGACCTATTAGTGCCCTCAGGGCACAGACATTGTTATTCTTTATCATATAGTCAAGTCCTCAGATCATAATACCAAGGAATGTGTGTTCTTACTACTGCCTCTGAATTTTTATCAAAGGAACCTGGGGAATGGGTAAAAAAAAAAAAAAGAAGTAATTCTCCAACAAGCAAATGAAATCCAGCTTTGCCTCCTGTAAAATAATTCACTATTAAATCGATCTCTGGAATGCACAATGGATTTAATAGTGCTAATCTCTTAGGTAACGTTTCCCTTCATTAACAGCACTCAAGCTGAGTCTCAGCAGTTGCATTTCTCTCTCTCTCTCCCTGCAAAGCGGGGCTGCATAGCTAGTTTCTCAGAGAATGAGGGAGCCATAAAGCCCTGGCAGGCACATCCAAAGATGAAACCGAGGAGCACTGTCATTCTTTACTAACCCAGAGCACAGCAGATGAGGTAATGCAGCTTGTAGAAGACGTGAGGGCAAAAGATTGATTAGAAGCAGGGCTGAAAAAAACCCAGATGATTGTCTTCCTAAACATGGCCAGTGTTTTGGATCCAGCTCCATTTCTCATGAATTGCCTTTTTCTGATTTCTTTTGATAGTCTCAAAGGGTGTAGAGAGCATTTCTGATCTAATCTATCAGACCAATTTTTTGCCTGTTTTTGTTCCTCCCTGCACACTAAGGAGGCTGTTGCACAGGTATAACAGAGCAGAATCAGGCCCATAAGCTGCTACTTGTCACAAGTCCAAAGCATATTTATAAATAGACAGGTTTATTTTTGAAGAAGTTGTTATTCAAATGCACAGTTAATACTCAAGCATGAAAGCTAAAATGTCTCCTTCCAGCCTCTCCCACACACACTTTCTTTTCCAGAGAAACCCCAAAGTACATATTCCAATAAGCATTTTATGATTGAGACATTCAGTATTTAATTGAACTTCATTTGACTGCTTAAAATTTTTGAAAGAAGCTCACAACAAGAACACAGGGAGAAAAAAACCAAGTTGTAAGAGGTGGGATGCCAGGCTGAGGAGGATAACTGAAAATTCTTTGGTTTCTAAATCTTCCCTAATAGGATTTCTCATTTAAATCCTTCTATACATTCTTATTTATAAGGTAGAAATTATATAATGATAAAAGCAACATATGGTTAAGGATGTCATGGTGATACAACATCTTTTACCAGTGACCTGTATTTCAGAGACAGGGGTTCTACTGAGTGTGTTTCAACATGAAGTAATGAATATGGCATTCAGATGGATTCATTTGGATAAATTTTCCTAATTTGTATGTTGGCTGTGATAAGTTTTCAGAGACCTGGCTGGAAAGGATGTTTTTTTAAGGGAGAGATTAAAATGCATGACCTTAAATAAAGCCCTCCCATCTGGTTTTCTTCCAAAAGTGTCTCAATTGCCTCTGTCATTAAGAACACAATACTGCTCTTTCTTGGGCTTTCCAACGAATATAGTTATGTTCCTGGGAAAATATGGAGAGAAAGAGCTGAGACCAGTCAAATGAGATGAATAGGAGAAAGGATTTTGAGCCCTAGGAAATGCTGTTCATTTACTTATGAGGATTATGTATGGTGTATAAATAGAATGAGATTCTCTAGGAACATTACACAACAAACAGACAATTACATTGCAGGACTGCTGATTAAGACACGCGGTACAGGTTCCTGAACAATGCTATTACTCAGACCAAAAACTCTAATCTATCTCTCATTTTCCTTCCATCAGTGTGACTCTGGAATAATTCCATTTAAGTCATTAGGGTTTTACATGCTGAAGCTGCAATTAGGCTGGGAAGAGGTTTTGGACAGTGACTACATACTCTCTGTTCTGTGCCAATAGGACTTCTCAGAAATTAACACTTCAAAGGCTAAGCATCAGATTCTGATCTGGGTTAGAATAAAATGAGCCTGACACCACACAGTTGACATTAGCAGACTACTTAGTACAGATTTACACCTGCATGCATGAAAGCAAAAATTGGACTTGTCTGTCAAAGAAACTGCTACTGCACCTTATTCAAAGCTAGCATTACGTATCTTCTTTCTGCTTCATATTTATGATAGAAATTACTTTCATACATCAGGGATATTAGAGAGGATCAACTTTCTCTGCAGTGATTTTTTGTTTCTGTTCTAGAGTCCTCAATGTGCTGACACCTGTATAAGTTATGTAGAAAGACAGAGATCCTTCTGGAAAGAGCTGACACACTTACATCACTTAAGACTTGCTGGAAAAAATTCTCATCTCTCTGCAACACTGCTTTATATACCCAGCTAGAGCTATCTATGTCTTTATTTCATGTTTTTATTTTTGGGAAGCAGGGCTTGGTCCTGAAGACATACTGAAGATATCTCACTTTTACCCTTTCACCTGTTTACTTTTAGCCTCTCTCCCTTTCCTTCCTCTGTCCCCAGCAGCCCCCAGTGGATCTTCTTAGCTGGGTGCAGACTGCAGGAGGCCCGTGGAGACAGTGCACCCCATGAGGAACAAGTATGATATGAGAAGTGGGGGATGCTTGTGGGGATGCCATTCTATGCTTCTGAATGGCCCCTTCACTGCGTGTCCCCTCAGAGGGGACATTAGATGTTCAAGTTCTGTGTATACAGACTTCACCATGGGGAACCCCCATTTGGAGTGAGGAGGGGGATCAATAGCAGTGGTAGAGACTCCACAAAAGTCTCCCTCTCATCTATAGCACAAAAGCTTAGTCATTGTGCCTGAGTGCAGACATCTCTGAGCCACTACATGAGAACAACCTCTCCTTTTAAGAATGCGTCTTTTTGCACAAATCACCCTTGACAGCATCTTTCTAGACTCCCAGAGTGCTCAACACCCTTTATGAAGCAGGGTGATGTCCAAAGGATCCACAGCTTTGAGGAGCCTGCTACGCTTTTACTGCCCTCATGACAGTTGCTATTCTTTGCTCTGTCACTGTCAACCTCTGTTCTTTCCATTGCCATTCTCTCCTGAATGTCATCTGCATGATCAAGTACCACATCAGCCAGATTAAGAACATTTTCACTGCTTTCCTTTCAATGTCACTAATCTCCCATTCACCTGGCTGGGGTTACCATCACAATTCTTTCCAAAGGAAAACTGGACCCACCCGACAGCCCAGCAGCCTGACAACTCACAAGGTAACAAGAATTTGTCACCATGGATAAACTGTGGAATGTTGCTTTTCTGTGTGAGGTTCTAATTACGGTTGGCAAGTGTGAGTTTACAGCTGGATATGAGGCCATGTGTGATAGCAGCAGAGTAAGATGTCAATGTCATGACTGTATCACTGTTTCCAAACAAAGTTTGTTTGGAAATTGCTCCATCATTTTGAGAAGCCTTGGAAAATGCTTTAATGTCTACCACAGAGTTTTCAGATTGTGATGGTTAGCATTTACCAACTACATTGTCTTCTTAATTTTAACAGATAAATCTCCATTTCCACGCTTACTCTTACAGATGGATTTAAACCAGAATATTCAAAGACAGAATTTGTTAACAAATCATTTTTGGCTCAGTGTCAGGCATGTTTTTCAATTTAAAATATAGTTGTAATATTATTTGATTTCCTAAGAAAACAAGACTTATGCAATTACCCTCACTACATGTGTGTTCTCTATCTGCACTTACATTAGTTTCTTTGCCTTTCATAGCTTTTGTGCCAGTTGCCCAGTTTCGACTAAATTTTGCAGATTGATGGATGTTGAAGTCCTCACGAGGTCTGTGAAAACAGGCAATCAGGAGTTTGCAAAAGCAGCCCAGACCTAGGTCAAAATGTCTTCTCTGCAACTGATATTCCTGCTACCTGATAGTAACTCATTCGTGTCTGCACATGCTGCAGTTACACCTTGAGAAGATGGAGCATCAGAAGGGAGGCAGGCTCAGAAATGTAATGGTAAAAATAGCCCAATCTTTCTCAAAAATCTGCTCCCTGGAGCAGCGTGTGAGCTTAGTTACCCTTGGTATAAATCACAAGCAAGTTTGTCCATTACAGTGAAATTACCCCAGATTTACACTGTCAAAACTGAGAACAAACACTGCCTTTATGAATGCTTAACTAGATTTAGTGGCAAGAGTGAAGGGTCCACTGCAGCAAACTGTTAATCTCAGCATTAAGTGCGTTGGTTCTCTTAGGAATAGGCTGGAATAAGGAGTGCCATGGGAAGGTATGTGAACCAACAAAGTGATGGAGACAGGTCAAGAGCCCGTTACAGCTCATGTGCATATTTGATTGTTAGGAAAGATTTTCTCACACATACACAAAAATTATTGGTATTGGCTAACATGTAAGAAAGAATTCACGTCAGTGTTCAGCTCCCTGAATACAGCAACACTGCCAGCTATAGATACAAAACCAAGGCTTTTTATTTTTTTAACATTAGCAAAATGCTTCTGCAGGTCTGTGAGACCATGAACTTGCCTCAATGCCATTTAAACAGGCACTTTTCAGATTTAATGCTGTGCTTTGTGTTTAATCTGTACATTTCATTACTGTAATTGTTCAGATATGCTTCTTGCTTTGTGAGATTTGAGAGAAGAAAATGGATGCAGTTTTCCCTATTAGCCACTCCTTTTCCCTGTCTCAGTGTCAGGCTTGCTGTGAAGAAGACTGTCAATTTGTTTTATCACATGCATCCCAAGGCGGCTCCTTTTTTTGCTCCCTGACTCTCTTGTGTCATCACAGTGTTCAAGGTCTTGATCTTGGAGCACTGTCTTACTGAAATGCATGAATGCAGCCTTTCTCTTCCCAACTATTCCAGCTGCTTCTTCTGCCCCATTAGAGCATCAATGTCAGTATAAATAATTATATATATTTAACCTTTTACAAAGGATGGAGTTTCCACATTTCTGAAGCACCTTTGAACCTGGGCAGCCAACACTCTTATTATTTAACAGCACACTGACATTCTCTATCACTAACCTTTGACAATAATGATATGATTTTCTGGTTGCAAAACTCTCTTTTCCATATGGGCTCCTTTCACCCTTCCTCCTGGTTGTGACTATGGGCCTCTCTCAAGACACTTAAGAGAAAGAAGTTTCTCTAAAAGAAGACAGATGCAGCATTAAAGCCACTTTTTTCTTCTACTTCAAAGATGCTTTTCTTACATACACCCCCTGCAAAACACTTTCTGTATTACATACAGGGAACAAGCTCTGCTTTATCCACAGTATATAACAACCCAGACAAAAACAGAACACCCCATGCAGGAGGTGTATTATGTTGATAAGACTGTATTTTTTGTTCACTTTGATAAGCTTGTAAGCAGGAATAGTTTGAAGTAGAAGGGATTGAAACGTCCCAAGGTACTGATGAGATTGCTGCCTTCTTCATGTGTGATGCTGCCCATGAGACCACAGGAGCATGGAAGGGTGTGAATCACTCACAGCCCACTTGTGGATTACTGGACTGTATGAGTTTTTCCCTCACTTCTCCAAGAACTTTCCAGTCACACATCTGCCTGTAATCCTTCTCTCTGTTACTTGGACACCTCTCTGACTCCTATTCCCCTTCTAAGATGCCCCTTTTAACTTTTTCCCAATATCTGCAATGCCTTTCTTCTATATCTGCCTTTCCCTGGCTTATATCTTTGTTTTCTCTTCAGAAAAATCCCTTGCTTGCCACCTTCTGAGCTGTTTGCCAGTGTTCATAAACAGGTGATGTTCTCTCTGTTAGCCTGTACATAGGCTGGGATGGGACCAGGAAGAATGGTCTTTGGAAAAAGGGTCCTTTTATGGATTTACTGCAGAACTGAGGAACATGGGTGGGAATCATTTGAGACAAAAGATTTTGGGGTAGGAGATTATTGAACTTTTTCACACGAATCAATATTTTTGGTCAAAATTCTGTTTTGAAACAAAAAAATGGAAAAGATTCAGTCAAAAAATGACAAAATGAGAGATTTAAGTTTTCAAAAGAATGCACTGTGTTGAGGTGGGTGGAAAGGAAAGATTTGTTGAGTTTTATCAGGATATAGAAATAATTTTGGTTTTGATTTGGAGATTCAAATTTTCTTTATCCTTGTGCCATTCTTTCATGGTGCTGAGTATGTTCCTTAGCTGTTCAGTGCTCACTTGTGAAATGAGCCCTTACAAGGCTTCTCTACTCACCTTTTAAAATTCATTACTATTTATAACACACACTGATACCCTAAAGAAAAGTAGCTTAAAAAGTTAAGTATCTTTGTTTCATTAATCCAGAACACTAAACATTCACTTAACTTAAGCTACCTAAATCAAAGCAGGAAGAAATAATGAGGGGAACAGACAACTTTAGAAAAATACCACCCATTTAGTCCAGCGTTCTTTGTCCTACAGTACATAACAAAGGGTGAGATATTTCACTTCACAGAGGCAAACTGCTGGAAAGAAGAAAAAGTCATGGTACTATCTGTTAAAAATCTGTTTCCTCTTACCCAAGACATAAATTTCCCCGCTGACTACGGCTGTGCTGAAGCGGTACTTGGAGTACTTCATTGGAGCTCCTTCCGTCCATTTGTCTTGGCCCGGGTCGTACCGAAACGTTCTGTTACTTAATCGATCCGGCTCATCGTCAGGCAGATCCATCTGTATGAAATATGACAGCCATATAATAATACAACATTTGGAGCCCTCTGCACATGCCTGCATGCAATTAATCACAGCAGACAGCTCGGCAGATAAATAGCATAAACACATCAATTATAGCCGCAGGGGATTGTACTCCCCAGGGTTTAACAGCACCCGTGGCTTGTGGCTGGGAGTCTGCTGTAGAAGGCAAAGGAATAAGTGGGCATCTATATTCTGCAGCAATAAAGCTGAGGGTTTGGGTAATAGCAATACATTCATGGTCCCAGCTCGGGAAGAATGTACCCCTTTCACAAGGCTGCTGTACAGTCTTAATTATAATGAGGGAAAACCAGTCGATCTTTTTTTTTTCTTGCTGAATGTTGAAATTTATTCCCACTGTTACTCAGACCATACCATGAGTCTCAGTGAGGTACTTTCCTGGCCTTTTTCAGGCCTATATAGACACATAACTTATTCTAATAAACATTTGCATGTTTATTTAGTCAGTCTACTCACAGTAATGTTGTTCAACTACTGTGACTTTCATGGTTTTCATAATAAGCTCCTAACCCCCTGCAATATCTTTGCTGCCATAATACTCCTTTTATATTCACTCCTACTCCTCTTGTTCTCTCTAATCTTCTTCCCCCTTCTCTGCCTGTCTCATATGATGCAGGGAACTCAGATTATGTTTTCTGGGTACAACACCCTTGAATGTAAGCAGTGGGATGTGGGGGGAGGATCCAGAAATATTTTGGGTTGAAAGTTTTCACATAGAGAGAGTGAGAAGGAGAGAACTACTTTGCTTGCTTGTGATGGTGTTATATGTGTTCCTGTTTTTCTTCTTATTTTTCTTTCCCAAAAGACCTTTCCAACACTAATGCCATGGACAAGACAGTAGGAGGCAAACTACAGATTAAACATATAGCCCCTTGGTTACTCCCTGTAAGTGCCCAGGGCAAGTTCATTCTCTGTGGTAAGTGTGAAACACTAATTTATTCACTGAAAGGGGGGTAAGCTGTGTGTTTTCCACACAGACTAAGCATATACTTAGGAGCAGGTACCATTTGACATGCTATAAATTCATGTCCAAGCTCATTTTTTGTGGTAACTCTTGCCTCGGAGTGCACCCTGTGATCTTTACGTACAGAAAACATAGCTTTCAGCAGCCCTTCTCTGTGTCTCAAGGGTCTGGAACCTTCCTCTCAGCCTCACCGAATGCTTCCTTCTGCTTTAACAGCCCCCAGTTACCAAGACTGGACTTGCCTGGGTTTCTAACTCTGCTGGCACCAATGAGGCCAGACCAAAGCTGAGCGGAGCAGTGCTAATGTGAGCAGAGCCCTTGCCCTCCTAAGCTGTCATTTGATGTCCTGACTTGACTTTGTCTTGTCTTGTTTCAATTACAAAGCCTGAAAGGGAAGGGAACATGTATTTATCTCTGTCCTGTAATGGGCACGTGCACTCAGGGCACTCTGTCAATGCTGTTAGTGTTTGTTCAGGATCGACAGAACATTCAGTGCTGTTCAAACAGAGGGACAACCCCTGCCTCGGAGAGCTCATTTGCTTTCCCAGTGCAGCTGTGGTATCCCCACATACACAATCGCTGCATCTGACAGGAGGAAGATATATAGTACCAGAAGAATTCAGCACTCTGCAGTGCTGGTCTTAAAGCACTTTTTTGAGAGCTTGAGCTAATTTATTCTGATTTGTTCTGGTGCACCCTAATCTTGCAAAGCTGTGAGTTTTAATCAATTACTGTTAATTTGCCCATCTCAAACCTATTTATATATAAACTCAGACTCCCATGCATTGTTACTGATAGTACTTGTAGGCAGGTATCCAATTTAGGTGTTTTTTTTAAACCATTCTTGGCTCAATATTCCTGACTTGTGCTTCTAAGCCACTTTCCCCTCTCACAACCTGTTCTGGAAAAAAGCTTAACAAAGCTGGTTGTCTGACTTCAACCCCTATCTTTGTTATATGACATATCTTTCAGTTCAAGTTTTTTTTTTTACAGACAGACTATTTCTACATTAAGTGTTTTCATATTTTAATTCTTTAAATAGTGAGATACCCTTGCTCAGTTGCTTCTGTATCAGAAATACTCTCTGATCTTTCTGTTGTCTCCCTGGGGACTCCTGCACTCAAAATATCCAAAGAGATGGAATTCTTGTTAGCCGAATGCATCTCCCTTTTAAATACTTTAATTTATTTCAAGAGGATACAATCCATTGAATTGTGATGACAGTCTGAACATATTGCTGTCAGCAATGAGGATTACAGATGCTCCACTTCATTGTCAAGTAACTGTGGGACCTTATCCTGAACTCTCAAATTTAAACTGCACCAAGCAGTAAATAAAAATGGACTATGCTCTTAAAAAAGATCTTTTGCACTGGGAGCAACTGGAGAGAGCATGCACTGCTCCTGACATCCATCTTCCTTGTAGCACAGTTCTGTATATTTCCTGTACTACCAAACATGTTACCTGTGGCCCTGAAGAAAATTCCTGTAAAAACTTTACATGGCCAAGCAATACAACTGAAACAAATTAATGGTTTGGTTAAAGGACTCTGTTTTCCAGAGAATGCTTTGACTTTTCATTTAAAATGTAATATAATTAAAATCGAATAAATTAACTTTAGTTAACCAAGAAAGCTTCCTGAGAAATTGAGGTGAACTTTAAATGTCATATATAAATCTGTCCCTGAAGTGTACCCGTGTACATGCTTTTTGAAGACAGGGCACAGTTAAAGGTGCCTGTATAATTAAATACCATTATTTATGATTTCTGGAAAAATTAAGAAGATGGTAAATAAGGAATAGAAAGGCTGGAACCCATGATGACACAGGAGATATATTTTAAACTCTTGCTTACTGTGCACATCTCTATAAATAAAGAACTGCCCTTCCTGAAGTTGGTATTTATATCAAGGATGTCACAGATGGATATTGTTCTTCCTCACCCTGTTTGGTTTTCCTACAAAAGACCAAAGGAATGTGAGCAGTTTATTCCTCTGTTATCACTGATGTACTTTTCCCATGCAAGAAGCACTGTAAAATGACACAACGCTGCTTGTTAGTGCACAAACCAAACACAGTAACAGGCACATTTCTCAACCTGTGGTGTCCATCCACCCAGCACGTACAGCTTGTTCTTCACTGTCACCACCACATGGCATGCCAATGGTATTGGAAGAGGTGCCGTGCCTCTCCAGGTGCCTTGCTCCATGGAATACTTCTCCACACAGTTTGTGACCAGATACTGATTTTTCACTTTCATTTGCCCTCCTATTACGTAGAGGTCGTTGTGGACAGTGCCCAGTGCGTAGAGCTCACGGAGCTGAGTGGTGCACAGGCTGTGCCAAAACTGGTTTCCTCGCTGGTGGTATCTGTAGGAAAATCCAGAGTTGTAAATGCCCTGGTTCACTGAAGTCCCATCAGCTTATCTGGAAGCATTACCCCTGTAATCATCAATGTTTGCTCAGACAATATCACAATGGCAAGAGGAGCTTTCTCCTTCACAGAGGAGTTATAAAATTGAGCCCAATGTTAGCAAGATCAAGTATTTTTAGTGTGAGGAATTCTAGGTGTCCTTTCAAAGATATTTGACCCTAATTAAGGTAAGAAGCCCCTTATTTCTGCATGTGGTGCTCAATCACAGTTTCCAATGAAGTTAGTGGGAAGACAGAGAGCTCAACTCTGCTGAAAATAAGGCTACTTCAGCTGACTCGGTATGGATTTATTTCCTTAAAAATTTAGGCATTTGTATTTGAAAATGCTGCCACCATTTTAAAGTTTTATCTTTAATCCAGAAAATGTCTGGTTTTCTTTAAAATAGATGCATCTGAAAAAGACATGAGTAAAAACAGAATGAGGGTTTAGAGATATCAAACATTATCTTTAATCTTTGAAGTGCTATCATCAACATTAACAGAGAATTAAGTTTTCTCTGTCTTACTGGACTCATTGGGTCATTTGCTTGCCTCATTTCCATCTGCCAGTGACCTAGAAAAGTACCACCCTTGGAAAACATTGAGACTTGAGTAAGGAGAATATAAAATCCACATGCATTGATCTAATCAAGCTCATTTAAACAGAGAGAGAAAGAGTAAATCCATAAGAATAAATCCTCTATCTTTCAGGAGAAAATGCATCAAGATTTGGTTGTATGTATATAATTCAGTGATACGAAAATAAATTGTGACAGACTGATTAAGGTAATCAAAATCTCTGGTAAAAAATAATTTCAAGGAAAGAACGCTTTGTCTAATGGACTTTTTTTTTTTTGTCCCCAGAAACATTATTTAGATTTAAAATTTTTAAATAATCAGGGATTTTCTGACAGAAGGTACACACCTATAAATTTCAATGTTCCTGGTCTTTTGTCTAGACATTTTGACGGCGCTTGCCTCTCCTGCCACAATGATATCATTTTTCTCAGTGACAACACCAGTACAAACACATCCTAAACCCTCTCCATACTTTGGAGAGGAAATGAAGTAAGTCTTTCGTGTTGCAGGAGCGTAACAAAAACTGGCATCAGCATAGCTACCATGTCTGGACCTAATACCAAGGGAATTGTTGCCGATGCAGAGCAAGAGATCAGTGGTTTCCATGCCATATCGCAGGCTGAGGGAAGGGTGGTTGGATAGTTTGATGGTTTTCAGTGCTTCCTCAAACATGTCATTGCATTCTGAATTGCACAGAATCATTGTGTTCCTTTTCCGGGCTTCCACAAGAAAGGAAGGGCTGATGAGTACCAGTCTCACTTGCTTGAGGAGCTCAATAAGGTGTTCCGAACGTGACTTTCTGCTGTGCTTGACCCATCTAATGACGAGGTCCAGAATGCTCTCCTCCCTGGAAATATTCAGATCATCTGACTTTATGAGAGCCATCAGCTGCTGGAATTCAATCTCTAATATTTCTTCCTGCAAGCTCACCTCAGCAAAATGCTGATACAAGTATTTCCGTGCTTGGTCACACAAATCTTCTGCCCCGATGTGGTTCGCAAAGTAGTAGATGCCCAGACAGTTGGAAGCATCCATGTGGTCCATCATGTACTTCTGGCACATGTTGCAAACATCTTCCATCTGCATGAAATACGCGGCCAGTGCGACAGTCTGCACGTTGTGGTTCGTGAGGAGCAAATCCGCACTGTACATGTAGTGGAGGATCGTGGACACGCTCTCTGCAGAGATGTCATACAGCACCACCTCTCTCTGCGTGCATTCAACCAAGCCACAGGTGAACATGGCTTTGAAATAGGGACTGAAGGCAGCCAGCACCACCTTATGGCAGGGGAATTTCTCACCTTCTGCAATGAGCACAACATCAATTATTTGTGTCGATTCCTTCATTCTCTTTACTTGTTCTAATAAAGTCAAGCTGTGGTGCTGCTTCCTTTTCTCCTCAGCCTTGTGATCCATGGTTGACCTTCAAACTTCCTCTCTTTAGATATCCTCAGAATTCAAGGTCTTCATAGGGAATGTTTCTAGAAATAGAAGCATAACACTGTCAATAGGAACAAATTATTGGGCAAATGAATATTGCTGTTAATATCTAAAGATAGTCATTCTGTAGGGTGTGATATAAATCAGAAATGCACAAAAAGTATGTAAAATTATGGCGAGGTCTCAGGTTCAATATCTCCAAGAAAAAATATAAGAAAAATCAACACTTCTAATGACCTTCAGTATTCAATACCTAACCCCAAGTTTTGTGATTATTTAAAGACAATTATAGACTTCCTTTCAAAGCAGTCATTTTCAATTGCCTTCTCCCTCCTTTCACTGTTGCTGATCCAGAGCCTGTTAAAATTGAGGGAAAGATTTCCCCTGACTTTAATGAACTCTAGATCAGTCCATTAGTCCCTTGGCTATTCAAGTTTTGTCTCTTAGGCACCTGAAGAACATTAGTCCTTGCTTAGTGCTGAAAGTACCTCGTGTTTCCAACAGGCCCTTGGGTGAGACTGCTGCAATGGGGCATCCACAGTGTTCACAGCATCTCTCAAACTAGGAGTTATGTCTAAGCAGATATTTCAGAAAAGAGTTTGACAAGATTAAAAAATGGAAAAACATTAGACATGTTTCTCTATTTTTCCCAGTGATCTACACCTCTACAAAGCAGGTGGGAAATAAATAGTACCACCCAGTTCCCTGGCACTTCACAGAGCCATAAGTGGATGTGTGGATATTTAATATTCTGCCTTACAGCAGGCTTGGGTACCAGTTTGCAGAACAGTTTTGATGCAAAAGCCCTGTACTTACAGCCTTGCAAAGCAGTCAGGAAGCTGCTGCCTCACTTTACCAATGGATTTGTCTGTGTCCCATCACTCCCCATTTCACCAGTAGCTTCTCCCCAGGCTCCAAGCTGAGAGAGCCAAGACAATGGTTTGGGCAGAGACAGCTTTCAGCCCCAAAGGATGGTGGCAAATTGGCAGGAAGCAGCTTGGTCCCATTGGCCAGATTCCTTACTCTTTCACACCAAAGCATAGGTCACTGGTTTCTGCAGAGTTGCTACTGGTTTCCTTTGGGATAAACAAAGGGTCAATAAATGGGGTCCAGCTTTTGAGCTGTACTCCTGCTTCTCAGTGGGATGTTTATGTGCTGCAAATTCACAGAGCTGTGGTTCTACTTACTGCAAGCTCAAAGGAGATTTTTAATTAAATTGTAATTATTCACACATTCCCTCCAGTTTTATTTATGGGGAAAAAATAAGGAATTCCATGGTCCTATTTATGTGTGGGTTTTGGGGGGTTTTTTTGAGTGGGAGATACTGTAGTGAACCTCTTTGCCTTTCAGATAAGCAAGCTGCAGAATTTGAGGTACAGTGGTAGAGGTTCAGTGGGAGAATGACATTTACCCATCACTTGAGGGATACCAGTCCTTAGCACAGTTTTTGCCTCTAATGTGGTCATGAGACAGTTCTGTTTTGGAAATGCATTAAGGACTCATGTCATGAATCACCAATACTCGAACAAATCCTAAAGCTGTGGCATAATCATGTTTGAAACACATTGTAAACATGATATGAAGTGCTTAATGAGACTGTTGAAATGAATAACATTCCTCACCAGCTTAAATATTTGCAGGATCGGGGGCTTGTATGGCAGATTGAACTGGTTTTCTCAAATCCTGGCAGCACAAAGAGAAGTTTTAATTTCATCAAAGAAATATGTATCGACATAAAAAATAAGCATATGAAATTCTTTGAAATCCATCTAAATGTATTTTTAAAAACAGTCCAGATTTCTCTACAGATTTAGATAGATGGTTTTTTAAAATACTATAGTTACTTTCCAGGTGAAAAGGAAATCTACATATCATCAAACTCAAACCTACTCTTTTAGCTGTTCAGTTGGGTTTGCAAGTAGTCATCATTCTGCAAATTACACAGATTCCTCATTTTGAGTGCTAAATTAAAAGCCAAGTATGCTTGAAGACTAGCATTTCCATGATTTTATCAATTCTTTCCATATTCCAAATCTGGAACTAGAAGCAACAAATCTGAGAAATGAATCTGAGTTATTACCAGATTTTAAAAATGGAATTGGAAGACAAAACATTAACTTTATAGTCTGGATGTGGGCCAAGCTCTGATCTCTTCTAAAAACCAATCAAAGACAGGAAGTCGAGTACAAAAAATACAGCAATGGCATTTTGAAATCTACATTTTTTTTGGTCTTTATTTTTTCCCTGGTTCCACTGAAATTAAATATTGCATGTGAGAAAATACAGGTCTTAATCCTGCATCAAATGCCTCTGGAGAAATCTTTACAGTCAGAAGAAGTCTTTTATGAGATAGAAAATGTTCTTTTTTAAATCCTACATGATAATTAGATGTTTATTGTTTTCCCTTTGTGCTATTTTATCACCTTATAATATTTGATCTTCACTGCATTATGATAAAGGAACCACACTCTATCTCAAAGATCATAAGCACAGACACCTTAAAGAAGATGAGTTGTAGTGCCTTGAAACAGGTTGTTCACTCTCCAACTGTAAGAAAGTGTTGGTAACTACCAACAAGTCCCCAGTTCTGTTTTACAATCTGACTAATCAGGACTTTTCCTCCAAAACGATCAACTTCTCTCCTTTCTCTTTTGTGATGTCAGATCATCACACATCCCCCAGCTTTTCCATAATGGTCAAAATGTGCATTTCTAATGTGAAGAACAAGTGAGATGATTAATCACCGTCATCTTTCCCAGACTTTTGTGCAGATCAGGAAGAAGCTGTCTGTGTAGAACTGAGTTATGATTTCATTTCCTTTGCTGGTCACCTTTAAGGGGTTTTTTTCACTGTTAATTTAGCTTTCTTAAGAGCAACGCTTTGTCTTTGATTACACTGTTCATCAGATTTGTGAATTTTAAGTGTTCATACCAGTGATTAGCATATCTGGCACAACATGCTCGCAGCCGTTTTCTCCTCTCTTTCATCAGTAAGACATTAGCAGTAGGAATCTTGAGGCACAGTGTAGCTCATGTCATTTATGTACTACTTTAGGTACTAATTATCTGATGGATAGGTCCTACACCCACTACCCAGGCAATGAAGGCACTGTCCATCTGCACTCAGGGCAGGTGGGCTCCTCAG
Source organism: Manacus vitellinus (assembly GCF_001715985.3). Taxonomy (NCBI): domain Eukaryota; kingdom Metazoa; phylum Chordata; class Aves; order Passeriformes; family Pipridae; genus Manacus; species Manacus vitellinus. Next base: position 11,621,545 of record NW_021939063.1, on the reverse strand, counting down.
CTGCCCACAAAGCTGCTGGGTTGGCTCTGGGCATCGTCCCCAGGAGCCGCAGCAGAACTATGTACAGCCTGGGAATGGTAGATAGTGAGGCTCCTCTCCTCCTGGAATTGGTCCATAGTCAACCATCACCTCATCCTTGGGCAGAATTGTGCAAGGAGGGTCCACCTTGCAGGCAGGATTGCCTGCAACCCTCCAACCTGTCTTCACCCACCTCATTAAGCTCTGCAGAACTTCCCCAGACAGAGCTATAGGAAAAGTGTGGTTACCTCACATTTTCAAGAAGACAGTATTTGCCTTTCCTTGTCAGAAGGCACCTTCTTCATCTCTGTGCTTTGATAGCACAGCAAGCTCCTGACTGAACTATACTCAATAAAATCATGCTTTTGACTTGTATGTAAGTCTACTTTCTCCATCCAACAGCTGAGGAAACTGAAGTTAAAAGGTTAAAAAGAAAACAGGATTAAAACCCAGAGGTGAAATGCTTCCATTAACTTCAGAAATTCATCCCTGTACATTAGCTGCAAACTTGTCACTTCCCTCCTGGCTTTTAGCAGAGTTTAGGTGAGGTCACTGGAAGAATATTAATATTCTCCTTTATATCACTGGAAAGACTATTAAAGGGTAATAATGAAACAGTGCTGCTTTGCTTTCCCTCTGGGTTACAGAGGGGGAAAGATGGTACATTGATATTAAAAGAAAGGATAAATGTGATACAAATATAATTTCCAGTGAGAGACTGCTCTGAGATTGTGCCAGAGGCTGGGCTGTCATTATAAAACCTCCAGCACAAGGTTCAAATCCTTTGTAATGTCACCAGGAGCTGAAATCAGAGTTACCGCCTTATTCAGAGTTTTGGGATATTTTTTTTCTTCTACTGTGAAAAATGGATTCAGGTGCAAATTTTCATTGGATGTTACTTTATTTCAGAGCCAGGCTATTAATTTTCCTCCAGTTCTGGCTGCTACTTTAATTTTTTTATCAACTGTTTTGTTAGTCTAATTTCACTTTTTCTTTTTTGCCTTTGTGCCATGGAAGAGCCATATATAATTTTATGCAGGAGCTCCAGCATACGCTTTGCAAGGCAGTAGGGTGCTGCATGAGCAGTTTAAAACATAAATAAGCACACTGCTGTGAGCTCAGCTCTACAGCTTTTATGAGGTTATCAAACTATAAATAAATGCTGTCCTCGATTCTCAGTTACATTGCAGCCTCTTTGAACTGCCCCAGCACAAAGGCACTGTAAACCAGATGGAAGTATCTCATCAGGAATTTCCCCCAACCTCTGGAAAAAAAAAGCTACCTAGTAATTAGAGACATTATTTTGTCTGTATTTTTGGCTGGGACAAAGGTTTTTCTTGTATTTTCCCAAGGAATCTCCTCTTTCCGTGCCGTGGTGGGAGGGTGGGAGCTGCAGGACCTGGCCCGGCAGAGGTCACAGCACCCAGTGTGGGGGGCACCTCCTGCATCCTCCTCTTCCTCCTCTGCTTTTTTTTTCTTTTTTGTTTTTCTTTGCCCTAATGAGGCTGCCCTGCCTTCAGCCTGCCTCCCTTCAGGTGCTGAAAGGATCAGAGTTCAGTCACATCAAAGAACCGGTGCCTCTGCCTATGAATTATTTGTGCTTCCTTTGTTATCAGTAAGCTGAGAAGCAAATCTGTTAATTGTATGCATTATGACATTTGGCTGACAGCCACAGCAAGGCAGAAATCAGTACCCAGATGATAATAATGTTATAATCTCGGGGTTTAATTATAAAAGCCGTGCTGGCATTTAAGATCAAGATTTTAAACCGTGCAAAAGATCCCGCAGTGCTCTAAAAGGGCAAATAATAATGCTAATCTTGATACAAGGAAAAATATAATAAGAATAAGATATAAAAAGGAAGCTTGGGGGAATTATAGATGTTCCTGTATCTATAGGATAACAGGAATTATTCTCTTAATTCTGATACCTCGAAAGATGCCAGAAGAAATTATTATGTGATTGAATTATAAGGATTTAGAGGGTAACAAGGTGATAAAAGCAGTTATAACACCTATTTATCAAGAACAAATTGTGTCAATCCAATCTAATTTTCTTCATTTTTTTCAGGAATAATAAGGGATAAATTAGATACTTTATCTTGAGTTACTGATATGGTCCTATGTGATAATATTGCAAACAAATTGTGATGAAATCAACAGACTAAATCAACATCAATTAGACACCCAACTGGCTGAAAAAGCAGATTCAAAGAATAGTTATTGGTGGTCAGACTGGGAAGAATCTCTAGCCTGTGGTTGGAGATCTGTGCTGAAAAGGTCACTCACAGTTTCAGGGAACACTTACTTTCATGCTTTGATTCAGATATTATTTCTTGAATCAATTTCATCCATTCTGTCCAGAAAAAATACACAGGCCTGTGGCAGAGCATTAAGTGAGAGGATTCTTTTTAAGAAATTTATGTTTATATGAACATACAGGTAAGTGTCTCTTAAAAATGGTTCTCTGTGACAATTAGACATGTAGTGCTTGGACGTGTTTCAAGTATCACCATAGCTACGAGCAGCCTCAGTACCTTTCCTGAAGTTTTGCATATTCTTCCAGCTGCCACTTACTTGGGGATTTAGGATTATCAGACTTCCAAAGGCATCTAATTAAGTTAGAAGTCCAGCTCCTACTTAAGCTCACTGTGCAATTTAGGGACTGAAGTGTCTGTATCACTTTTAAATGCAAAACTTCAGCCTTAAGTAGTTTAGGCAGTCTTAAAGGGTTTGCCAGATGATGGAATCTCCTTCCATAAAAGCCAGAGAAAGAACACTCTTTGCTCAGCCCTCTCAGTCTCCCAGGATCAGCCCCATAGCAAGGTACAGTTCCAGTGGTCTGAACTGATTTATTGCTGCCAGGGAAGGAGGAATTTTGAGGGTTTGAAGCTGTGAACAAATCAATTTATGTCATTGACCTACATAAGATAAAAGTTTAAATATCCTTCTGAGAGAGACTTTAACTATTTTTCTCCCTCCATCCCTGTGGCACCTTGTTTATTTTCACGTGCCATCTCATACTGAGGAGCCAGGGTCAAGGCAGTCTGAGGTCTCACAATATCCAAGCATGGCCAGGTCCTACTGGGATGTGCTGCTAGGCAGGCTCATGGGAGCTTTCTTAGCCAGGACCAGGCTGCAAGTGATGTAAAAGGAGACTTTTGGTGCAGAAAGACAGGCTGCTGACCTACAGGCTGCTCCTGTAGATGTAGGCTCCTGTAGCTATGGCAGTGTTGTGTTCCCCTGTGTGCATCCCACTGTCAGCAGAGCCTGCAGTTGTCTCCACTCAGACCGCTACAGACACAGCCTGGCCTTCCTGCAGCAGCTTCATTTATTTTCTTTCTCATTTCATTGCTCTTAATTTAAAATAACAATAAAATGGGACTCAACAAGACTCTCTGGGCTAGGAGAAACTTGGCACCTAACAGGGAGAATTTTGAAGCAGTCTGCAAAGCTCTAGAAACTGTGTTTGGGAGCATGATTGACCATTGGAGACCTGAAGATGCTTTGATCAGTTTTCAAAGCCTTTGGGTAGTTTCTGATTCCGGGAAGATTTGACAGTTTGAGCTCCGTTTACTGCCAAGACAGGGGCCTAGATGTGGGATTGGATTAATATTGATCATATCTCAGCAAATACCAGGCTCTTTTTTTTTTAAACTGTTATAGATTCATGAAAAAAATCAAAGCAGCTGGAAATGAAAGACCCTGTGGACCATCTTTTCAAATATGCCTTCACCTGACCTTAATTTTACTCTGATTCAAAGCTCAGTGAAGTCAGTCAAAAGAATCCCATGGTTTAAGTAGAAAATGGATGTAGCTCTGTTCACAAACAAATACCTATAAACAAAGCCCAGTCTGAGCCAATTATGTGCACTAATTGCATGAGAACAATAGAAGCTGAAGATGTACATACAGAGCCCATTTCTTTTATAGTTCACATATGCAGATCATTTTTCTTACAAATAAAAACTAATTGAAATCATAAAGTGCTCATTCAGAGAAGGAGGATGCACAAGTTTTTTACAATGACAGATGCCAGCAGAAGGAAAATGTATTTCTAAAATGCATTTCAGTAGCTCTTTAAGTAGCCTGGCAAAGGTCTTAGAGGTTTCTCTTTCTGCATTTCTCTAAATATACTGGAGAGTTTAGGAAAGGCCCACTTTCTGAAACAGTTATATCATACAGTGTAAATTGCACTGTATCATAATTAAAAGAAACATAATTTATTAAGTTGGTGCAAACTAGGCTCTATTTGCATTTTTACAACAGAAAATATTGTGAACTCCTATTGCTAATATTTATATAACTCTGGAGCATGCATCCCTCTGGTGAGCAAATGCTAATATGTAAAAACCTTAATATCCTCATCACTCAGCAGCAAAATTAGAATAAAGGGCAGATTGTAAATCCTTATAACTTGACATCAGCATTCCATTAATTATTGTTTGAATCCAGACTTCCCCTTAAATTTCTCAAGTTTCAATTTCAATCTCTATCAAGCAAATATCTGGGTATGTCCATATCCACAGAAACAAAAATTCAGAGCTACCCATGGCAACAATACAGCACCACCTCCAAAATGGCCCCTGCACTAACACACATATTTGATACCTTCTAAATCTGCAATCCCCACTGAACCCTTATATTGGAAATGTTCAGCCCCTTGACAGCAGGGATCAGTGCCAGGCACACAGAGACACCCTGATGGGAGAAGCAAGAGTTTCTCCAAGCTTCCTTTCTGGAAGCAAGTCCAGATGTTTGCAAGTTTGTGGAGCATGCAAAGCTTCCCACCATGTACAGACCTCAGGCACTGACATTTCTGCGTCCACAGGCTGACCCTGTTTCCACACTGCTGGAAAACCCCATATAGCTGCAAACAGACCCCAAGTTTGATATTGTTCAGTGGTTCCTGTCCTAACTTCATTATTAATCTCTTACACTTCCTCTACAAACTGGACAGCAGGACCTGTAAGGAACTGAGAGAGCCTCAATTTTGGCACCAAGACTGTGTCCTACAGCCTCCTCCCCATGTCACTGCCTTGCAGCTGGCCCTGCGTCGCTGCATTTAGGCTCCCTCTCCAGGATCTTTAAGGGTTCCCCAAGACATACGTTCAAGTGTCCCTGCCTACAAGTTTCCCATGCAACCAGCAACCTAAAGCAGCCTGGCCCTGGTGATTTCACATTGCCCATCTGTCCCAGCACTAAACTCCCTTCCTTTTCCTGTTCCGAGTGGTGAAAGGATTCAAATGTACCTTTCCGACGCTGGGAGCGGCAGGTGTCCGTGAGAGTGGGTGGGAGAGGAAACAGAGCTCTGACACAGCAGCACAGAGCTTCTGGTGAGCAGTGAGGTGCCAGGGCTATAAATAGCCCATGCTGGGCTCCTGGCTGGGATGAGAAGCTGCTCCAATGTCAGGCACAGGGACACATTAGGACACAGCCGACTGGCACCAGTGCCGCTCTCCTTCCCCCTCTCTGTGTGCTGCCTGCCCTGCAGCCTGCTAGGGCTGAGGAACAGCAGATTCCTCTTTGGGATGGCATGGCCACAGCTTGTGTTGGTGGCCCACCTCAGGAATTACGTCTCCCCGCAGACCTTGCCACAGAACTGGGCACATCTCCATGTGGCAGCTGTTCCTGGGTGGCTGGAGCAGTTCCAGCGTCTGCGATGCTCAGACTGACTCCCACCCAACTCTGAGGTCTGGGTACCAAACCAGAAGAGATGCTGTTGCTCACTGACGCCATCCAAGTCACTCTCAAAGCCAAGGCCACTGTCAGTCTCCACAGCTGACAGAAATTTTCCCAAACTGTTTCTCTTCTAGCCCTATTGCTCAATCACTAAGAGCAGAAGTTGTACATAAAAGGATTGCCAGCCAAGTGTTATCTGTATATTTTAAGGCCTGACTATCTTCTTGTTTCTGCTGGTGTAAATCAGAAACAGATCTACTAAATTGGTCCAGAATAGTGGGGCCACACTGATTTACATCAGCTGCAGATCTTGTACTCTGGAAATTAAAGGGGAACAGAGAGGACCATAATACACTATTTATATCTCCATATGTTTAAGCAAAGATGGAAAAAAGATTAAGCAAAATTCATGGTTATAAAATTGATTAATGTTGAGCCTATACTTTTAGTTGAGAAAGATATTAAGGGGTTTTCAGAATGTTCTTTTTTAAATTGCATTAATTTATTTATTCACCGTACTAATTGGTTGATTGATCATAATAGCTTCTGAGAAAATTGAAAATGAAATGTATTTCCTTCTCTAGATTTTTAGTCTGATGGTTTTATTACAGAGTTTTTCCAAAGGCCATAGAGGAAGTGTACAGAAACATTCAACTGTTAATAGCAGTTTGTTGGTTTTAGAGGGAAAATTAAAGTACATAATTTTAAAAGCATATTTCATACCATTTGTGAACAAAACTAGGAAAAAGATCAAAGTGATTAAAGTTTACTCATGTCAGAAAATTCAGTAGATCAGATTACAAAGATATATATTGTCTGAACTCCCATATTGTTCTTATTAAAAGTTCAGTTTATCTTAGAAATAAAAATAGCCAATCTGATATCACAGCTTTCACAGAAGCCAAGATGGAACAGTGAGCTGATGAAATACCACAGCTGTGATAAAAATGGACCATATCCCCTAAATTGCCCTGTTCTCCTCTGACTTGGAACAATTTATAATATGGTGCTGGTTAACATGGAATGTTTATGTAATGAATTTTATTTATATGAACCCACTCCACTACCATAATAATAATCATGTTTCCCTTATGGTGCATTTCTTCAGGTTATTTCTATAATGAGCCTGTTTCATAAAAATACTAATGCTTTTAAGGCAAATTTCCTTTTATTGCTCATGAAATTCTGAATATTTCTCTTGCACATCACTGAATTAAGTGGGACACCCCATCTTGCAGTGGGGCAACCAGCTGGGAAGCTCTCAGCAGCACTTTATGATGATATGAATGGAATGTGTGCCACCCATATTTTTGCTGAATTAAAAACTCTCTCTGCTTTAAGCCAGGCCTGTTTTCACCCTCATGTCATTAAGTCATAATCCTTTTGTTCTGATATCATTATCTGTTGCCATGGTGATTTTAATTATAAAAATGAATGGCTGAGAAGTGGGCAAAGACAAAAGTTTTCCCTGAACTTTGTTAAGTTAATGGCAAAAGGAAGAGTATCTGTGGTAATTCAACAAATGTGTGATCTTTTTACACAATGTATTTTAAAACAGTGAAAAGGAGTAGGCACCAGAAACAGAAAAGGTTCATTTGATGTGAATATGTCAGTGTTTAGGAAATATATGTTGAATTCAATGTTTTAGAACAATGTTTTCATGACACCAGTACATTGTGGCGCTGCATTAACAAATATTCCCTTCTAAATCTCAACTTCTAGCAATTCACCTACTGGGAAAATAGCCCTTTTTTTAGGAAAACGTTTAACCAGTTTCCAAGAGCATGTTTATACCAGTACAGACTTTGGGAACAGCTACACTACAGTCACACTTCATCCAAAAGCAGGACAGCTGTTCTGATGGGTGGGTGCACACAAACTGTCCGTGGGTGAGGCTCTGCTGTGGTTTGCCATGAGCAGGACCATGAGCCACAATCAGTTATAGCTGAACTTTAGAAGAGACCTACATCAGCTCAGTTAAACTCTGACTGGCATCAGGATGTGGTTTTTCTTTGCTGTCACTGAAACATCGCAACCAAGGTGCTGAACTGAACTCATGTCCTCTGTCACTCTTGCCATCGTCCAGAGCCTCATCCTCCACTGAAAAATACACTGTGTTACATGGTTGCATCATTAAGTGGTGACACATCATCATAGCTCAGAAGAGATCCTGTGAACCCAGGTGTCTTCCCAGTGTGGCTACTGCTCTTCACATCTCCCATCTCAGCAGCTCCTCGAAGCTCCTCAGCCTCTTTTCCTGGAGAGTGAGACAACCTCTGATTTGGCGACTGGTACCTCACATTTGCTTTGCTTCCCACATGAGTAGTTCTGGCATGTTCATTCATCCACTTGGCACCAGCCATGCATGGAAGTGACTCCAGACTGGCTGCAGCAGGGATGGCACCGGCACCACTCACTGCCACAGCTGCTCCCTCCTCCCAGCACGTCCTGTGTGGGCAGCTTTGGCATCCTCCTGTCTGGGCAGAGAGCTGGAGTGCCTTCAGGCCCTGATGGTGGGGTTGGACCACATTACTCTGGGCACTCTACAAATGGCGATTCTTCTATTTGTATTATGTCAGGAGCAGTAATGATGTTTTGGTTATCAATACAGTGCCAGTTTGGATACATAGGGAGAGAAAAAAAGCAGAAACACAGAGATTTCCAGTTTAATCCCGTTATCTATTCTGTCAGTCCAGGGACAACATTGATTTTATTTTTTTCTTTTCTTAGGGTAAGTGTTGACCTTTAAAGCAGACCAAGGGCAATCTCGAGCTTGCCTGTGACCACCGGTCTGGGGGGCAGCACCCTGCAGCCCCTCTGAATTGAAATCTCTTTCTGGCTCTGTCAACTGATTCCCAGGTTGCCTGACAGATAATGTGGCATGGCAGCCACCCGCTGCTTTTTCATTTAAATAAATGAGAAAGTTGTGGTTAAATTAACACTCCAGTGGAGGTAATAAGGACCGACTCAGCAGCTGCCATGATGTATGCAAATTGCAGTTTCACACATTAGGGGATAGATGTTGCTTAATTTGTAGGTCTTTCTGTCTTTTAAATGAAATAGTCTCCATCAAGTTCAGGCAATCTTAAAAAAAAAAAAAAAAAGGCAAAAGAAACCCCCTGAAGTCAACTTACTCACAAGTGCTTCTAATTGCACCTACAGTCTTTCTTCTGGGGGTTCCCTCCTGAGCCCTGACAAGCATTTATTGCTGAGTTACACTGCACTGCTTTTAGGCAAAATATCTGTTGATTTCCAAAGAACAGAGAGCCAGATTAGAGAGGTACTGCCAACCCTTCGGTATAAACAGAAACCTGATTTTATTTGCAGTGGTGCCACAATCCAGAGGCTCAACATCCATCAGGGTTTTTTCCTCTGGAAATGAAACTGTAATAGAGCAAAGGAAGAGCTGTGATAGCTGCCAGTTAATCAGACAGCAGGAACGGGCTGATAGGAGAGTACCTTTTCTCCTTTTAGCTCAGTAGAGATGGGAATGGAGATGCAAAGAAGCATGTAACTGGATGGGGTTTGTGGAAAGGTTGTTCTGTGCATTAGTTTTAGTCCTCTTTAATCTCTGTAAGAAAATTATGGATAGAACTGTGTTAGGCTCAAAAGATTTCTAAATGGACACCAACACTGAAACTCAGAAAGGGAAGTGCATACTCAGAATAGCAGAACTTGGGGCTATTATGGCCACAGACAGTAGGAATAATTAATGTTTTCCATGGTATGTTCTGTGAGAAGAAGCAAAATATTAAAACATTCTAAATCAAATTTCAGCTGGCTCAAAATGCTGAGGCCACAGATATAAGGCTAAAAAATTACTTGAAACTCAAAACTCACTAGGTATTTTCCAGGTTTTATTCAGAAAGGCAGAGGTTTTCTTCTAAAATAGTTCCTTGTCACATGATTTGAGGATTTGCCTATCTTTTTTGCTCTCCTGACTTAGACAGTCAGTTCTGTCTAAGCTATTGCCACAGGGGAGAAGATGCTCTTTCCTCTGCCCTGGTCACCAATTTCTCCATGCTCAATTTCTGTTCCAGGATGTCATCTTAGCCTTCACTTAATACTTTTCCCAACCTAGGGATACCTTAGTGACCCTTGGCATTCCATTAGCAAAGAAATAACAGGAACTTGTCTTGTCTAGTCAAGACAAGTCAACACATTTGACTGCATGTGTTGAAACAAATTCTCACATGAAAATGCAAGATAAAAGCCACAATGAATTTGTGGACAAGAAACACTCAGACTATAACCAAAACACAGCGTCTGTGAGGGCTTCCCAATTCCCAGAAGTGAATGCATACTCAGGCTGGTTTCCAGCTCCCTTCTGCAGGCAGAGCTGGCATACACCTTCTCCACACTGCTCTTATTCCTTCTTGAGGAAAGGAAACCTGGGCACTCAGGTGGGATGAGAGCTGCAGCCTGCCCTGAACTGAGCTGGTGGAGATAGGGATTGAGGGGAAAGTCCCAAGTGCCTCCATCCTGTTGTTCAGACTTCAGGACACCAACAAAGACCCTAATTCTGGCTGCTCTGACTTTATCTGCCATTCAGTACAAGCCCCTGTCACTCTCTTTGGTCTTTGTCTCTCATCACTAAACCGGGATGTAGATGATTTCCTATCAGTCCGAGAGATTAATTAGCATTTACTAAGCTGCAGGGTCCACTTGCCAATTGTGCAAATACATGTTTGTATATTCCAATAAATTCTGCATTTCTGCAGCCCCCCAACCTGTCATACAACTGAACCACAAAAAAAAAAAAAAGGCATTTAAACCCCCTTTCTTACACAGTGGTTATGGTGAATGATTTATCAAATATGAAATAAATTATGCATTGTTTTTTTGACAAATAGAGGCAATGACTCAGAGACATAGACTGCTCCCATCATGGGCATGAGGCATCTGTCCTTAGAGTGGTATGAAGACAACACACTCTTGTCCCTTCCAACCTGATCCCTTTTGTGATTCTATGAAGATGATGCTGGTTCATACATGTCCACTCCTGAGCACTTAGATGGAGGTGGTTCCTGTCTCCCATTCCCATGCTGCCCCAAAGGTGACTGGGATTTGTAATGTGGTGCTGGAGCTCCAAGCCACATGGTGAAACTCTGTCCCAGAGGCACACAGCCAGCCTGAACTGTCTGCCCAACCATGGGTGTCACAGCGACAGGGAGACAGATGGTCACAGCAGGAGTGCAAAGGAAGGACCACCAGCAGGGCCTTATCCTCACAGAGCTCAGTAAATGGTGCACATCCTGACTCGGGCTGGGCACCAGATATCCTCCTTCACCCCATGATCGGAGTTATCAGGCTGCAGCTTTGTGAGTTCACCTGCAAGGGATCTCATGAATTAGGAGGTAAAAACTTGGAAAGATCTCCAGTACTGTCTCCCTTTTAACTGCCCACCTACAGTTGCCCATAAACATGCAGCTGATTTTGCTCAAACCTTGCATCTGAGCATAGTGGTTTATCCTAGAGCAGCAGTATATCATAGAAAATAAATAGGAATTAGGATCCTTCAGAAAAAGTAAAATTTCTTCTACTTTTCTTCACAAAAAAAGGATGAAGAAATGTAGCATCTTCCAAGTTACATCCCATGTGGCAGTCTTCCAAACCTCTTTCCATATGTTCCTAAGTGTTGAAAGCCCAAATGTTCCCTATCTTGCTGCCAAATTCCCTGGCTCAATCCAAATGGCTCTTACAATACAGTTGGGTATTGTCTAGTGAAAAAAAATCCCCTCAGATAGATTGATAATTAAAAATATATTTGATCATCAGATAGATATGAATGGCCAAGGGGTGCTGCGCTGAATGAATCATTCATGCTCACATATTTCAAAGCAGAAGGATATCTTTCTAATCTTACTGGAGTTGCCCCAGAAATCCTTGATTGTTACAGAACATATTGCTGAAGAGATTTGAAACTGGGGGCAGAGGCAGAGGCAGACGAGCCCCAGCAGAGCTGCAGTGCCAGGGTGCAGTCTGGGGTGTGTGTCTGGACTGGGTGCAGAGGGAGGTGTTGGACTCAGGCAGACATCATTGTTTTGGTTTCACTCCTGTCTCATTTCAGACTGAGCCCCACAGAATTAAAGGCTAGGAATTTATCCTTGTTTTAAACCAAAGCATAGCTGCTGCTGTAGTCCCATCCCTTGCTGGTTTTGAGGTGCTGGGCACAGGTGTTGGGGTGGAACTGAGGACGCACACATTGTTTAGCATGTCTCGCACACATTTCACAGCTCAGGAGGGAAAGAAATGTTCGTGGTCTCTGGCTCAGGTGCTGAATGTTGCACCTTCTCCTCTACTCAAAACCTCCCAAGGTCTAGGAATGATGGAGCTTCATGCAGATATCTCCATCCATGAGCTGAGTCTTTGCTCTTGTGTCTGAAAGCGTAGCATCTCCAAACCTTAGTTTCCATTTAAAAACTTACTGTAACTCCAGAGGAGAATCAGTGATCTACTGGGAAAAGTCAATAAGTAAAAAAAAAACAACACATGCTGATATCAAAGCATAGTACTGTGGACTGGAAGATTCCTGTGTGCAGGAGTTCAGGAATCCCCTCCGACAGGTCTGTAACAGGAATATGAACTGACATTACAAGCCCAGAGCAACTGCAGATGCCAGTGACTCCAAAGCACAAACAAAACCACAGGTACCTTTGCTGCATGAGAGTCAATGACTGTAGCCAAGATATAATGGATAACTCGTGCTGGAGGAAACAGGATGAGGGTTGGGGGGTGAACTCCAGGATACTGTAACTTTTGATGTTATTAACAGTACATGCTGCTAATTGACAATAAGATCAAATGAAGGGTGTTAATGGCCTTGGGGCTTGAAGCCATTCGTCTCTAAAGCCCATGAGGTTCTGGTAACAATCCCTTGTTGTCCTGAGATATAACATTGTCATCTTTTATAGGAAATACTTTGACTAGGGAAGCTTTGTCCCCTTTTTCACTGCAATGCTCATTTGATTTCTCCTTTCTCTGTACCTCTGGGTTAATTATCACATGCATTAATTCAGCCTAGGAGGAAAACCAGTGAGTGTGTTTTCCTGCACTAGAAAGTATAAAGTAATTGTAGCAGACACTGTAAAAATTAAATAACCGAGAGGGAACAATTATGAACCAGATGCAAACAATAATGACTGTGGTGCTTAGTACAGAATAAGTCATGTGTGAATTCATGGTATTAGGGCACAACACTGAGCACAACTGGACCTTAACTCTGTTGGCCACTTGGTGCTACCAAGTAAAAGAACACTCCTAGGAGCCAGCAGTGTATCTGGGATAAGGTTTCTGCAAGACATGGAGGTACTGCCTAGCATCTGTAACAGGAAGGCAGAGTATCTGCTACAATCCTCTTGCTTTTCCATACCATAATGTTTATTTTTTCTCCAATGTGCATTTCACACAAGGGATATTCTTTATTTTCCCTGGTACTATTCCTGCTTTATATCAGTGTGAGCAAGAGCAGGATCAGGCCTCCAGTTAAATAACTAATGCAGCTGTTTTGCTGAAGCAGCTTCCTGGCTGGGAAATGAATCCAGTCAGCTGTGGATAACAAACCCCAGTAATAGCGATTTCAAAGATTTCATACATTAATTTTTTTCTTAATATTTGCAGAGTTACTTTTCTTACAAAATCTGTTAGGCAGATGTTAGGAAGCAATTACTGTACATGAATCAGAAAGAAAATGAACATCTTACAATGAACACGTGTGAGTGGACTCAGTAAAGAAACTGATGATAGATGAGAGAAAAATCTAAAATATATCTCAGTGAAATCTGCCAGAATTTCCCTCAGGGTTATAAGGAAGAAACAGCACAAAGCAATGTCTTCTCATGAGCCATGTGTTCATTGTCTTTCCAAAACAAGCAGCCCACTGCCTTTTCTATCAACGGCAGAACCATACTCACCATTCACGGAGAGAAGTTGGCCCTGGCCAGCCAGGGAGAGTTCCCATCAACATCTAACAGCCTTTCAGACAATTGCATCAGTGACCAGTGTGGTGGACAGAACTAAGACACCGCAGAACTAAAACATTCTCAGATATCACAAAGTATCCTTAGAACATGGAGCCCATAGATATGACTGATAGGACTGATCATATCCGTTAAACTCTTGTCTGCATGTACGGAATGATTGTAATTTTTATATATAAATACAAAAAATCTTCAAATGATGGTGGCAGGAATAATAACACCAGGAGAATTGGGTAGAAAGCAAAATTGTAGGGAAAACATTGCCCTGAAGAATGCAGTTATCCAAGCTGTAGTTTTGTTCAGGACACAATATTCCCTACATTTGCAAATCTGAGTAACCTTCAATGGCTGAAAAAGTTACTGCTTCCATTGTACACAGTACTTTAATAGATAGATTTTGAGATGAAATGGGAATTAGTAATGGTATAATTGGGTAAACAAAATTAGGAGCATTAAGAATGGATTCTGCCCTCAGCTTGCCTCCAGCATTGAGTCCTACTTTTCTCTGCCCTGATTTCTCCTAAGCAACAAAAAACCCCCAAACCTTCCTTTCTCAAGTACTTTGAAATCTCAGGTTCAAGGTACTAAATTACAGTTAAGTAAAATATCTCCATAACTATTAATAAAAATACTGTGTGTCTTTTTCCATCACTAGCAGTCAGTGCACTTCATAGTTGAGGTTTGTATAATTCCCTTTACATCACAGTGTGGCTGGAACAACTGAGGTCAAGTACAGAAATGATTCACCTGTACTGTGAAAGCTGCCTTAAGATGCCTTTTAGGGGTGAAAAGCAGACCTCTGGATCGTGCTTATTGTCACACATAAAATCAATTTCATTCAAAAATTAAATTTCACATCAGTAACTATAGCCTTCTAAATTCCATTCCATCGTTTATAACCTACAAACACTGTAAACAGAAACGCTACAAAAGAAGATTTTAAAATTACAAACCAGCCAGGATGCTTAATATTTCAAGTCTAATTTGCAATATAAAACCTCATTTTGAGAAATGCTATGAAAGCATCGGGGTTGGGTGCATTTTAGAACAGCATTTGTCATAAAAAAGAACTTGAACATTTGGGTTGCCAAAGCAGAAACAAGCACCACAGACACATTTTACCCTTATGGGGATTCATCAAGGTTGTGCAGTGCAGCTGTTGTCTTAGTAAAAGAAAGTATCGGCCCCTGGCTGAAGGAAACAGAAACATAATTATGTTATGATGATCTGGAAAACGTGCAAAGAAAAATTGGAATGCAAAGCGTGATAAATGAGGCTTTGTCAGTCGCAAAGCAGCAAGAAAACCAGGCGGCACAATAATAACTCTTTTCCAGTCAATGCTTCCAGTTTGGCTACCAAAATAAAGCACCACTCTAACCACAGCAGAACAGCAGTAGCTTTTGGCTGTATGATTTAGTCCTACTACGATGACGCTGGGTATGGAGAGTGGATTACACAGTCAGCCTTAGGAATAGAAATGAGAAAAGGAACGGTCAGGCACTCCTCAAAATTGAGACCATAATTCCTGCTGCAGAAAATTTATAAAGTCGTCTTACCGTGATTTTTATGCATATTAAAATTCAAAGCTTAGGACCTTTTCCATTAGGATGCCTTTCAATTATGTTTTCTGCCATCAAAATCGAGGCGACCCACATTTTATGAACAGTACTATGGCCACAGTCATATAATGGTAAAATAGGAAATATCATCCTGTAACCCACTCTTTAATCTGTCTGCCCTCACAGTGACAAGGACAGGATTTCCCTTCTTGTGCTGCAGCAATGTGGTTGTCCGGGGTATAAACCACTGAAGTTTATTCTCTTGATGTGAGTGAATCCAGAGGGAAAATTTGGCTAATTATATACCAGCACAGGAAACTTTTATTTAGAAACCAATACTGGGTCGCAGAGATAAAAAGGAACAAATGTTTAAAGAAAACCTCGAGATAAAGGGGAACATGATTGGGAAAAAAAAAAAAATCAGACTAAGGGGTTTTTGGCAGGGCTGCCGTGCCCACACGCTCTCAGGGCCCAGCAGAGCTGAGGCTGTGCCCTCTAGCGCCGGCCACCTGCAACACTGAGCTGAGATACAACACTGCTGAGCCTCTGCAGTTCCAGACCTCTATAAGAAAACTATTTATTCCCAAGGCAGATCTTTTCTCAAGCAAGAGGGTTGCTAGAATCACTCCATCAACTTCCCTTCCACAGAAAAAAAACTTTAGGGCAGAATTTCCCCTTTCGTTTTGAATTTCCTGCCTTGGGAGGATGCCTTCCATACATTTGATACTAAGAAGGTCTCAGAACTTGTTACTAATAGTCCTCTGGGGTTTTTAATGAAACAAACAAACAAAGAAAAACCCCTAAATGAACGACCAAACAAAATATGTACTGCTTCTGTAATTAAAAACAACCAGCTCTCAAGTTAACATTTATGTTAACTTCTGTACATCAGTTTAAAGGGCTGAAAGCTGTACTTAAATAATGTAATTTTAAGTGTGTATTTTTGGCCCTGTCAAATAAGGAGCACAGGCAAGATACGAATCACTCCACTCATACAGTCACTGTTTGGAACCTGCAGCTTTGCAAGTGATTTCTAATGACAGCATGATTTGCAGAATTTTTATTACCTACAAAAAATTAGGACTATTTTTACCATTAATTATTCTCATTTACATGCTAAAATTACTTTTTACTTGACTGTAGTTTACATGTAGGGGTATTAAACCTCTTGTAGCTTAATCTAATAATTTCATTTGCACAGATCAGGGAAAGTGAAATCACTGATGGGCAACAAATTCAGTGGAAGCCTGCAAACAATTTCTGTGATACTAAGATATGCCTGTGCTTACCCTTCAACCTTTCTCCATTTCCCTTGGCAGTAATTTGTGAGGAGGTCCATGAGATTGCAGAATTGCAGACTAATGCCAAGCTACTTATAATTTCTCCTGATATTGTTAAGATTAAATGCTCAGTAAAATATTGTCCTTTAATATTTTCTTCCTCAATTCGGTTTACCTGACACCAAGCTTGTTTTTTGGTTGTAAGACATTAAAATAGATATTTTATCAGAAAATAAGAGCAGTTCATGTCAGCCCCCACTCCTGCCTCATCCCTATATATGTCTTTTTCAGGAATACCAACAGGCAAGCAAAGGCAGATTACAGAAATAAGTAAAGCTGAATGACTGGACTCTGTCTAGGGATTCATTAAAAAAAAAAACAACCAAAGAGAAGGGCAAATCCAAATTAATGACTCTAAATCGACAGCTTTAGTGGTGTTGGCTTCTTTCCTTCTCACTTGATTTTAATTCTTCCTCTTCATGCTTCATCTCCCATCGTTTCCCACATGTTCTCTTGCTTGCGCTGTCTGTTGCTTTCTCCAGCTGCTCCCTGACTACCGTAACTTCCAGGGTTTTTCTGGTTTTGGAACAGATATTTCCATAACCACATACTTCTTAGATATTTTATTATTCTTTCCTCCTCCCCTGTTATTTTTTCCTCCTTCTTGCCAGCAAAAGTTCACTTTGTGGTCCTGATGAGCAGAATCCCAAAC